>NC_090020.1:3615043-3921449 GCF_036417845.1 Apteryx mantelli
CAGTTCAGATGTTATGTCATTTTGATAGACTTTAAGGAACTTCCACTCCTTTCCATTCCCTTAACCTTTCTTCAACTTATTTATAAATTGTCCCTCACAACTTCCAGGAGAAATCAGTTCCATAAATTTTTTGTTATGTGAAAAAAAATCATTTTGGACTTTTAAACTTGCTTACTGCATATTTCTTTGGTTGTCCCTGTACTTCTGAGCAACCATGATTATTTATTCCTATTGACGCTCTCTATAAAATATATTGACTTCTCTCACATTCCCATCAACTATCTGTTTTCAAGTGAAAAGAGATATATAGAAGCACAGTATCTCTTATCAATCTTACAGCCACTATCTCCTTCTTAATATGTGGTAGCCAGAACTTCATGTAGTGCTTAAATTTTGAAAGCATCATAATGATTTTTTTTGCCTTTTTCATAAAAATTCATAAAAGTAATGAAAAACTGAGAAAGATAACTCACAAAATTTTTCCCTTTGCAAAATTCTGAGTGGATGCAAGACACATTTTTACCTTAAGCCAATTAATATATTTCAGTTACCCATAATAAAAAAAAAAACAAAACCAAAAACAACCAAAAAAAAGAGAAAGCTGATTTATTTCTACTGTAAGATAAACTTGGCCAAGTTGAGTCACAGGAAGGAATGAAATTTAGCTTTTTGTCATATTTTTTAATTTAAAAAACTTTTTCAATGATACTGATGTTTTATGAATTCATTTTTGGTTCGCCGCATTCTTCTGTCAGATAGGATGATGAAACATGGGCTAGAAAAGCAGACAGTGAGGTGGATTGAGAACTGGCTGGATGGCAGAGCTCACAGGGTTGTGATTAGTGGCATAAGGTCTAGTTGGAGGCCTGTAGCTAGCGGTGTCCCCCAGGGGTCAATACAGGGTCCAATCCTGTTGAACATACTCATCAATGACCTGGATGAAGGGACAGAGTGCACCCTCAGCAAGTTTGCTGATGATCCAAACTTGGGAGGTGTGGCTGATACCCCAGAAGGCTGTGCTGCCATTAAGAGAGAGCTGGACAGGCTGGAGAGGTGGGTGGAAAGGAACCTCATGAAGTTCAACAAAGACAAGTGCAGGGTCCTGCACCTGGGGAGGAATAACCCCAGGCACCAGTACAGGCAGGGGGCTGACCTGCTGGAAAGCAGCTCTGCGGAGAGGGACCTGGGAGTGCTGGCGGACACCAAGCTGAGCATGAGGCAGCAATGTGCCCTTGTGGCCAAGAAGGCCAGTGGTATCCTGGGGTGCATCAGGAAGAGCGTTGCCAGCAGGTGGAGGGAGGTGATCCTCCCACTCTCCTCAGCCCTGGGGAGGCCACATCTGGAGTACTGCATCCAGTTCTGGGCTCCCCAGTACAAGAAGGATGTGGCACTACTGGAGCAAGTCCAGTGAAGGGCTACTAAGATAACTGGGGGACTGGAGCATCTCTCCTGTGAGGTAAGGCTGAGAGAGCTGGGAGTGTTTAGCTGGGAGAAGAGAAGACTGAGGGGGGATCTTATCGATGTGTAGAACACAGCTAACAGAGGCAGCGAACAGACACAGCAGTTTGCACAGCAGTGTCTGTGCTCTGCTTAGAACTTTTGAGGACCGTGATGGAAGTTGTGGGGGCTTTCTGGGGACTCCAGAGGAACTAGAGGGTGACTGCTGCAAACAGGAAAGGGAAGCTAGGCAAGGACAGCTACAGGAGGCCTTAACTTCTCCTGGGAGAAGTCTAGCTAGGTGTAGCTGCTGCTAATGAGCTGTCCTGGTTGCCCCTGATCAGAGGGAGTTGGGGTCTTTGATCCAGGTGGCCCTTGGTTAGGGTGGATCAAGCACCCTATGAGTCAGTGCTAGGGAGAGGCCTATATAAGAGCCAGGCCTAGAGCGCAGCTCCCAGAGGCAGTGAACTGATGCAGCAGTTTGTACAGAAGGGTGCAAGAAGGCACTGTCTTTTCCAGTCTCAGTAGCGTATGGGTATGGTCATTACATGCTGCAGAGCAGATTCCCCGGTAGCTGTTGGAGTCGCTGCATTGGCTGTGTCAGAGGCTGGGACCCAGAAAGAGCCTCTGACAGCTGATGCAGCTCTCCAGGTCTCAGGCTGCAGGGAGTGCTTGGGGCCTCTCTGGGAGGCCTGGACTGACAGTCAGCTCTCCTGCAGGAGGTGTGCTGCTGTTGATGAGTTGTGTTGTCAGGTAAGGGCGTTACGGGAGGAGGTCAGTAAGCTGTGTAGCATCTGAGAAGATGAACAAGAGATACACGGTATTCTTGGAGACCATCCAGGAGTCTCAAGCCCCCACAGCAGTGGAGTTGCTGGAGGGCTCTGTGCTGTGTGAAACGGTGCATCATAACACTGTAGAAGAAGGCTGGAAAGTGGTCACTTCTCGTAGCAGGAGAAAGGCTCTTACTCCTCCTGAAGACTTGCAACTGATGAACAGGTTTAGTGCCCTCCAAACTGAGGAGGAGCTGGGCATGGCTTCAAGGGAAGCAAGTGGGCCGGCAGACCCTGTGCCTTGCAAGAACACCAGGAAGAAGCGCAGAGTGATTGTTGTATGTGACTCCCTGCTGCAGGGGACAGAGACACCCATCTGCTGACTAAACCTCTTGTCTAGAGAGGTTTACTGCCTGCTGGGGGCTGAAATCTGAGGTGTCAGGGAAAGACTGCCATGGACAACTTCAAAAGTATCAAACAGGATTTCAGAGCTCTGGGGATGGTGGTTGGGGACCTAGGGGTCCAGGTCATTTTCTCTTTGATCCTGCCAGTGAGGGGGGAGGATGGGAGGAGGAGTAGAGGGATTTTTCCAAGTAAACAACTGGCTGTGCTGCTGTTGTCAACAACAGGGTTTTGCTTTCTATGACCTGTACCCCTAGAAGGAAGGGGGGTCCAAGAGAGCTGGTTAATATTCAAGCGTGACTTCCTCCAAGCTCAAGAGTAGTGCATCCCCATGAGCAGGAAGTCAAGCAAAGGAGGTAGGAGACCTGCACGGATGAGCAAAGAGCTCCTGGCAAAACTCAAAGAGAAGAAGGAAATGCACAGAAGATGGAAGCAGGGACAGGTCACTTGGGAGCATTATAGAAACATTGTCCAAGTATGCAGGGATGTGAACAGAAAGACGAATGCCCTTTTGGAGTTGAATCTGGCAAGGGATGTCAAGGACAACAAGAAGGACTTCTTCAAATACACCAGGAACAAAAGGAAGACTAGGGAGAATGTGGGCCTGCTACTGAATGGGACAGGGGCCCTGGTGACAAAGGACGCAGAGAAGGCAGAGTTACTGAATGCCTTCTTTGCTTCAGTCTTTCCTGCTCAGGCCAGCCCTCAGGAATCCCAGACCTTGGAGGCAAGAGATTATATAGTATATCATCATATTGTGAATGCTCCTTAAGCAAAAGAAAGGATTTTGAGGAAAGACCCACTGATTTTTCCTTAAAAGCTTCATGTTCTCTATGGTTGCAAAATGATCCAGTCTATAGCTGTGGCAGTTTCATTACAGAACTTCTGCGGCAGAAAAAGAAACAGAAAACCCCAAATAATTAAAAATTCTTAGAATTTTTATGAAGTCGTGAATCAAGTTTCCTGATTATAACCTCAAGGATATGTAATTATTTGAACAATGGCCTGAGCTTTGGTTATCTGTATCTGACTTCTAAAATATATTCAATAGGTCCCTGATTTGCAAATGATTCTTAAAATGACCATTAGAAGTACAATATCTCATTACAAAAATGCATGATTTATGCTCCTGCTTTCAAAGAATGTTAATTATTCTGTTTTACATATTAATGAACATACAAACAACTGAAAACATGCCCTTTCCCTATATCCTTGCATTGGAATACAGTGAAATCAGGTTGAAAATTGAAACAACAAATAAAGTTGGGGCAACTAAGTTTAAAGCTGTCCGTTTAATTTAAATCTGCCCCTGCATGTGTCCTAGCTATGCACTGAAAGAGAAGAGAACACAGTAAAAAGAAGTCATTTGTGATCACATAATAAAATGGGCCACAAAATGTTTACCATCTAGCAGTATTGTTAATATATGCCTTAAAAGATT
Organism: Apteryx mantelli; assembly: GCF_036417845.1. Taxonomy (NCBI): domain Eukaryota; kingdom Metazoa; phylum Chordata; class Aves; order Apterygiformes; family Apterygidae; genus Apteryx; species Apteryx mantelli. Next base: position 3,619,094 of record NC_090020.1, read on the forward strand.
GAAGGAAACATGTGACCATGTATAGGCAAAAGGGAGAAAGATATATTTCTCAGTTATTTTAAGGTAAAGGTCAGTGTAATTGTGGCACCTGTTTTTAATAGGTGTCATTGGTAGGGTTTGAACAATGTGCACAGCACTGACTTCCTCTGATGCTAAGAACTGCAAGGAAACCTAGATGTTAAACATGAGTGACTGGTTTTCCAGAAGACAATAAAAACCACTAAGCCTTTGCCAATTTGGCACTAACAAAGATCTTTCTTTGTGACTCCTATACAGGGCATTCAAACTCTTCAAACTTAAAACATATATAGGTGCTATAACAAGGTTACTCAGATGCAGGACAGGAAAAGGTCCAAGTAGTGGTCCTGAAGAATTATGCATTAACGAAGGATGAATGACAAAGAACAAACATCTTTCATTCTCTGGGGAAAAAAGGGAAGCAAAAGCATTACAAATAGAGGAGGTCTCCTTTTGTGCCCCTTCAAAATCTGTTCATCTTCTGCAGTCCAATACAGGCTCCCTTGTTAGCCAGAAATGATCAGTTTTTGATAAATATTTGAAAGGACTCTTTAAAATACTTTTATTTACTATTTAGAAAAAAGAAATACAGAAAGATGTTATTAAGGCAGTAAAATGCCTTAAAAATGTGGGGCAGGGATGGGGAAAGTGGAGGAATATTTGGAAAATGCAGTGGAGACTGCAAAAAGCCTGCATAGCATGTCCTTTAAAGAAGAGCTACAGTTGATGCTGGAAAGCCTTTATGATCACAATAATCTCAATTTCAGCTGAAAATAAAGTCAGATGAACTTTCCTAATCACAAATCATTAGGATTTTTTTGTGTTTCTGTTTTCAGCAACTGTTATTGTATAGACTTAAGATCTGAGAATTGTCTCAAAAGCAGGACAAAATAAATGTAAAATAAAATGCACTTAAAAGTACAATTTGCATATTTTAAAGAGTTCAGTAAAAACATTACCTTCTAAGTAATGTTTTTCTGTCAGGAATTCAGTCAAACTTCAGTGCTGTGCTAAATACGTTAATTCAAGAAATCACAGAAATTTCCTTCTAATTCCAGTTAATATTTTTTTCTCATCAAATGTAAAAATTCCATTTTGAAATCACAATGCTAATTTGAGAGTGAAGATAAAAAATCACAGTATTTTTTTTCTGAAATATACTATTAGAAGATTGTGTAAGGTAACTATGCTTCTGTATATGAATTAGGACACCAGAGAGTGTTCTGAGAATGTACAGTAACTTAAATGTAACTGAACATATATGGATTTTCCTTTGAAGTATCCAGCCTATTTCTTAATGCAGCAACCTGCAGAGAAAGACACCATTTTGAAAATGAAAACCTCATTGGATTGAAAGGGAAGAATCTTTACTCTGATTACTGAGTTAGCATTTAACTAGGTTGATTTCCTTTTCAATACTTCCAAGAAGTATTTACAACAAAGCTAAAAACAATCTATACGGACAGAATTATTTTTGGAATTGGCATTCACATTTACATGATAGTTATTTGCTTACAGATACAGTATCAATCTTCCATTTCTGACTCTGAGGTTAGTCTAAAATGAACACAAGTTGAAAGACAATGGTACCCTCTCAGCCAAAATGCGGATAATGGAAGAGGACAGCCCTCCCAGCATTCCTTTGCTTCTCCCTACTCCCCAACACCCACACACTAACTATTCTCCAAGACTCTCTGCTTACTGAAAGAAACATTAACTCAAGGCAAAAGCTGGAATTCAGAGAGTGGGTGAAATCTTGCAGTGTTGAACATCCCAGGTTTGGGTCAGTTTGCAACAAGAAAAAAGCTTCCCTGACTACTGAAGACTATGGTTAGAGGAAAGAACTCAGTTTTGTTTTGGTGAACTAGCATCTCCAATCCATTATCACTGTAAATCTTCTAACATGCAATTACTACTGCACTCGAACTGAGAGAGCTAAGTATTTTGTGACCCAGAAAATGTGTCATTCTCTGTAGGATGCAGTTCTGCTAACCATTATCCATCTACCTGCTGCTACTCACAAAACATACATTTTGCTGACTGCAGCAACAATAACTCTGTTTTATTTTTGCACATCCAATTCCTGTAATTAAGATGCTCAGCAGAGCTGAGGAGCTCTATAATGTGGTTGAATGAAGCTGGAATATTATCACATTACATAACTTACAGCTTATAGAATGTTAGCACCTTATATCCAGAATCATTGCTGCACAGTCCAAAGAATTTGAAGAAATACTATGAGTAGTCAGAATCAGCATATTAATTCAGATGGGTCAAATGCATTAATTAGAATGGTTTCCACATAAAGTTCAAAACTTTTGTCTGCCCTTGGAGTTTTACTCCTCCCTTCTTCTCAACCCTGTGTTGTATGTTGTGGTCCTTGGCTCATCTCTGTCATTTTGGTCAGTTTCCTCAGAACTGATACTGGAATCTCACTCTTTTATATTACAGCTTAATTCCACAGGTCATCTATATCACCTCTGCTTTCAAAACCTTGATTTCTTTCACCATCATTGGCATGAATTTCACCTTCAGGGATGCCATGAAGCTTAAATGATCTTCTTTAGCAACTCTGCAAAGCTTCAATAAATATTTTTTCGCTGGGATATCCAAGCATAACAGTCATGATCTCATTCACCTTCAAGGGTTTTTTTTTTGCACTTTCACATCATGTTACCTTTGTATTCCATGCATGCATGATAATAGTGTATGCCAGGGGTCCAACTGCTGTTTTAGACAACATGGGTTTCTTGAAAAATCTTGAACAAAACTACAAGCATCACAGTTCTGTTTGTACAGCAAGCAGCTGTGCTTCTCTGGGGTGCTGGTCTATGAAGGGATACGTGATATTAAGGGGCAACTCATGGAAAAAAGGTAAGGAAAGGGAAAGAAAAAGGAAACTGTAAATAAAACATACAAATAACCAAGCAAATAAATCTGGATGTGATCAATTGTGACATTTTGAGAAGACACAAGAAAAGTTCAACACTAATAAAGAATTATGGTATTAAAAGTGAGAGTGAAGTGTGTTTCCTAATCACAGATGGGCAAAAGAAACAAAAATTGAATGCTATATGCAATCTACTCATGTGTTTGGAATGTAAGAAAACAATCATTAAGCAGCACATAAGATAAACACAGTTCTAGAAATACCTAACTATACCATACCACTAACTATACTGGCTGTTCTCAATGATTTCAGAGTTACCCAGACACTCTGGCATTAACAGGATTTAGTCATCTGACTTGCCTAAATGTATAATTCTAAAACAAAATATTCAATGTGAACGAATTAACTATTGAAATCACACCTCCAAATTTTGAAAACCTATTCTAGGAGTTGTAAAAGAAACATACAGCCTTTTAGAATGTGGATCCTTACCTTCCTTCAGTGTATCCAATTTTAAGAACATAAAGGTTCTTCCATGAGGATGAAGATGTTTCCTTAGGTTGGTGGGAGGTTTTTCGTTTGTTTGCTTTTTGAAGGCTTTTGGTGATTTAAGAAACTGTTATTCTACTTGTGTATAATTGTTTATAAATCATGTTCCCAGTTAGGACACATTCTCAAATGATTCCAAAAAGATTCCAGATCTATGCTCAGACTTAAGCAAGAAAAACAGTCACATGTAAGAAAAAGACAAATTTTGCACAAATTTATTCTACATAAACACTGCATTAAGGGTAATGGCCTTTGAAGCTGTATTAGTATTCTTCAGAGAAAGAACACCAGACTCAGAACAAGGGCTTTCCCCAAGCAAAGTAAAGAATTCAGGAGCAATCTTGATGAGTCTCTGGCAAATTTAGAAGACTATTCCTTTTTTACTGCACTGCTGATCACAACCCTGTGAGCTCTGCCATCCAGCCAGTTATCAATCCACCTCACTGTCCACTCATCCAGCCCACACTTCCTGAGCTTGTCTATGAGGATGTTATGCGAGACATTGTCAAAAGCCTTGCTGAAGTCAAGGTAGACAATATCTACTGCTCTCATCTACCCAGCCAGTCTTCCCATAATAGAAGGCTATCAGATTGGTTAAGCATGATTTCCCCTTGCTGAAGCCATGCTGACTAATCCTGGTCACCTTCTTTTCCTCCACATGCTTAGAGGTGGCCTTCAGGATGAGCTGCTCCATCACCTTTCCAAGGATGGAGGTGAGGCTGACTGGCCTGTAGTTTCCTGGGTCCTCCTTCTTGCCCCTTCTGAAGACTGCAGCCACATTGGCTTTCTTCCAGTCTTCAGGCACCTCTCCTGTTCTCCGTGACCTTTCAAAGATGATGGAGAGTGGCCTAGCTATGTGAAGCCTGTGCCAAAAGCATCTCTTTAATTTCTTCTGATATAGACATATTTTACCAGAAATCACAGCTGTATTAAAAATACAGATTATTTTAAAAAATTCAAAGTGTTAAACTGTGATGACCTAGAAAAAGTTTATATATTTATTAACAATCTGTGTATCAGCAGGCTGCTATTATGTAATGGATTTTTAATGTTCTGTTTTTTGCCAGACAGAAACTGAAAACCCCTTTAGTCATGTAAATTCTTGCAACATCAAAATAAACAAACCCACTCTATTCACTTTGGGACAGTACAATCACTACAAATGATAAAGTCTCCTTTTACCTTTTGTTACTACTATATTTCAAGTGTTGCCCTTGTATTGACAGTAACTGTATATAAAGTTATTCCTTTTTTCCTGCTCATATATTTTCTGATTAATGAAATGTAGCACAGTATTTTACCACAATGAGTTTTCATTGCAAAATTCTAGTCCAAAGACAAGACTGCAATGCTGAAAATGCACCAACAAAAGATTTCAGAATGCACAGTATCCTGTACATTAGGGTTGTGAGCAAGGCATGAAGGAAAGTCAAGCAAGGACTGATTCCCTTACTTTAAGGAAGATGCACAATCTAGAACATTGCATTGCTTGTGACAGGAAATGGACACCTCTTGGCATGGTAACAAAAGGACACAACAGATCTTGTAGGTTTGTGTAAGGTAAATTTATCTTCTGCAAAATGTAGGAAGTGGTTTCAGAGAAGTTGTAAGAAAAACTTTTAGTATTTCCACACAAAAAGAAATCCCCCTCTAAACTGTGAACTACAACTTCAGTTTTTTGGCAAATTATTAGTCTAAAACTGTTCAGCTCTCATAAGCAATATAGTATTCAAAACCAAAAAATACTGACGTAAATTTTAGCACTTCCAAACAGTAAGCCTAGTCCCTTTCAAATGTAAACACCACTTTATCCTTGGGGGATGCCAGGGAACAAAGTGGAGTGTCACCAAATGCACTAAACATCTCTCTGAATGAAAGTCCTATTTGCTCTGGAGTATTGGAGTGTGGATGTCTACTGTCACTGCTCTGAAATATATTTCTGAACTTCATCTAGAAAATAAAGTTTGATATTCAAGAAGTTAAAGAACTCTTACATGCTTACTAGCACTTATTTAAAGTTCAGTTATAACTCAGAGGAAAGTATGCAGACCATTTCCATTACAAAAGAGCTCAAGAAAACCCCCTTAAAAGACTGGAATGGATTATTTTTCTTTCTCCTGGAAGCTTTAAATATCAGCAGGCCTTGAAGCTCTGGTATGAGCAAAGATTTCTGTAAGTGAATTAGACAGGTGCTATTCCATCAAATTCAGTGAAATTACTCAAGAAATACAAAGGTATAAACAAAAAAGGAATTACATCGAAGAAAGAAGAGTTAGTTATTTCTAGATGTGCACTGCACAGCTATGAAGTTTGGCAATATCTGATGATAAAAATGTGCCTCTCACACTGCTGAGCTGCAACTGGAGGTAGCTGTGTTAGTAAAAATCACTTCTCATGGTACTGAAACTGAAGAAACTGAATTAATCTGGCTATGTGAACAGAGCCCCAGCAACAGCCAATGTCACAGTGTGCAAAACCTTCATATTGGTTGTATTAAGTCAAAACTGACCAGCTTTTTTTTTTTTTTTTTTTTTTTTATCAAGGGCATAATCCAGTAAACCTTCAAGGTATTGATTGTAGACACCCAAAATAAAAGCACAGCACAATCACAGTATTGTTCTATTCAGGATGCTTGTTCATTGAAGAAAAGGGGAGAACAGTTCATCAATCAGAGGCTCAAGACACACTTAGAAAGAGGAAGCAGGGTTTCAGTTTCTGGTCCAATTAACTTTTGCTTAACAGCAAAAAGACTATATGAAATACAGAGAAAGACAATTCCTACCCACAGTCACCAGGACTCAGGGAGAAAAATGATCTTAAATCAAGCCTCTGGTATGTAATAACAACTGGGCTATTAGATTACAGGATGTTGCTATCAATGCATATTTCTTATTCAGATCTGTTTTTTATTATCTTCTTGACTTTTATTTTGAATGTCTCAAGCATAAATATTTAATTTCAGCTCATGTGGAACATTCCAACTTACAGAGTACTGGGATCATTTCTCTTTAGAAAAGTAACAGATATATGCACATAAGTGGTGACACTCTGAAATAACACCTTATAAGTTTTATAAAAAAATTTTCATTTTTAATTAATTTATTTATTTTAACTTCTGAAACAAAAATAGACATTGCAGTCTCAGCCTCTTAGTATCTTATGTTAGCACTTAATACTTGCTCAATTACTGAGGACAGACACATTCCTGAGACTCTTACAAACTATTGAGGGTTTTGTTGTTGTTGTTAGCACTCCAACACTACATCAAAAGTACAGAGAAAACTTTCTCAATATCAGCTTGTGCAAATCAACATGCTGTGTATTCCACATTCACAAGAAGAATTTTAGGAAAACAAGTTGAATGGGTGATAATAATTTTTTTCAAAAGTAGAAAGACAAAAAGACAGAATGAAAGGCAATTTTGTTCACAATAACTCCTCAAACCTGTTTAAATATTGATCAAACCACAGCTCTAAAGCTTGCCTTTCAGCTGCTTAAAAATATCTCATTACCCCCCACAAGATCATCATAAGACATATTAGTCTATTCTCATTGACAGAGATCTACTCCAAATTGAATTAGGTTTTCCAATTGAAATGTTAATGCCAAAAAATGCACATAACTCACTAGAATCAAAGGCATCTTCAGATTTAACTACAGCTGCAACCAAAGGAAGCTCAGTAAGTTAGAAATCATTATTTTGGCTAAAAAGTCATTAAATTAGCTTTTCATATTAGGTATTTATACTAACGTTCTTCATTAATTCTGTTTTAAAATATCACAGTATTTTTGAAGTAGTTATGCTGCATAAGCAACTAATGTAACATACATGGTGGTGAAAGAGCAGCATTTGCCTGCTGCAGTGCCATGTAGATGCTTTTGAAATTTTACTCATTGTCATTCCTGTCACTCCTTTAGCTACCATTAAGCCAAATATATCCTAATTCCACAAGTGTTTAAGTATATGTTTAAATATTCATTAAATAGAATGAAATGAATCATGAAAAATATGTTTAAGGTTTTGTAAAATCATGGCTTTAGCCACTAGACTGTTGATTTCTAGTACTTTCTTAGTTTCTTCTGGTTTCGCATTCTTATTCTCAAGACAGAGAAGGCCTGTTCAACACAATGTGAAGTTCTGAGAAGTAGCACTAGCATCTCTTTGAAACATAACATCACCTACACATTTCTAAGAATCCCTATTGTTCAGTGCCTAACAATCTATATGCAAAACCACTGTGTCTGGACTTTTCCTCACAATAGAAATTTTTCTACTAGTTCTAGAAGGTGGAAGAGAGTTGGTAAAAATGACAGCCTTTTTTAGTATTTACGAATGGCTTCCATTGTTAGAAGGTGCATAAAAGGAAATGTTGCTATTTTTCTTTTTACAGGCACCACCCACATCTTGTAGCAGGGTTACGCTCTCAGCAGAGGCTGCTTCACCTTTTTCCTCTCCCTACTAAAGAAATACAATACATTAAAATGCACAGCCTTGGGATTTGGCTTGTTAAATAAATGCTTAAGAGATGAATATTCACTCCTCCGTCTTAGGTGCTGCGAAGGCTGCTGGTTTTCTTTTTCAAAAGGGCCAATTTTCACCTTGAATATATAGCTCATGGTGGCCCTTCTGTCAAGAGAGGGTAATTCTTCAGCTTGGCACTGTATTTAAAAGCATGAATTTGGAGAAGCTTTTGCATAGTTTCTGGTTCTATTCTTTTAAATATAAAACAAAAAAAGCTTTGGAAAATCTTTTCTCACCATATGTAAAAGGGCTAGCTTCAGTAGCAGAAAAATTCAGAGAGGAATGTTCTCTCTTACAGCCAAATAAAACTGTTTCAAGGATAAAATTCAGGGGTGGAATAACATCTACAAGGAAAGAGAATAAGTCTAGACACTTATCCAAAGCTGAGAAAGATATTCAGAGAGATATTTTCCCTGATAGAACCAGCACGGTCTTCCATGGTAACAAACATAATTATCAAAACAGCTAGCTTTCCCTAGGCATTTTGAAACTTTAGATAACTAAATGTTCCAAATACTTAACGTGACCACCTTTCAAACATTACTATTAAGAAACATGCTTAAGAGTAGGCATCAAAATCTTTCATTTTAAAATCTGTGCAGCAATAAAGATGGTCAAGCATAGACAGACACATCTGAAGAAGTACTTTTTGCCGCCCTACTGATAAAATTCCCAATAAACACAGAATGCATATACACAGAGAAGCAATCCTTAAATAATAAATGCAATCATATTCAAATTTAAGTGTTAAGATTCAGCTTAACTCTTCTTTTACTCAGACTGATGGAAATATAGGAAGGATAGCTCAGGAACTCACAGATATTCTAGATCTTGGCAACATTTTCCTTCCTTCCTGAAGGGTAGCATGCTTCTTAATGCATCCAAAGCAACACAAAACACTTATTTTAAGGTATACAAATATTTAATAGAATGCAATGCTAAAAGTTTAGGTGAAACACTAAGTAAGGGTATTTCTTCAACAAGTAGGGCATTAAAAGGTCATTTTAGGCACTGAAAACTGTAAAATAATATAAATTACAGTCAATTAAAATGGAACAATTACCTTGTAAAATCCAGCCTCCACAGATACAAGCAGGAAAGACAAAGAGGTCACTGCCAAGTTTTCCAGGTCTGCTGCTTGCTTACTAGGAAACAAGAAGAGGAAAATCCATTTAGAATTCTCAGTAGTATCAAGGTCTTTGAAATGGAGATTTTTTTTGTGAAATTCCTTAGAATGATTTAGGATCATATTTAGATCTTTCCAAGAGAGGAAACAAAGGTCAAAAAGGAATGTCAAAGCTATAAACATCCTTGCTGATGAAAGGCAAGTGAAAATTCCAAATAATACCAAATAATAATGTGTACTCACTGGCACTCTTGGGGAGGCAGAGAACTGTGTTGCCTACAGCAGCTTAGAAAACAGATTACTAAGGGATCTAAAGCTGAAACTGACAAAGCATTAAACATAAGATGGAGACAAAAAGAAAAAAAAGTCATTTCAGCTGGAGGTTTAGCTTGTTCTCTCAACTTGCAATGGCATTCGGCATTGCAATTTCCACAGCCAAGTGTGTTCTATCCGTGTCTCCCATTCTACAGCAAGCAATGAGCATTTCAGAACTGTCACCTCCCTCTTGCCATATGGAATTAAAATCAGAACTTTCCACTTATTTTAATGAGACACAGTAAAAAATGTGCTGAAGAAGTATGGCAGAGGGAGAAAGGAAACTTCTGACTAGTATTTTTCTCTGGACCAGAATAAATCCTGTTAGAGCAAAAGCATTGTAGATTATACAATAATCAATAATTATACTGATACCAAATTAAAGTTAATCTGCCTGTGTTATTTCAAAATTAATCTAAGAAACATGGCATGGACTCTTCTGATCAACATATCTCCCATAGTCTTTCAGAATGATAGTCCCAGATAACAAAATTCTTTGGCTGTCATACAGAAATTACTTTTCCAAGACCTTTCAGACTGTCTGAAAAAGAAGATTCTGCACCTCCAGGTAAAATGGCTATGATCTGACAGAGATTATTTTGAAAATCCACATGACAGAATATAAAAAAGAAAGAAACAAATATGGCTTCAAACACACTTGTAAAAATTTGAACAAAATATTTTTAGGATATTATATAAAAATAGTATTGCAATTATGTGAGAGACCAGATATTTTAAGTAAGTATAAATTTCATGGTCAAATGATTTTATGTAATTCTCATTCAACTACCCTGCTGTGCAGTATCCAAAACAATGTTATAAATATATGAGTTAATTCAATTATTCTGTATCAAATGCTTCATCATGGATGAGACAAACTGAACAACAGCTGAACTGTAGTTCTGAGCTGTTCTGGAGAATGCACATGGTGGGATGAAGTATATTCATTCTTCTTGTAAGAAGGCTGGATTGGCTCTCAGAAAGGGTGATCCTAAAAATGAATTTTAAAACATAAAGTAATGATATTTAATAATCAGAAATATTTAGAAGAGTACTCTTTTTTCAATACCTTGACTGAATCTGGTCTAGTTGAAAATATGGACAACTTGGATTTTGATAATTATTTGTCATTAAAAAAAAAGGAATTTATAAGTAATACTGTTTTCAGATATGCTAGTAGGAGTTTTAATACCAAACTTCAGATAAGTAATTCTCACAAATTATATGTGACTGTTTATCAAGTACCATATAACCTTTCTCACTGAATATAAGCACATACCATTGCATTCTTGGCAAATATATGTTGTCCTAAAACATTGTTCTAAACTCTGTTTTCAAACTGTCACCTAGAGAAAACACCATTGGTTTTCCCTGGAGCATCTGCGCAGGGAATGAAGTTGGTTTACTGTTTCAGTATCCATTTCCAGATATTTTAATCTTTGCTACTTCATGTAGGTGAAGTAATATAGGTAAAACAGATCATGATAAAAAGTTATTACATGTCTCTGTACAATTGTACTTTCACATATTTGTCCAGCATTTGCCTCAGAAAACAACATAGAAGTCATTAGAGCTAAAAGTCATAGAGCTAAAATAACATCTAGTTATAAACACATCGCTAGCTATTGCTGTTTTTCAACAGCAAATCTCCATTTTGCAAAGGAGACAATTATCATTATCCCAATTAGATAGAAGGAAAACTGAAGCATGAGAAAGTGATGCATTTTGCAAAAGGGCTCCTGGAAGCCAGCAAAGAGCTGCAAGCACCCGGGGCATGACTTTCTTCACCAGACAATGCTGCTTCCCTGAGAAAACAACTCAGCTCATTTAGCCAACAGGTAATTTTGACATGAGATTTCCATCAAATTTTTATTCTCTCCCTAATATCTTATTTTCAGTCAGCTTGCTCCACAATAACATTTGTCAAATTGTGTGAAAATAAAACTTAGTACAGAATTACTTTTTTTGGTTTTTAAATGCATGATCACAATGGAATCTAGTTGAAAATGTTCTCCCCTACTCCCCTAGAAATGGTTATTTTGAAGGAGTGGAATGGTTCAGCACATAGACTAGTCCATTTCTTGGGCTTCTGAGGCCCCTTTATGCAATTTGCTTGGTTCTCTGTAGTAACCTTCTCCTCCACCCATCCGCCCCTCCCCCCAAAAAGCAAAAGAACCCAGTTGCTCAGGTGAGGAATACTGTGAATTTAAAAGGTGTGGGCAGAAAGTTTGCCGTTTAATTTTTTTTGAACAATTGTGATGGAATAAAACATTTTGTTGAAATCTGAACATCCCTTCCTATATTCAGAAACTTAAACTCCTGTTCTTGCCTAAATCTGGCTGTACTGCTGTTACTTTGTATTATCTAGCAGGGACAGAGACTGAGTAAAATAGTTTCAAAGTCAACTGTTTTTATTAAGAAAGAGGACAAATTACTATTTGAAGAAATGGAAATACCCAGACATACAAGAAAGCAGGAAAAGAAATAAGAGAAAATAATATTGTCTTGTGTAAATGAGAAAGTAGAATAAAAAAAAAAAGCTCTATTAGCAGGCAGAACTTATTTCTAGACAGTTTATTTAAATTTTAGCTTATGCTCTTTATTCCTTCTCTCCAAGTAGATAAAAACCACCTTATCTAGCTCAAATCACAAGAAGTATTAAAATATATATGAATTAAATATATATATTACAAATAAATCTATAATGTATATATTAAATACATATATATTAAAACACATTATTTCTGTAATTTTTCTCTTTTTTAAACACCTTTTTTTTTTTTTTACTAGCACTGTGCAGATAATTGCATTCTCCAAGAACTTCAACGTAGAAGCACTAGGAAGGACTATGTTTCTCTACATGCTCCTGGCAACTCTTGTTAAGGAAGACAGACAGAGGCATCTATTCCTATATGCTGTCATTGGGTTTACAACAGCATTATAAGTCAAAAGAGCAGCAGTATTTTGGTGGTGTTCTGTGGTGAAGGGTACATCAAGAAAATATTGCTTTTGTAAGAGTACACTTTTGGTTATTCAGCGCATTTGCTGTTATACTGAGCAGGACATCCTTGCTAGAGGGCAAAGGGTAAGCTAGTTCTTTAACCATTGCCATTTCTTACTTCGTTGTTCTTGGACCATTTTATTTGTTTCAATGAAAAGATATTTCTCTCCAAAAGAAAAAATTTAGCCAGACCCCTTCAGCTTTGGCTGCACACATAGCAGATTTAAAACAAAGATGGGCCTGAGGAAGGGAGAATTTGACTCTGAACTCTGCTTTAAATTTCCTCCAACCTGCAAACGTTATTTGAACAATCACACTTCCCTCTTCCAAAAATGTAGTATTACAATGGAGTATTAACGTCACAATCTCCTCTATGGCAGAGGCTCCAAAAACAAACTTACTAATGGGGATAACATCTCTATGTCATTACTTCATTATTTCTGAGGGCAAAACCAAGGTGGCAGCAGAGCACTAGAAGGGGGTTGTTATGAGAAATTCCAAAGGGTATTCCACAAAGTCCATCACAAAAGGCCATTAAAGAAACTAAGTTTTTCGGAGATAAGAGAAGAAGTCCTTGTGTAGGTAAGTGGCTGCCTAAAAGGTAAGAAGCAGAGGAATTAATCAGTTTCCCCAGTAGCAGGATGTCACTAGTGGCAGTCTCACAACAATCTGCCCCTGGCCCTGAGCTGCTAAGCACACTGAGTCGCTCTTTAGGTAGTATGGAGCTGGTGCTGAAGAACTGCAGAAATTTAGTAATCAGTTGTTGAAACAGTAGATGAAATTCAGTGTTGCTAAATGTAAAGTTATGCATATGGAGAAAAAATTCCTAGCATTATATTAAAAAATGGTGGGTTGTGATCTGATTTTGACCTCTCAGAGGTAAGATCTGGGAGTCCTGGGAAGCAGCTCTGTGAAGACATCAGCTTTGTAGTAAAGAAAGAAGACCTGAACGTTAAGAATTACTGTGAATGGAAGAGAGAAAAAAATGGAAAATACTGAGACAAATGAGAGGGGAGGGAAAAACAATTTTCTATAAAATGAGTGGCATAGATAGTGGCCAGTATAAGAATTAGTGGGAATTATAAGAAACTCAGCAGAACCAAAGTCCAAAACAAACAAAAAGATGTGTTTCATTCACAGATTATGTGGGGAAACTACAGAATGTTTTGCCCCAGATGCATCAAAACTTACAGAGGGAAATTGTATGATGGAAACACCCTTTTGTAACTCCAGAATATTTCACCTAAACTTGTTTATTCCAACTGCATAAGTGTAATCTTAATCAAACTGTAGCTTTAAGGAAGAGGAACAGCTGTGAGTGTCATAATATTGAAACAAAGAGTCACCAAACACACAACACGAGGACAGCCTGAAGATTTAGGGAGATTTCAGTCAGATTTTTTGACCCGCATACCACACATATGTGAAATGACTGAAGAAAGTTTTGTCATAAAGAATACAAGAAACATGAGTGGCATGAAAGTAAGTTATGTGGCCAATATATCCTAAAACATGGCAAACATTTAAGGCCGCAGAACTAAAATGCTGAGATGCAACAACAGCTAAAAAGGTGACTGCTTGTCAGCTTAATGTTCAGACCACATATATTTCAGATTTTAAAGAAGGTTTCAAAATTCTATTGATAATGATGAACCTCATCCAGACCTATATCAGGACACTATAATTAATGAATAGTCTTCTGTATAATTTATGGTATGATTTAAGGTAAATATAATGCAATTTTTTGACCATAGAATTTTGTAAAGTTAGTGGTCTTTTTTTCCTCAAATTAAATCGCTATTTTTTAGAGATGTCGCAACATGCATTGAGGACAGTAGTAGTTTGTTTCATAAATCTGACATAGTTCAAAACATAATATTAAAACGTATGTTTCTTGTCAAACTTTAAAGAATTGAACAATAAAACATTTCCATATAAGCCTAATGCTTTTTTTTAGCAGATCGGTGAGATTGCTCGTAATATATAGTAAGCTCAAAGTTTGTTTTTTAAAAACCTATTTCTGATATAAAATTAGTATAGAGCTAATATAAAAGTAAACCTTGCTGGACAAAGATACCACATTTTCCCTGAAAGCATATCTTACAGTCTTGGTATTTAAGGATCTTGGTATTCAAAAAATTTGTGTTGCACTAAATTCTGTAAACATTAACTTTTAGAGTCAGCTTCAGGACTACTCAATAAAGCTTCCAAAACTCTACATCTCTTGGTAGAGCTGTTACACTGTGGACCACTGTGACTGACAGGCATCTATTTCTTGTCCTCACTTCATTCCTCTCTCCCCAGTTAAGGAGAATTTTACAGTGATACAGTGAAACTCATGAGAGGAGGCATTGCACTAAAATGTCCACTGTTGCCTATGGAGACATGTTGCACTCGGTGTATGTATAACTGCATTTTAGCATTTCAGATCTTGCACAAGAAAATACTGGAAATAAAAAAACAGACATTAAAGCAGGTGCAGCTGAAAGTATTGAGTTTAAATTGCAGAAAAAAATAGATTAAACTTCATCTGTAGAAAAAAGTGTCTAATTCTAAGGGTAGTCCATCACTGAAATGAACTATCTATGGCTGGGGTGGAAGCGCCAATATTTCTGTCATCATGAAAATTTAGATAACATTTTTTAGAAATGAAACATATACAGCTAGATCACTGCTTAGGGGCACTGACCACGATCTCTTGAGGACCTGTGAGATCCATCTTCTATGATCCTATAAATCATTTATAATATTTCAACAGCAGAAGATGAATATAGGCTTGGGTTAATATTTTATCATTTCTTCTATAATATATATCTCTCATTAGTTTATTGCAGTTGCCACAAATGATCAAAACTGAAGTAGTATCATCATATTTGAAAAGCTGAAACAATTTGTTCAGATTTCCCTTTTTAAATGTCTTCAGAATTATATGTTCTTCAATAACTGCAATTTCTTTTTTAAACAGGAAGTCATTCTGTACGAGATTCTTTAAATTAATAAAGTTCAGATTTCAGAAGCCAGTACTTCCATGTAGCCATCTATATCTCACATAAACAAGGCACTTACACATTCATTGATGCTTTTGGTGCAGGTAAAAAGAATGGATACCAAGTCATTTTACAATAACAGAATTAAATTGTCTCCACCATTTCATCATTTTTCATCATCATGTAATCTTCAGATAGAATGCATACTTACTGTGTTTAATATTTCACTCACAGAACTAGTATGGACAAAAGTCATGTGAAGAAGCTTATGGCCTTCACAAAATCACTCCAAAAGTCCTTTCTACACAATTATTTAGTATGGTTCTTGAAAATTCACTCGTTTTTCAATAAAAGTCACTCTCTGCCATAGCATCAATATGCAAAGAAAATGCAAAATTAAAATTACCAAGAAATGAAAGTGAATAGCCACAAAAGGAAAAAAATAATGGAACTGAGGATAAATGAAACAGTATCAGTTGGTGCAGTCATAATCATCTGTCTCTCTCCTTTCTGTATTTATTTTTGTCCTCAACAGGATTCCTCCACAAAGACTATACCACTGTCACTTTCACTCCTCTACAAACTGCTGAAATGCTACCCAGAGTTAGAGCCAACATCAACACTAACTAGTTTTCATGCTTTGACTACAGACATGTATCTCCCATAGGTATTTATTTAAATCCATTGTATTCCAAACAGAAAGATAACTAATATCCATGTACGCCTCATCCTCAAAGGTCTCGGCCATCCCATCCCATCTCCTCATATGGTGGATGATGTTATTTGGTGTGTTTCCACATCAGCAGAGCTAAAGCTATAAGCAATTGCCCAATAACAGACAAACATTTGAACATTTCTTTACAAGGGACCACCTGATCAACTCAATTTTGATAATCTGTGATGACAATATATGGCTCGGACAGGTTCTCTTAAAGCTGTGAAATACCTCACAGGGGAAAAGTTTTCTAGGAACCACTTTGGATTCAACTTTGTTTAAAATTCTGGAGGCATTTAGGACTGACTGGTTACAATAGCTCAAAACTATTTTTACAGCATCTCATGCTGTCATGGGGATCAGGAAGACACGCAGTCTTTTATGAACCAAAGACCTGACAAAACTGCATTCCACCTCCCCCAATTACTCTTCCCATTCAATGTAAAAAGAGTTACGGACATGGCTTAAATTTATCACACTGATCTGGAAAAACTCTATATGAACATCTAGATTTCCCAATACTTACTTGCACAATTTGACATTCATTCATCATTATTAATTACAGTTTTCATTAATACAGAGTTTGACAGCCAGCTTTGTTTTGCTGCCTAATTAGTTCAAAGAGTCACTGTTTGACAGAAAAAAGAGTTAACAATGAAATTATATAATATAATGTTAAATGTTCTCAACAATGCATTTTATGATCTTTTCTCACTAGCTCACGGTTTGTCATAAGAAAAACTGAAGGAATAAGACCTTTATTCAGGAAGGTTTCCCATCTCAGTCTTGCTTCTCTCTCTTGCTGAGGCAAAAGATGAGAAGTTACCAGAATGGGGATTCAGAAGACATTAATCTGCATGAGCCTGGTAGTACTCCAGTGTTTTCTGTACCTGCTCATAATCATTGTATTTCAGGTGGCTTCCACCCCCGTGGTCCGCATGCCTCTATTATTTACAATAACACCATTGCTTTAGATGACATAATGCTAATTTCTTGTGTAAGAATGCACATTTAGATATCTTCCATTTCAAAACAAGGGTAAATTATCGCCATAATTAAAAATAGGTTCATTGTGACAAAAGTGACAAAAACAAATGGTATGTATAATTTCAGCAATGTCTAAAAGTAGGCCTGGTACCCAATTGTAACAATTCAATGTAAGCCTAACCAAATCCAACAGTTAAGCTGCTATTTGTTAGCTTGTGAATGTAAACACATGTAATCTTTTATTTGTTACTCAGACAGGGCCTGGTCTCTTCCAGGTCAGAGAAAGTAAAAATGTGCATCATGCTTTCAGGGATGCTATTAATTTTAGCTATTGATACAGAGACACAGATTTCAGTGCCAAGCGTATGGCTTAAAGACATCACAAAGTGCTGTATAAATCCATGGAAATTACCAGTCAAGCAATTACCATGCTTACTGCTTCTATGATATACTGTGAAACAACCAAATTTGAGCTGCCTCTGAAATTTCCTTTTTCTTTTCCATTCTCACAATTTCTCCTAATTCATAGTCAGACACACAAATCAGTGGCTGAATTAAGAAAGAGATGCCTGTAAAATAAGACAGTTCTCCAGCATGCATACCTAAGATATAACGGATTTTACAGCTGTAATCAACCTGTTACATAACTGATACTGTTGAGCAATAAAACAGAGAATACAGGACTGTCACTATTAACTAGATCAACTTTATACAAATATTCTTATACTAAGCAAAATTTTATTTGACCTTGCACTTGTGATAGACAACAGATGATTCAAGCACAGACCTCATTCATTATAGAGGGCTGTGTTTATAAAACACAGGGTATTTGTCTTCAGATGGGGAAACCGAGCTCTTGCCCCAAAGATTTGTAGCACTCTTAGTAAAACTATAGTCTGAAAGTGAGTAACTACACATTTATGCTTTCCTTACCTTTTGGCATGATAACTTTCAGGGCAAGAGCACTAGCAGCAAATATATTCTGCCACATAGTCTGAACTTGGTGCAGCTAGTGAAGCAAATCAAAACACTCTAAACTCCAGATGCTTCATTTCATGAATTCATCCCAAAGCAAATAGATTACCATCTGGGCATATGAAACAGAAGGATAAAAGATGCACTTAAACTAGTCTGTGTTTGTGTTTGTGAGTATACTGAGTATAGTTTGTGAGCATAGCCTATCAATACAAGAATTATACTATTTTAAGAGCTAACACACTATGAATTGGCACTATGTTCTGCCTGGATGGTATTGGAGATATTGCTGAGATTTTGAGCTGAGATTTTGATTGAATTCCCAGTATGCTTTTCTTCAGTAATAAACACTCCAAGAACATCAAAAAGTTTGACCCAACACCATCAATAACATCTGGACTAGTGATTTATTTTTCCAATTACTGTTCTTCATTTCAGATACTCAGAAAACACACTGAGGCTATTTAAAGTGTATTATTTCAGAGAATGAACTATAACTGCCCAGAGACGTTGAACTCATTTTCCTGGGTGGAAAAACTCATTTTCTAGCTTCACAAATTAAAAGCTTACACTATAAATACATAAAAAGCAGACAATAAACTCTTTCTCCTTGACTTCTACACATAAATACTTCAACCTTTTAAAAACCTGATGTGTTTTCACACGGTTTTGAATGTCTGCTATGACATTTTGGACACACTGAAGCTCAGGGAAAACAACTCCCACTGATTCCAACTGGCACTATACTTCACCTTTTAATTTCTTTTGCCACATAAAGGTATTTTATTGCAGCCAGTACAATGAAATGTGTGGAATCATGTAGGTTGAAACCTTTCATGACACTTAGCACCATGGATGTATTATTGTCTGCAGCACAGCACTGGGCAAACAGAGCAGCAAATTATTGTCTGAGGGGTCAACTCAGTTAGGAAACAAGATAGTTACGTTCTTCCTGGAGTCAGTAACTTCCAGCAAAGCCAATCTGGATGCAGGTGTTTCTGCTCTGTCTTGCCAGGTAAAGAAGTCCTGGGAAGCATGACTGGTGGAAATGATTTCAACTAGAGCCATCATGGTGTTGTTGACTGACTTAATTTTAGATAAACTGGGATTGCAGCTAATCTTTACCACTTACCAGTGCCCTAGTTGCTATGTTAGGAGAGGTACATTGCATCAGAATGCACAGAGCCAGCTCATACCCCTACCGCATTTAAACTAATACGGTTCATGCAAGTCCACTGATGATTATAGTGTGAACACCTCTCACATTTCTACAAGACACTGTTACAGGATCAGGTGAAGTGAGTTGAGCTCTGTAGTGCATTCTGCTTACATTGAGCTTACATACATTTATTATAAGTCAGCATGTATTAATGTGGGCCAGAATATGTGGACGTATCATGGATATACTAGCTTTGCTTATGTAAGAGCCCCCAAAATATACTGACAATTAACTTTAAACATCCCTCTCTGAAAATTAGGAACAAATTATTTTAACTGGTATCTAGTCCTGTAGACACATAAAACTGAAATACTATTAGATAGTTGCATTCTTTTGATTGTATAAATTTTCACAGATCGACCAATAGAGTTTTTTTCAATAACGCTTGGAGAATTTGGGGGGAATACAAGGCTGAATGCAATATGAAGTAAAGACAAAACCAATTATCTAAGAAGACTCCAGACTAAACAAATGGATACATATTGCAAAAGAGAGCAAATAAAAACAAGACAAAACCAAGCTCTGTTAATAATAGCAAAATTACTGTGGCAACTTGAAATTATTAGAGCTGGCTTCTGTATTAGTAGACATTATGAAACATATTTCACATCATCTTTAGAATCAGGAATATTTGAGTCCAGGAATAAACATCAATAGCAACTTGAATGGAGACACCTCAACCACCCAGGTTCTTCAAATATTAAAAAAAAAAAAAGAATGAAAGAGAAGACACAATCAAAATAATCTCTTAAGAGTCCCTGTGATCTTGACATCTAATTGAGGTTGTGAAGAAAGAGTTACATTTTTCTCATATTTGATTTAGGGACTCTAGCTCTGATTCCAGAATATATGCACACAACTTATTCCACTGAACTCAAGTACTAAAACTTGTGCTGAAGTTTCTATTACTTGCTAATATGAAACTTCTCCCTCTAGTCTTTTTTAATACTAACAGCACTTTTATTAGGAATTATCTACTTGAGATTTTTTTCTCCTTTTCAGCAAGTTCTTAGCAACAATAGTTTCCCTTTGAACTTACAAATGAATGGACTCACTGAACAGATTTGGAAAAGGCTATGGTTTTCAAGCTCAGAGGGAACAGAATTACAATGCCAAATCAAAATTATCCTCCTTAACCTTGAAAAGAAAAATATATTAAAAGCTATGAAATTGAGCTCACAATCTGTGACAGGTTTGTACAATTTAAATGGCATTGACCAATATAGCAAATATCAGTCAATATATTTGATAAAGCAAAAGGTTTGTATGTTACAGATTTTGTGATATTCATTGTGAAGATGACATCCTCATGTTCCTCCAACTTTTGTTTTTGAGCTGGCTGTTATTCCAATCATTAAGAAAGATATGAAAGATAGCAAAGCAGAAGATGAGCATGAGCTATTGAAAAAGGGTTCGGAGGCAGATGAGAGTTTTATGCAAATGTTTCAGCAACTAAAAGAAACTATATCAACTGTACAGTAGCTTGAGGTTTTTATTCTTTTTTGGAGCTGAGCAAAACTCTGAATTTTTCATATAGTAACTTTTTTTTTCTCTGAATCACAGTGTCTCAAAACTTTCTTAAGAACATATGCGCCAAAAAGTTTATCAGGAAATGTGATGAATCTTTGCTATTTCAACATTTCTAATCAAAACTAAAAGGACAGAACTTTTATTACACCAGAGAGGTTCTTTATAGGTCATTGATGTCACCTGATTGAGCTCAATTAAAAAAAAAAAACTTGTTTCTGTAAATGCTGCACAGTAAGATGTGTTCTTAGTGGTGTATTGATTTCCTCCCCATTCTTTTGAGTGGCCCAAACTGTCCTCCATTAGGTACTTAGAGCCATTTAACTTTTATAATGAAACTAATTTATGCAGAGGCAAGTCCTGCATCTTGATCCTAATCTGAAGAGTAGCCTGTTAATTTCTGGAATGCAATAGAATCAGAACAGGAACTGCATCTCTTACAAGGTACTGCATTCATGGTGGGAAATGCACACTATCACTTAGATAAATCAAAAGAAAGTGTTTCATTTTAATTTAGTGAATCAAAGTGTCTGTTTTCCTTCAAGGTGAATGATATTGAATATTTCATTTAAATTTTAGAATGGAAAGTGTTGGATAATAATGGATTTAAAATAAAATAACAAGATTCTCATCTGATAGACATTATGATTCCTGTATAAAAATTCATAGGGGAAATAGCAACAATGACATTTCACCAAGGATTAAAATTTCCAAAGGTTCTCCATAGAAATGCATATTTTACAGTACATAACTGCAAAGAATAAAAGAATATTTAGGTTTGATACCATTTATTAGAAAAAGATTTGATATCACTATTGAATTTTTCGAATCCAAAAAGATAAAGGATAATATAGTACAGATAACTGTCCCTCTTTTAAAACCCTTTATAAATACAACTTGGTAAACATCACGGTTTTTCTCATTGCATTTAATGTTGTCATTTTCAGAGCAAGCACTCTCTATATGAATAAGAATGTGAGGATGCTGGGCCCCTACTCTGAATAATTTCACAATTAAAAAAAATATATCTCTACAGATGTAATTGAAAAAAATGGAATATATATAAAAATTTCTTGTTATATTAACAAGTAAGAAGATATAAGTTGGAATATGGATTTATTTTTCTTTCTACTAGTATCTTGTATTTTACAAAGCATCTCTATCTCCTGGAAAATTTAATCTAGTGAAAAGGAGAGAAAATCCTCAGTGAAACAAATAAAGATGACTTGTCTATAAATGCACAGAAATAACTTTTAATCTTTCTCCCTTTTTATGCACAAAGGAGACAATATTTTCCAGAAGATTTTTGTAAAGTTTGACATTTTTTAAATTAGTGGTGTATTTAAGAGATATAATAAAAATAACACTTTCTTAAGAAGGAGAAAAGGTTTAAAGATCCACATTTATTCAGAGCTAAAAGTTAATAAGGTTCTGAGAGAATAAAAGTCAATATCTGTGAACTTCAGAGCTGACAACCAGAAAATGTAACCTCTGAAATATGTTTCTTCCATTTATCTATACTTTACAGGTTCAAACTATTTCCTTTCTCTCAGTCAGTAAGTATTTAATATAGAAGCTTCAAAATAAAGTTTTAGATGTGCTGAAAGAGACAGAAAAAAAAAAACCAGAAATAGGCATGACATTAATGCAATTGCTGAAGAACAGCAGTAGCTACTAGTGTTAATATTTTTGATGCAAGATATCTATATACCACACCCATTTTTCTCTATGTTTATTTGCAAAAGCATGTATTCAGGAGAGCATGTCAACCTCTGTTATGAAACTTCAGTCACAATTTTCAAAGCTCAAGCTATGCCTGCATATATATTACAGTACAATTTTAAGGGCAATATCAAACTGTAAGTGAGTAGAGTTGAAAGAAAGAACTATTCCAATTCACCAAATAAACACCAATTAGGAACAGAAAAAGATATTAATCATTTGATGTCGTTATGTAACTACATGAAAGTCCAAAATTGCCAACAGATGCAGTCTGAAGTTAGTGCTTCATAAAGTCCTAAGGGAATAGTTACAGACTACTGTGTAACCAAAAATTAAGAACTTCTTCCTCTTAGGTGGTATTATTTGCTTGATTTGTCGATATCGGAAAATATAAAACCTTGTTTCCATTGTCTTGAACTCTCAGTATGCTTCCCCCCCGCCCCCCCCCTCCCCCCCGGAATGAAGTTAGCAGTCTAAAATAAGAGTTTGCACAATTAAGCTCAGAGGAAGGCATTTTAATGTAAGATACAGCAGATGGTATTCCAACTTACATTCACTTTCAATTTAGCCATTTGACTTGTTTCCTATAAAAGTAACTAAAATAGGTGATAGTTAAGAAGGAACATGCCTCAGAACAACAACTGGAGACAGAAACGGCTGTACAAACAAGCTTTCCACTTTAAGTCAGAAATTATTGAAGCAGTATATTTGGACATGACAACCATATAAGAACTGGTTGAAAAAGGAACAAAAGGGGTCTTGTCCAAAGAAAAGTTTGGTGGGCACTGTCAGGATACAGAAAAATAGTAATGCCCTTAAAATGTATGCTAAAATGAATTACATTTATTAGTTGGATTGTCGTAACAAAACTATATATATATTCAGCTATAACACTGGAAGAGATTATCTTTTAAAGCTATTTTGTTGTCCCAGAAACATTGCAAAACCATCATACTTTCTGCCTCTTCTGCTTGCAGAGAGCCAATGGCTTTTCTTGGATACTTGAACTGCTTTGGGAGGAAGAGGGCCAGTATTCTCCACATTTTTCATATCTGAATCTTTAGGGACAAAATTTGAACTCATGCAAGATCACATGGAAAGTTGACCACTTCTAATGATCAACTTGACTTATAAGCAAAATTTTAAGTAAAGAACTGTGAATTGGTATTCTCTTACACAACTAATTATGTAGTTTTTAGTAACTTTCTATAAAAAACAGTATTATCTCCTAAAAAAAAAGATACAGAATACTTTTTATACGGCAGTTATATTTATTAAACTAAAGACCAATGCATAACTTAGAAGAGTATTTTACTAAGAACAGTGTTTTATTAATATCATATATCGACTAGTGTCTCCTTTTTGTCTAGGGTCTAAAAGTTAAACAGGGTATAAGAATGCAGTGTGGAACACCCAAGCAGTGTTTATGATTATTCTTCATTATTGTGCTATACCAAAAAGAGTGAGCAGAGGTCTGTTGCAGAGAAGAAGCTAAGCTGTCTGCTAACATTTGCGTAAGTAAAAATAAGTGGTTTATATTGCTGCTCTTTTATATATCATTATGTATGAGAAGCTAATGCTATTGTCAGTGTACCTCAGATGTCTTACTGTGTTTAAAAAAGAACCTAAGCATTAATTTTCCAAAGCACATAACACCTTGCCTCTCCCATGACAAATAAATGTGGCTTTATCAAATTCTAGTTTAAATAAACCACAGGCATCCCCCTTGTGGTATATTTTTATTCTGTAACAAAGGCGATAAACTGTGTTTGGCTTTATCACATGGTCTGGTAAAATCAGAAATGAAATAAAGCTCAGCAGTGGACACAACTTTGCAGTTAAGAGCATCTTTCCTTTGTTAATAAAGTATAACAAGCAATCCTATTACTATTCTATTTCTTATTTGCGTCAACGGTGATACGAAGCAGAACACTTAGGTAAGGCATGACTAATTTTTCAGTTAAGATTATATTTTTCAGAGCTAGAATCTAACTAGATATTTCAGCAGCTTATTTAGCAAGATATGAACAACTGACTTCTAGGCACATGAAAATACAACACCCTTCCCCCTCCCTCCCTCCTCCCCCCCTTTATAGGCATATTCATTTAATATAGAAAAAAAAATATTATAGAACAGAGACTCACTGACCTCTGCCAAGTCTTAATTATAATGTTCCATTATTTTCCATAATCAATTTACAGTTGAATAGTGTCTCTAACAGGATATGCAAATTAGAACTATGATGCTGTGCAGAATTCCAGTCATGCTTGAAAGCCCACAATATGCCAAAATAAAGAAACCCTGCTGAAAACATTTTAATGTGAAACAAAAAAAGTTTAAAAAATACAATCCAAATTCTTTGTGCTTGTAAAAGAACTCAGAGTCTCCAATTCTTTTTTATAATTTTTAAAACAAGCTGTTTCTACATCAGTTTAAACAATGGAACAACTGAAATATCATTCCCCACTAAACATGTTAGTCTACATAAAATGACTCCTATTTACTGAACTGTTTTTGGATTAGAGCTGTAATATTTATTGCAGTGACTAAAATAAATGTATTTAACATATGCTGAAATTGTAGGGAATGATGTGCTTGTCCTTGGGTATGTTAAAATGAATCAAGAATATCAGGTGTTTCTTTGTATATAAGGTATGGTGAGACTCAGAGTGACCAAGTTTTTATTCAAAATTTGTTTTCAGGAATCAGTGCCAGTGCTACTCCCAGGAGCCTGTTTCTCTGCTGTAGATTAAAGAATAAAATCCAAAAAGTGAAACAAGCTTCATACCAGTCATAGAGGCCAAAAGAGAAAGCAACACCCAGTTTCCTTCCCAATTTTTCTATTAACCCCAAGGAGACAGAAGCCCAAACAAGGACAGGAACTCTGCTAAAAGGGAGTAAAATGAAGAAGACCAACAGGCAGTCCTGATACATGGCTGTTTTGTGCTATTCTTTTTGAGAGAAATCTCTGTTAAAAAGAGATTTGTAGCAAGCAGTAAGTGGGAGAAGCATGAAGCTGCACACAGAGAAATAAGTCAACTAACTATAAATATGCTTGGGTTGAGCATTAGCAATAAGCTACCATCCCTTCAATCATTACAGTATTAACCTTAGAACTGAAGGAAGTGAACACGTGTTAAGGTTTCCTGCCAAGTATAAGAATCAGAAAAATGCGTTAATCATCCAATCTGAGTTCAGAGACCATGTTTTGTTCTCAATATTATATATTTACTTGAAGAAGTATAATGAAAAAAAAATCCATTAGCAGTGCTGTAGCACTACAGCACTACAGCAGCTCTCAAAGTGAGGTACAGTGTGAAGTACAGTATACTGAAAAGTGTACAGAGAAGTGTAGAGAAATGAAGACTGGCATGAGCCATGACTATAAGATGTGGCACTGGAGAAATGCAAAACATGGGTAAAAGGAGCAGCCAGGGAGAAGCTTGTGAGTGACTGAAAGGAGGAGCCAACAGACAGTGTTCATACTACCAGGTCAGCTCAGCCTAAATCACATCTTAATAGCCAGCCAGATTTAATAATCTCAAACTGTGATTAAAGATTATGGCAGGAGGGGAAAGAAATTAGCTGGACTAGCAGTTACATCTCTGCAGGAAAATGCCATGAAATTGCTATTCGTATAGATAAGCTTGCAGGTTCAATTCTTGCTGCCCTATGTATCTACCTTCAGTGTTTGCTTTTTTCTTTCATTGAAATATCACAGAATCATAGGGATTTTAGGAAGTCTCTAGTTCAACACCTCACCCAAAGCAGGCTCAGCCATGGGGTCAGATGAGGCTGCTCATGGCTTTATCCTGTCAGTCCTTGAAATCCTGCAAGGCCTCCTTATACCTCCCTAGCTGTATCTTAGATTAATCCAGTTATCTTCTGTACAGATATACTAGTTCAAAATCTTTGCAAAACTATTTAATTTTTTGATTCTACATACATCTATCCTATCCTCTCATTTGCTACACTATATGAAATCTTCCCAAATTTCTTCTTGATTACTCAGGAATTCTCTCTATTAGACAGCCACATGTACTCCAATTTTACAAGGTTGTTTTAGCAAGATTAAGACTGCAAAATGTGAATAAAAATCAGCACTCAGGACTGATTCACAAAACTGCTACGAACCTAGCAAAAACTGGGTATCAAGTTCCTTTTTAAAGGTATGGCTCCAGAATTTAATTCACCCAAAGGCATAGAGACCACTTTTGATCAAGCTGGGACCTCAAATATTGTTTGTGATGTCCCAGGCTAGTTTGTCAAAATTACAAGATACATCATTTATTTTAGCTGTCAAATAACCCTGTTAAACAGTTCCTAACCACAAGATAACCACAAGAATCAAAACTTACTTTATTTTCCTCCAAGTTTTATCTAGAGAAGTCTTTAGGAACTGATTTTGACTCTTTTAAATTAATGACAAAGTTTATGCTAATTTTAGTCCTGTAGGATTAAGGCCTTAGACTACTAACAGAATAATTTTGAAAAATTTTCCCTTGGATTCTTGTCTCTAACTTGCCACAGATAGAATACTGCTCTTTGAAGTGCAGTGAGTTTGCCTTCATGTTTTGTGAAGTGCTTTATCCTGATTTATAAATAATAAGAATAAAAGGTGTTTTCTTTCTCGTAAGAAAAGGTGTTTAAAAGTAAAAAGAAATATAGTGCTCTGTCATATTCGCTGTGGAACACAAAGCAGACTCATGGTGTCTCTTCACTTTTCAAAACAACACAAAAAAAAAGGTCATACAGAAAAGGGAGAAACAATGCACAAGAGAATCATCAACAAAACAGAAGAAAGGAGATGCACTCCGATTTCAGTTCTCCCCTCAGAAAGAATTATCTACGAGGAAAATAAAGGTAACATGCTGTCAACCTTAAGCATTTATTATAGCATCTGAAAAATATGCTTTTTCTGACCAAGGTCTCCAGCTAATCCACCATGACTGTGGTAAATCTGGGTTGATTGAGACATAAACCACAGTATAATCTAATTCTTTTATTTCAGTCTTCATTGCCTGATTATTCTGTAGGAGTGTGTATAATCTCAGTTCACCCAGGGATGAAATGAGAAGAAGCCTGATGAGGAGTGGAAATTTTGTCTGAAGTTTGCCCTTCGGAACTCACAGAGCTGGTAACAGCATAGGAGAAAATTGTGCTGTTCAAGCCTGGCTGAAGTATTAGATCCTCTCACAACATAAACTAATGATTTTTATTTTGCAATGTAAATTCTAGCTTGCTTTTTAATGACCTCTTAACTGGAACAGCTAATGTGCTGATATGCAGGTTGTCCGCATGGTTGTACTAGCTGATCGCATTGCCACGAGTTGCAAAACTGGGCAGCAGCAGCTGGCAAGCAGCTCACAGCTACTTACAAGAGGAAGGTTCCTCTTTCTCCTCTTTCTTCCTCTCTCCTGCTTTCCATGCTCCTGGCTGAGTGCTCCTGCCACTGACCTTGCTCCCGCTGCGGAGCTGGTTAAACTTTTTGGTGAATAAATTCAGCTCAGCAATCCAGATGGATTCTTTTTCTGCTCAGTTAGAAAATTATATCATTTTATGGAGAATTCTGATGAGTAGTAAAGCCAGAAAAAAGTAAGCAGTAGGAAGATGCACAAGGTAAGGATCCAGAGCATGTAGCTGTTATGGGGGAAGACTGGGAAGGGGATTGCCTCTTTCTACAGCACTGGGTTATTAAACTGGTTTACCCCACTCCTTGGAACTGCACCATCATGTTATATACTTGGCGTGTGTGTTTCATATGAGGATACTGGAGCACCTGGATATACCTAGGGCAAGAGGTTAAAAGGGGAGGGAGAAAAGAAGACTGCATCACACTTTACAACAGCTTGTTCAAATTAAGAGCTAATTTTTTTCCCAAGAATTTGGCTAACCCAGCTAACACAATAATGATAAATATTAGCATTAGCAGTTACAGCACTAGCGTATACTAGATAAATCAATCCTCCATTCTTCTGAGTTAAAAAAAAAAAAAACCTTCATACTACTGGGAGTCACAAGACTGAAAATTATTTAATTATTATTATTCAGTTCTTTTCAAACAAGGGCCCTTTTTTCCCCACTGATTTGTACTCCTTTTCTGCAGATGTTCTACTCGCACACAGGAATGATTATCAACAGGAATGACTGCCCTTTTCAGCAAATACTGCAAAAGGTAAGTTTTCAATTCATTATTCACAAGAGGAGCATGATTCAGGGAGCTGCCGTATTCATCCAGCCAAAGAACAGAAATATATCATATGACTTCTGGGGTCATAAAAGCACTTTACAGTACTGGATACCAGGAGGAATGCTAATAGGAAAGAGTGTGGGAGTAAATTCATTGCCTTGTAGCAATATATTATTTTATGTGTTATTTTAGGTAAACATAAATATGTTTACCTACCGCATTCAAGAATCAATTGACAACAAACAGTACACTATTATAAATAGATATAGATTTTTTTTCAGTTGTTAAGAACTGCTTTGCAGATCTTACTGAGCTCAAAAGACAGAAAAAATCCCCAACATTTCAAGAAGCTTCATATACTCTCATCTTGCTGTCCCAATGTCTATTCAAAGTATTCACAGGTCAGACCTTTAGCCTCTTCATATGGACAAGTAACACCATCCTCTTATTTTATATTTTTAGTCTTTTTTCAGGTCATGAATGGTTCATAAGCAAATATTGTCTATGACTGCAAACATGCATGAACATAGGTGAAAGTTCCCGCCAGTCAGCAAGACTCTGTGTGGAGGCAGAACCCAAAGGTGTGAATTCACAACAGTGCATTCTTTACTGAAAAACTATCACACAGTATAAGCAATTTCAGTTTTTTCAGTTGAAGTTAGTGAAGCTAATTTCAGAATCTGAGTAGAATCTGCAGTTTCAATGATCAAACACTAAGGAACTTTCCAAATTCACTAAAGAAATTTCAGGTAAAATAAGAAAGGGAGGCTAAAAGTCTTTCTTCCCAATCCTTTACTGCAGCAGTAATTTAAAACACCAAATTCTGAACAAAAATGAAAAGTTTGGGCTGTTTGTAAAACAACTGGCGCTTCCATTCAAATCAAAAGATATTTCACACTCCATTAGTGCCAAAACAACTGAGACCGCTAAGATTTTGATATAGTCATTTTGATAGAGCTGTTACCTATCTAGCTAGAATATCTATCTGACTGAAATGTTCAAGATTTTCTGAAAGGACTCATCTATAACAAAAGAATACAAAATCTGCCAATTCCATGGGGATAGCAAGACTTTACAATGTTTTTTACTGGCGTTCTTTGACTAAAACAGGGGATTTAGCTAACAAATTGTCTGACATTCAAAGAAATTAGAAATTTGTAGAGACAAACTGGTACTTTCGTAAATGTCATTTGAAAATTAAACACCTAAAATTCATACTTGCCAAAGGCTCCAGGATTAAAGATTTAGTCAAAAAACTTTAGTCCCCAGCTTGGTTTTAAATTGAGAATTAACTCTGTATAGGGAAGCTCTGTATGTGACTTTATATGTGGAAAAGATCAGAGTGCTAAGGCAATGACAAATTAAATTATAAAACCCTGAAGATAATACATATGGGCTTAAACTCATTCATGTAATTTCTTAATAAGAACTTATAAACATTCAGTTCAGACAAAAAAAAAAAAAAGTTTAGATGATGAAAACAAACTTCCAGACAGAAAATTATACATATAACCAACTACAGAACTTATGACAAATTCTGACACAGGAATTGAGAGTTACACAGGTTGAGAGTTTCAAGATTATCATTACACAAATATGACAGAATCAGAGGAATATCAAGCACTAATTCTCAGGCTTTATCAGCTATAAACAGCTATTCAGCAGACTTCATTCTCTATTAAGCTTAGGACTTCTCTAAATAATAACTAACCCATGCTGCCGTACGCAGTCTGTTTCTCAAAGTGATGGCAGTGTTGTGACTTAAGAAGCCACAAGGAACAACACTGTAGGTGGAGAATAACAGCTCCAGGACACTACATAAAAGCCAAAACTTTGTTTTATTAATGTGGAAAATATAATTGTGTTCCTTGTGGAAAGATCAAGTAAAACTGAGAAAAGCTTTAAACTAGAAATGATAAGGAAAGGAGATGATGACTTAGGGTCCAGTAGAAGTGGTGGATGAGATAGAAATCAAAGGATGCTGGGTGACAGGAGTGAAAGAGACCTCAGAAATGATATCACAGAGTGGAAGGACTCCCAACCCCAGTGTATGTGCACAAATGCACTTGGATGAAGAAACATGCAGCAGAGACTAGGGCTCCATGTGCAGCATGGCATTGCTGCAGTGACTGAGACATGGTGGGACAGCTTGCATGACTGGGGTGAGAATGAATGGGTACAAGCCCTTCAGAGAAGGCAGGCAGGGAAGACGAGGAGGAGGTGGCCTCTGTGTGAAGGAGCAGCTCAGATGTGTGGGGATCCTCTAGTGGATAGGCAATTTGTGGGGCGAGAGCAGGTGGGTCAGAGGCAGAGGAGAGGCCCTGAGGGAGGTGGAACCACAGGAAGAGTGTGTTACTGACACCCTAGTCAGGGTGAGGAAGTGTAGGAAGCCTCCTTTCAACTACTTGAGGAAGCCCCTGGCTCACTCACCCTTGCTTTCACAGGGGCAACATGGTGGGATGCAAGCTGTCAAGGAGATTTCTGTAAGGTGTTGGGATAACTTCTTGGTATGCAGGTACTGTATGAGCCACCAAGGGGTGACTCACAGCTGTTAGCTGTGAATCATGCCTGTACCAGCCAGATGCGTTTTGTGATACAATGACTGGATTTGTGGACAAGGAGAGAACAGCAGATGCTATTTATCTCAGCTTTAGCAGGGCTTTCAACACCCCTTCCTGCAATATGTCACAGTCTGGTTGGGTAGTCAGGCTCAGAGGGTGGTGGTTAATGGGGTGCATCTGCTTAGAGGCTGGTGCCAACTTGGGTCCTGCAAGGTCTGTCCCGGGACCTGTCCTGTTTAACATCTCTATCAGCAAACTGGATGAGGCAATGAAGTGCATTTTGTCAAGTTTGCAGATGACTCCAAATGGGGGGGAACCAGTCAAAATGTGTGAGGGGAGGGCTGCCATCCTGAGGGCCCTGGGCAGGTGGGAGAAAGGAGCCAACAGGACCCCCATGACATTCAGCACAGACAAATCCCCACCCTGCCCCAGGAAGGCAAAGCCCCAGCAGTGATACCAGCCAGAGCCAGCAGGACTGGGAGCAGCTCTGCAGAGAAGCTCTGGGTCCTGGGGGCAACAAGCGGAGCAGGGGTCAGTCACGTGCCAGGCAGCACCAAGGGTGGCAGCATCCGGGGTGTTGCAAGCAGGGGCACGGCTCCAAGAACAAGGGCAGAGCAGGGATGATCCCCTCTACTTAGCCTTCAACACACCACAGCTGGACACCATGTCTGTTTTGGGCCCCCAATGCAGGAAAGATGTCCACAAACTGGAGCGGTTTCAGGGGAGGCCACTGGGGTGTCAGGTCTGGAGCTCTTGCCCAGTGAGGAGAAGTTGTAGGGCCAGGCTGGGACAACTTGGAGAAGAGATCACTTTGGGGCACCTCACAGCAGCCCTCCTGGACCCATGGGGAGGTGATCAAGCAGATGGGGCCAAGATCTTCTCAGCAGTGCCTGGCAGGAGGGTGAGAGACAGCAGGCATAACCTGAAACCAGAGATGTTGAAGCTAGAGATGAGGAAAAGATTTCTTCCCACTGGAACAAATCAAGCAAGGGAGCTGGTGCCTACTGAGGCTGTGCCATCTCTCTCTGTGGAGGTTTTTAAACCCTGATAGGATAAAGCCCTGAGCAACCTGAACCAACACCCTAGTTGAATCTGCTTTGGGCAAGGGGAGGACTAGAGACCTCCTGAGGCCCCTACGAGCCTGAACTGTCTTATGGTGCTATAATCTGTAAAGTATAGTAGCACTTTTGAAAATGTACTATTCATGCCTGCTAATTTACTCTGCATCAGTGTTGAGCCGAACAACAAATATTTCCTTTAAAAGTTTTTTTTTTCCCCCCCCCCCCCTCTTTTTAAAGCTCTCTCTCTGTGGTATAAAAGATGAAAGGTAGCATAGCAACTGAAAGAAATCAGGAAGCCATCAGAAAAAAAAAAAATCAATATAAAAGCATCAGAAAAATGCTGTCTGTATGAATATAAAAGTTTTGTTTTCCTAGCAGCCCCACAAGTTGGAATATTTACTTCTAATACTTGTTCTAATACAATATTTAATGGCAGCTTGGAAAACAAAAGGACTGAGTGTGGTGACAGGGTTTTCCCCATGGCGGTGGCCTCTTGAATTTACTGGGCTTTTCTAAGAGAGAATTTTAAAGTATGACCTTTATTTCTTGTAAATGAATAAAGTTGTGAGTTACTTAGCCAAATGGGAGCCCAAAGGAAACAAATGAACTTTATAACACCCAGGGAATTGTTCTCCAGAGCTGATATTACAGACTGAAGTATTTAGATTAATCTGGTTTGGGATTCCATGCTTCCGTTAAGATACATGCTATACTGATTAATTACTAGCAAAGCCCATGCAACTATTAAAACACAAAGGGTACTCTATTCAGCTGTAAAGAAAATTTAACAAGGAGAAGGAGGAAAAAGACTGATAATCAAACACAATTTCACAATAAAAAGGGGCACTGTTCTAAAAATCGTCAAGGTCCTTTTGCAAGATGCAAATATGTGTTTATCTTAAATGTTTAGTTTCAGTTTAGAAATACAAGATGACATAGAATTGTATTTTTCTTTGAATCTGAATCAAAGTCTGACTTACATATGATTTACCATTTAAAATATTCAGAACAGTCTAACTGATATACCTCTTAAATAGAAGACACTTTTCACTTAGCAGTAAGAATAAGATTTGAGGAGAAAAAAACCCCCTACTAGCTGAAGAACAAGCAGCATTCAATAAGTTACCAGGGTGTACCCATCTGCCATTTACAGCATGCTCATTCCATTTCTCATAAAAATACAATCCAAAACATTATTTATCTGGCTTATTTTTACCATTTTATGGTTTTATCTTTCATGCTTTAGAGTAAATGAAGTTGCAACTAGCTGTTGACTACACAGAACAATGACAATTTCAGTTCTGGACATCATAATATGTGAAACACATAAGAACACTTTGGAAACTAACAGAAAACTGGAAGATCCTAATCTTCCAAATACAGCAAATTTATTAAGCATGTGCTGTAAGCATGTTAAAAGCCCATATGCATGTCCTTTATTGGACAAAAGTATTAGCTTTAAAGAAAAAACAACCTGAGAATTAAAAGCAGCAGTTTTGCCTTTTTTTTTTTTGTTTAAGTGAGCTCTTGATCCTCTAAGAATGACTTGTGAGAACAGAGAAAAGAACCTAGAAGGAAAAATGAATAAAAGGACTTGGCAATGTCATAACATCTTAAACCCAATATGGAGAAGGTATTCATGAATGTGATTGAGCTAACTCTGCCATTTACAGCATCAGCAAACTGAGGCACGGTGACAATCTGTAGAAGGTGCTTTATAATTCTATAAGACAGAAACAGAAACAACGAGCTCAGGGAGAAAAGGATGGGCACATTGTTCATACACAGCATGACAGACAATCAAAGGAGAGTTAGAGGGAGTATCTGAAGATTAAGAAAGACTGCAGCGTAAGAGATGAGTGTTAAAACCTACACCAAAGCTAGCAAGAATGAAGAACAGTGTTTTTGCCAGAAATTGCTTATTATTAAACAAATAGAAAAAAAGGGGGGGGAGGGAGATTAAATGTAGGCTTAGTGGTCACAGCAGTGGTCAGTCATTTTGTTCTCTCCAGCCTTCTGTAGTTCAATGCTGAAGTATTTCTTCTTCTTCCAGCTGGCTTTACTCCAGTGAAATATCCTGAATATAATGAATGGTCTATAGATTCTTTGAAATGCTATGGAATTTCATGAATACATTCGGCAAATAAAACTCTGTAAAGAACTTTGCTGAATGTGGTTAACTGTATAACTAAGAAGTAGCAAAGTAGCTTTGCCTGCATTTATTTGTCTATCAAGTGATAAAAAAACCAGTTCTCTAACAATCTATAGGCAGTTAATGCAAGCAAGTTTGGGCTGACATTTTGGACATAGGATGGTCATTTGAAAAATTCTTCAGAGCATTTCCAAAAGGAGGTGAAAGAACGACAGAAGTGCAGCTAATTTCTTGTCTATAGTGCTCCATTCAGTGGATCTCAGGCAAGACCAGACTGCTAGAAGGCAAAACATTGCTAGTTAATAACAAAGAACACCTGGAGATATTTTCCAGCATAAAAATGTGCCTTTCCATAGAATTTCAGACACTTTTTGTATTTGCAGTTATATTTGCAAGCCCCACAAATATTGAAAATATTACAGAACAGTAAAGTATCTAGTAGAAACTGAATCAAAACTTGTAATTTTATTCCTGGCCCAGTGTCCAATTCACTGGGCGGGGGGGGGGGGGGGGAGGGAATCAATAAATCACTAAACTATACATGCATCTTCCTGTTTTCCACTCTAAGTTGGTAAAATGAGATACTAATGCTGTATTTGTCTAACTCATAGAGATATGTCAAGACTGATCAACATCTGAAAACTACATGAAATCTCCAAACAAAAGCACTAAAAAGGGAATCTAGTTTTTGGCGACACTCAGCTTGCACTCAGTTCTATTAAAGTTCTGTTTTACAAATATTTTCACCTATTACTGTACTTTGTCACTTATTCACATTAGATTCAAAGTGAGGGTGAAATATCTAAATCATGTGGATATAAAGTCAAGAATAAGCTGTGGATTTAGAATCTATATAAATATATGTGTATATATGTATATATATTCACAGAGTATAAGTAATACTGCAACAGTAATGGTGCAGCTCTTATGTAAACAGTGCACAAACATGTTTGTATTTCCTTTTGACTTCCCTCTCCTGCAAAACCTTTGCAAATAATGAGCTTTCATCAGTGTTTGTGATACTTTTAGAATTTCTAAGCTAGAACAGTAGCTAGCTACATTATGAAACTAGAGTTGAAGAAGAACCAACCAATAAGCACAGAAGGCTAACCAACACTAAAATGATAGCTTGGCTGAAAGTAAGGCACACCTGCAGCAATTATACTGGTAGCTGAAATATGGAGAGTCCATGTTTGAAATCCAAAAAAACCCTCTCCTAACTTTCTGGTGCAGTAATATAATCCAATTCTTGTCTAACAGAAGTTTCACCTAGTAATTCCTGCAGTAAACCCAAGAGCTCTGCTTGAAGTTGTCAGGAAAGATTTTCAACCACCCATTCCTTGTCACATCTAATCATGCAGTGCTGAAACAGTTCTGCAGCAGTTGTAATATTATAAATGAAACCGTAAGGACTTTGTTTGCCAGCATTCTTGATATTTCATAATAGTTTTCTTCATTAACAGTAAATATTTTCAAGGAAACATAATTCATGCCAAGAAGGGAGGCAGAAATAAGTTACAAACTCATCAGTACTGTGATATCAGTATAGTAGCTACCTTTCAATAGGATTTTTAAGTATTTCACAAAAGCGATAGTTATTGTACAAACTTCTGCCCTTTTTTTTTGTTGGTAGCTGTCAGTCTGAGTTTGCATAGGATAGTTAAAGGGCCAGTATCATCATATTAATGCAGGTAGTGCTAAGGAGACTAACAGTTTACACAGGAATGCCACCAACCCCTTAGATGAACAAAACATGGGCATGGAGATTAAAATCTTTGAGCTTTGGGAAAAATGGTAGGGCTTAAAATGATTTTGAAACAGTATGTTTGACCACCTGAACTGGACGTGCTAACATAGATTATTTT
This sequence comes from Apteryx mantelli, assembly GCF_036417845.1. Taxonomy (NCBI): domain Eukaryota; kingdom Metazoa; phylum Chordata; class Aves; order Apterygiformes; family Apterygidae; genus Apteryx; species Apteryx mantelli. The sequence continues at coordinate 3,655,477 of NC_090020.1, forward strand.
TTAAACATAAAGCCTGTGTCTATGCTAGCAAGCAATGTAGTGCAACACGAACAAATTTGTGGGGTAAAACAGTTGGGTCTGAAGACCTATGGTTTCATTCTAGTGTAGCTCTAGCCTGCTTACAAGGACTGAATGCTCATTAGTACTTGGAGCACGCTAGGTGTGCGCCAAAACACAGAGTTTAGTTCCATTTACATCCATTTTCTGTGTTCTAAGATTTCTATACAATTGTAAATCAAAAAGCACTCCTGATAGGGAGTCCCCTTTGAAGTGAATCTCCCTAAAATGCTAATGTAGACATGCCCCAAAAGGGCTGCTGATTGGTGGCATGTAGATCCTATAATACAAAGTATTTACAGATTTAAAATTGTGCTGAAAGTTTTGCATAAATGAGCATATATACCTAGAGCCCAAAGGGAAATTATAAAAACAAACAAGAATTTGGCATATTTCTTTTAAATGTTTATTTCCCCATTACCTAATTTTGAGTAGTTTCTGCAGATAAGATTGTTTGTCCTTAAAAATGTACATGAATTCAAGAGCCTTACTCCTTTCCCCTCCTCAGTTTTCCTTTTATTTGACAGTCTGTCCCCAGATTGCTGCTGGCATGTTGGTAGTGTTAAACCTATTATGAACGTCAAGTTCTGATAGGTACCATGAGGGTTCTTCGCTTAGTCTACAGTCAAGGCTGGCAGGTCTGCCATGATTGACTCTGGCACAGAAGCACCCTCTGTGTGAAGTTCAATTGCTTCAGTTCCTGCATATTGCATGGTATTTGAATGTGACTGTTCATTTGACTTCTAACATATAATAAGTACAAAGCACCATGGCTATTTGGCATTCTTTCTCTTTTGGATTTTCTGTCTAAGACATCCAAGCAAAACTCTTATGTCTGTCCAAAGGGAAGATGAGTAGGAAGCCAGAATGAAAAATGATAGGACTACACTTGTCTAGAAATGGTTAAGAAAAGCAAATAAATGTATAGTACAAAGGAAGTAAGGTAGTTTAGGCACGTTAGCAAAACTACAGTACACAAAAATCCTATTAAAATTTACTAATTTCAGTTTACAACAAATAAATGAGAAACAAAAAGAATCCATGGTGTTGTATAAATCCTGTTTTCCCTTCGGAGGGGGGGGAAGACCTACTTGGAGCGTGACTCCTGGGGCTCTGAAGGGACCATTTATTAGGTCAGGTGTAGTAACAATCCAGCTATGCTCACAGTTTCTTTTAGAGTAATAAGGCCCTGCAATTTGGGATGCTTGGGAACAAGTGAAGAGATAATGACTCCAGAGGAAAGCAAGCTGGGTCAAAGAATGCCATATTTAATATGAACAGCTGAATCTGAATTTACAGGAAAAAGATAAGCCTCTCCATGATGCAATGCCAGCCTCCTATCTCCTGCATCTGTTCACTGAATAGAGAAGCTACCATCCTCTTAAATTCTAGGAGACTTCCACACAACCCAACTGGTTTCCCTTTTGCTAAGAAGTATGCAGAATGTAAGCAATTGGAATTTCAAGGAAATCTTCTCTGTTGATGAAAAACAACAGCACAACTCAGGAACTCTCGCTTCTGTAGCTCCAGGTATGTCTCTTCTCTCATCTCCTACTTACAAAATGAGGAAAATAGTTCTACTGTGCCTCACCAGAGCATTATGAAGTTTAACTTGATATTTATTAAGTACTTTTTTTGAGAGAAAGCATTACAGATGCATGCATCTCTGAAGCCATTAAGAAACCTAGAGAATCAACTATTTTTACTGTTCACACCAATCTCATTAAGTCAGTAAACACTGCTCTGCCTATGAGAGAGAGAAGGGTGGATGCTCTGTTGTCTTGACTTGGACTGGTGCATACAGCACACAAATAACAACTACTAAGAAAAATCAATCTGTTTTGTAACAGAGTTATAATACTGTGAGTTAAAAATAAATAAATTCTACTTTCTTCCCATTTTAACCTGGTCACGGAAAGTAAAATTAGGGCTACAGTATCTGTATAACAAAGTACAGTGCCCAGCTAATACTTGTGAATGAATAGTTTTGCAAGAAAGGGATTAGCATCGTCCAAAGTAAAAGGCAGAAACTCTACATGAATCAAAAGCTCGACCCCAGTGAGCTGGAGAGTGATCAACTTTCATCAACAAAGTATGCTAATTTTGGATAGCCTCAATTCATTCTACTAGACAAAATCAATAGATACGATTCTTGCTTTGCTGTCTTTTCTCTCATCTTTCAGTTATACACTCTTTCTTCTTAGGAATCTTTTGAAGAAAATTACCTAGCTGAACATTCAAGGCTTGAAGAAATGATCTTTCTTCTTTTTCTTCAAATGTAGCCTTTGGATTAGAATTTTTGATCCCCATCATAACTAAGCAGTTCTTCCCTCTATGTGCTGTTCTTTTTTTTTTTTTTCCCCTCCTGTTTTTAGTTTATATTCAACAATAGCATTTTGGAAAGACTGAGCCTTATTTTCATTATTGTATTTCTGTATATTAAAATTGTCAGTTTTCAAATCATTTCAGAAACTTCTAGAATTCTGCTCAAATTGAAATCTTCTTCATGATCATTTGGCTTGCCAGCCTTTTGGTTTTGTCCAGAATTTTTAAGAGTACTGAACTTAAAATGAGATATCTTTCTCTTCTGAACTGGAATAAGCTCACTCAGGCCGTGGCTTATCCTTGTTACACAATGTCAGAAGATGCTTTGTCGTATTTTTGGACATTCTATTCCTTTTCCTGGGCATGATGTGCTGTTTTGGCTGAAGGAATTTGGCAAGCATTTATTAAGCAATTATTAAATTGTGTCCCAAACACAGGAATTCTGTTCATGGCTCAATGAAGAATTTCAGTAAGGCCACTGGAGTCAACCTGTTAACTAGCTGATCACATTCTGCAGTCCTTACAGTATCATACACTTACCAGAAAGCAGTAACTATGATACATCCTTTATTCAGAGGATTCTTTTGTTTCTATGTCTACCTCTGACTTTAATCTCATTTTGTCTAAAAGAGTTTTTCACTGAATGACCTCCTCCCTGCAATGAACTGCAACAGGATTCAATAACAAAGTTGTGTGGCATAGCCTTTTAGAAAATAAACTATCGTTATCAATCACAAAGTTTAAACTTTTATACATCAGTGGTTTGTTTAGGTTTTCTTACACAACTTATGAACATAGTCAATCTAAGAATAATGTGTTGAATAAAACAATCAACACGATAAGTTATACGGTTACTGTGAAAACACCATTGAAAGCAGGTGCTCCGTGTGCATGTACAACAAAAAGAATAAGATGTTGGGTTGTATTACCACAGAAACTAAATATAAAAGATAGAAGTGATAACGTTACTGCATAAGACATTTCCCTACGATAAGAAAGGTGCTGTTTACGAAAAGGATTCTGAACAAAGAAACAGAGTTTTTGCCGGGCCCAAAGAATATAAATTAGAGGAAAGGTGAAGAGGACTGAGACTTTTCTTATTGAAGAGAAATCTTAAGTGGCCTAGGAAAAGTGTAAGGGGACATGTTATTTTTAATGTAATAGAGAGAAACAACTAGTTTTCACTAAGTAGTGAATATCTAAAAATGAGAAAATTTTGCTATCAATGAATCCATCAAGTAAGTTTAAAAAAGAAGCCTAAATCAGACTGAACTTTTCCTCTTTTCAACTTAATGTAAATTTTGCTTTCAACTATGTGTTCAATCAGTGTTAGTAATTGCCATGTGGTTGATCACAGAATCATGCAAAAGATTAATGAAAGCAAATAAATTAAGTGAAATGAGTTGGAAATCTGGGAAGCCAAGCCAAGCATTCTCAGTATATATGAACTGCCGGAATTAACAGACTGTAACGCATTCCTTATTAATCCATGACAGTAAACATTTAACAAAGAGAAGAGAAGAATAAGCCAACAGTAAGATGATCTCTGCTTCCTAAATTCTGTGTAAATAGTGCAACTACTCTATTGTAATTAACTGCTAATAACAATGGAGAGCAATACTATTCACAGTAGCTCTATTGTAGCTAACATTGTAAAACAAAGACAACCTTAAAATTCCTGGATAAACAGATATTACGGGAAGAAACAGATGGACAGCTGATAAATCTCAGTGAAAGGTTACAAACTGTGCTATAAGGCCAGTCTTTGCTGCTAATGTTGAACCTTCAGTTTCCTCACAAAAGAAACAATAAATCTGATCCATACTGAGGACAGCAAAATTCATTCCTGATCTCCTTATCAGGTAAAGGATTACCTCATTTGGAAAGATAAGCCTTAATGTGGCAGTATGCATTGTTGGAATAGAATATTCTACATCTTAGAACCTTAGGCCATATCAATGTTATCAATTACCAGTTGCAAAGATTTGTTATAAAGGGGTATTCAGGAATCATTAAAGCTGCTATAGTGAATTCTTAACTGGATTCACAGATGTTGTTATGGATAAGCAATTGCTTTTAATATGTATGAAAACAACCCTAAGTGGCAATTAGAAGAAACTGGACCTTGAATGCGGAATCTGATTAATCACTCTGGTATTCATGTTATACTGTTGTCATTCTAGTAGTTACTCTAATTTTATGGCACTATATATTCATAGATTCCATTTGCAACACTGACCATAATAAAACTGAAACAAACACTCTGCCTAAACATGGACGAAGATATAAAATAATAAAAAAATAGTTCTATGTTAATGAGCAAATACAAGGCAAATATTTTTCCCATTTTACCTGCTTCTTTCCCTCTGTCCATGTAACATCTTATTGTCAACCTATCATATTGCTATCACATAAGTGATAATAAGGTAAAACAATGAACTTAGTGTATGTTGGAACATGATTCAGTCTTCCCTGTGCTGAAATTGCTTTTTGCAGCTTAGCTGTTAGAAGAAAATGTAGAAAAAGGGAGTCAGATAACAGGTCAAGACTGGAATCCATTACTGGACATAATTTCATTCTTTCACAATAACTGATAGGGACCAGATCCATTACTCTGCAGCTCTTATGACACTCAGGCTGTTGATTATAACAGAGAAAAATGAAATCAGCAAAGAAGTGTTCGTTACCCTGTTGCACAAGATTGAGGCAAAGCTTTTCCCTTACTAGACAAATACTTTCATTATGATTATCACCCCCCCCCCCCAAAAAAAAAAAAAAAGTATTTCTTATGGCACAGTCTGATGTGATACCTAAGCCAGTGCAACTGTGGGCTAGGAGCTATCTCACCTCCCATTTTGTAACAACCTCTTATGTGTCATTATAACAAGTTTCCATAGATATACACATATATCTTCACTAATGCTTAAACACATTATAAAGTTCTTAATTCTTAAAGTACATGTTCCTGCACTGTAGCTCTTAGTGGAGATTTCACCAGCTATTCCCAAGCTCCCAGGTACAGGCATGAGAAAAAAGGGGAGTGTAAAAAAGAAGGATGCAAGATTATGGCCACCTTTTCTGTTTCCCAACATGTAAGAATGAAATATTTTATTTTGCTTTTGATTTCTTGATAAATATATATGTAATAACATATACTATTCTTGTTTTTTGTATAATGTTATTCTCTTGAACCTTCACAGCATTATCCTACCAGCCCACCAGTGAGAGTGACAAAGGATGATTTTATCAAGTTCTGGTGGGGTTGGACCCTATAACTCCAAGGTAAGAGAGGCTCCTACTTTAGCTTACTGCATTAACTCACTCTGCAGATGCACCCATCAGATGCTCTCTGCAAGCATTCTGCAGTTGTTTGACCTGACACAGAGGTGAGGAAGCCACGAATACCTTGAGGCAAAAGCAGTACTTTTACTCCATTCAGTATCAGGCTGCAGTTGCTCTATGCCAGGTGAATGTCAGACTACATCTTCCAAGCCCTCTCCTGAGGAGCTCAACTCAGTGTTAAACATCCTCAAGTCCCGGTATCTTGCTGCATGTGCTAAAAAAACAAACCAAACCAAACCCTTCCCTTCAAGGAATCAATAAATTGAAACCTGTATCTGTGCTAAGTATTTAGCCACCAGTCATATCGCTGTAGCTCCACTGAAGAACAATATTTATTATTTAGCATTCAGAGTCCTGGTGAAGTTTCAGCTGTAAAAAATTACTATATAGTTTAAACAAAGAGAGCATAAATAAATAAATAAAACCTCTGTTCAAACAGCTTAAAGTGGTGCAGCAAGCCTAACATTCTGCAATGCATTTCACTCCTCTTTTGAAAACTAGCAAATCTAGTAGGGAGGGAAGGGAGGACTGATGATATTGGCGCAATTGTTATGCATATGTATACATTTTTAAGGCCACATCCTGGTATGTTTAGAACATGATGGTCCTTTTAGAGACACAAATTAAAAAAGACTTAATACTCATCTTGCTTATAATTTAATAATTTCCAATCTAATGTTCTGTTTCTTTGAATATAATCCATTCCTAGCTAAAATAGAAATAAAAGCCATTGTGTTATCATGACCAGTAAAACTGCATGTCCATAAAAATTACTGGAAATTTTACTAAACTATTCCTAAATACACTGTTGAGCTTGTCATGTGAATAAAAAATAATCTTTCTTCACTTTACTGAAAATGAGCAACATGGAAAATATTTTCTTAAATTTTTATTTTCTTCATAGCAGTAAAGGAGCATGACAGATACTATAATGTGTTGACTCATTACCATCTTAAGGTGTCTTCAGTTCTTTCTATGGGATACAGTTGAAGCAAATGGCAAAAATTTAAAAAGGAATAGAAAAGAAGAAGACCAGATTGAAAAGACAATATTAATTCACCTGCAGCTGCAAGGCAAAGAAGACTGGGAACTGATTGGAAGAAGAAATTCAGCAGCCCATGCTTCATGATATTTCCTTCAAGCACAAGCATAACAGTGCTCTCAGCTGCAAAGTGGACTACTTATGCATCTTGGCCCTCTTAACTCCATCTTTGAGCCTTTGGGCCAGGACGTGAACAGGGGCTCACACATTCTGTCTGTTTCCCTGTACTCCCTTCACCTTCCTTTTTCACATATGTATCTATACTATTGTGTCCTTTATGGTTGGCCTGCAATTACAGAAGCTGTGAGGTGTACCAACTCAGTCACTTTGTCCTCCTGAGCACTATGAGATGTGGATACGTTTGTGTGCGACCCACCTCAATTCAACCATAACAACAGGGGTGTAATAAGATTTACATCAATATTTCCATCTGGGTGGGCAGAATTCACTCTGAATATAAGTGTAGAAAAACAAAAACTGCACAAAAACAGTAAAGAAAAAACTACAGTCACATTAGTTTTACTGTACAGACTACTTTTCTGTTTTACTGATTAAATTAAGAGTCTTTCCAAGCATTTAATTTGTGTTGCTATTTCTGAGGTACGCTCCTACTTGCTTTGCTAAATGGAAATCAACCAACAGGTAGTTAGGAATACAGTAGAGTATGTGATTTACTGTATGGAAAACTTTTAGGAAAACTTTGTCTTTTCTGCAAAAAGCTAAAATTGTGAGATACTTCTAGGAGAATAAACGAAACCCAGTAAAAACATACAAGTGAAGTTTTCCTGAGATAACTGCTTTGCTCAGCGACAGTGAAAGGGACATCCAAAAACCTCATGATTCCACATGCATCAGCACTGGCACTTCTCTAACTGCTCGAATGAGCCAAATCAACTCGCTAAACTGACAGAAGGAGATATGCCTCTTTTATCAGACTAGCTTTCTGCTAGTTTAGCAAGCTGAATCAATCCACTAGTAGTCAAAAGAACACCAAAGTCACTGCAAGGGAAAAAAAACTATTGTGCAACTTGTATCAGAAGGCAGTTGATGGGAGACATGAAAGAGAACTGAGAGGCCTTTTGACAGCAGTGGTTTGTTAGATCAGCTCTGCCATTTGGCGAAGCCTCATCATTAAGTGGACAAAAAAAAAAGGCAAAAAGGCAAAAAAAGCATTAAGTACAGAGATGTACCCTTCCTCTTTTCATAGGTCATTTTATAATTGTAAGGTCTGTAATTAGCCCTGACAGTCAAAACATTACATTCCTGGAAGATAAATGTCTCTCATTGTGTCCCAGTCTCCTTTTTAAAGAGAATTAAAAGTTCTTTTCAGAAGTATTTTCCAGGTTAACATGCTGACAAAAACTGGAACACATACAGAGAAAAGAGAGAGAGAGAGAGAGAGAGAAGAAAAAAAAAATTCATCAGGGAAATTTTGAATGAAATTTGATTGCCTTTTGTTTGTTCCCACTGTCCCTGTCCTCCCTAGATTTGTGTGTCTGTGTTGTTGCCTTGTAGTCTGAAGTTATGGAAAATGCTGTGGGAAGGAGCACAGAGAGTAATTTCCTGTGGAAGAATGCTTAAGTGAAAAGGGGCATGATCTCTTAGAAGTGAGCAATCCTGTCTTCACGATGGAGGGAGGATCCCTGCGGCTATGTGAACTGTCCTTGAGCGTTCCTAGACCATTACAGAAGGGGAAGGCAAGTAGTGGTAAACAAGTCAAGGAGGGGGCCGACAAGCCCCTCCACGTGAACAGCAACTTTGCACCAATCATATATCCGCTTTAGGCATGTGGACAGAAGCTGTAAACCAATCATACAGCTATTGCTAGTGCATGCTTATTGCTTGTCTATATATACTCTGTGTAAGCTCTAATAAAGGGAGAACGACCATACTCACATTGAGACTCATCGTTACTCCGGGTCCGTCCCCCCACTCCGACATCTGGTAGCAGAGGATGGTTTATTTCCGTGACTACCGACAATTTCCCTTACTGGTATCATTACTGAGTATCTCCAGCAAATGAAGACCCTGCAAGAATCCTGCTCCCAGTGAAACTACTACAGTTTTCACAATTGCTTTTTGTGGGGTTTATGAAATACAAAAGAAAAGCTTTTTTTTTTTTTTTTTTCCAGATAAGCTCTCATCTAGTGGAGCACTGACTAGGCAAGGAAAGAATATAAATACATAATTTCAGAAATCTAACCATTATCATGTTTTACTTTGCAAACAGAATACTATTGACCACAAAAATATTTTACATAGGAATTGCAGAAGCTTCATAATCCAAATTTCCCTTTATTAAGACCAAGTTCCATACATAAGGCATATTTTCATTTACTCAGATTTTATTATTTCTGTTTGGTTCCAAGGTCTGCATAAGCCTTCAATAGGTTTAACTGAAAATGGTTATTATGACTATTGAAAAGCATCTGTATTTAAAATATGAAGATTTTAGAGACATTATTTTATAGCAATACACGTTTCATGTCCTGGAAGAGGGTGCCCTATAAACATGTCATATCTATATTTCCTATTGATACATGAAAGTGTGGTAGCTGATATGTGTGTGACACATTAAAACCTTTCATAAATTCACTAGGTCATCTTGTTGTCCAAAACAGAAGACATAAGAGCTGAGTATTACTGACAACTGCAGTTTTTTTCCCCACTTGAATTCTTTTTTGGAAGTGAGAGAGAAAAATCACTTCATGACAGATTGTTAAAGACTATGCTAATTGTTGTATTAATTTGGGTTAGAACTTTTATCTCTGTGTTCCATTTGAAAATATACATACAATCTACTTGCTAACTGGAAAAATCTGAGAATAACTGCTTTTCATTCTTTTCATTTTTTTGGCCACCTAGATTTGGTTCAGTAACAGTAATATACTTGCTAATATACTGTTCCCTCTAAATGAACCTACATCAAACTCAACACACTATAAAATATACCAGAACTAAATTCAAGAGATAAAATTGCTACCTTATTCAGGACTCACATTCTTTGACAAAAGGCCTGATTCAAAAATCAATCTGAATTATGCTTATAACTCCCAGTTAGTTTTGCTCACATGTCAGCAAGAGCTGATGTGCTGACAAAGTCCTTGCACAACCACTGCTTCTTTCATTCCTTTCTTTTTAGTTTCTTCTGCCATCTTCTTTTTTTTTTTGGGGGGGGGGGAATTTTCTTCTTCCTTTCTAATTTTTCTGTCCAAGTCCAAATCTTTAAGATGAGAAACAAAAAAATTGAAAGCTAAGGAAATATAAAACTTTAGTTCCTCTTTTTGCCTAGGTTGCCTACAGCAGATTTTAGGCCAAGAAGAGATTTAAACTAACAGTAAAAATAAATCTTTTCATGATACACAAAGCTATGTTGCACAACTAATTTCTTGACCTTCTGGAAAGTTTAATAGTGCTTTTTATCCCATGCTACCATTTAGTATACGCATGCTACTATCTCACAAGTTGCATCCCAAGTTCAGAATCCTTCCTGGAACAGGAATTTTCTTGTACAGATCTATTTTCTGAGCAACCCCAAAACTCCTCACAAACCTCCTTTACTTCACATGGTATTACACAATTCCTTTTCATCTGGCCTAGATCTGTAATCAGCTACAGCTGCTTCTCCAAGCAGTTCAAGCATTCTCAACCACATGCCTCAGAAAACACCAAACCTGGTTGTCATTCTTATCTCTGCTTGCTTCTGGTACTCCCTAAGGCTACTGCCGCAGAGCTTTTACCACAGCCACCTGTGGAGAGTTTAGCCTCATGCATCCTACCTCTGGCCTTTTTACACCGAAGGTGTATATTCACCTGCTGTCCTGATAACAGTATCTTCCACACCTCCACAATTTCTAGGGCTGTGTATTGTAGCAGAACTTAAGTTTTCTCTACATCACTTTTGACATATTATCTGTCTCTAGCCATAGTTACACAGTTGCAAAGCTTTTTCTTCCAGGCAATTCTAAACAGAAAAAAAAAAAGGCATGAATAGGAAAACACTTCCTTTAACTATGAAGAGAATTAGGTGATAGAATAAACAAATCACACAAAATCAGAAAAAAAGAGAAAACAAAGAGGAGTTTAAAAAAAAGACTTTTACCTCTTGTACTTATACCACTAGTGATACACACAAGAAATTTTGTACACTTAGAAAAGGTGTCATTAAAATAATAATAAAAAAAGCATTTAGGATAGCAGTCATCTTAGAGGTTTTCAGGAGAACCTGTAATAAAAGTGGAAATAAGATGCTTAAGATAAGTGTTTCAGAGATCACTTGTGAAAGAAATAATAATGCATACAGTACAGAACAACTTCCAAAGGATTTCAAAACTATACAACCTTGACAATGTCCCTCTCTACTGGAAATTAAATTAAGTAGATCTTCATGGTATTTCTCACAAAAAAATAGCAAACAGTGGAATGATTGATATTATTTTATCTATTCAAAAACAAAAGCTCTGCCACTGTGAGTGAATGCAAACGGCAACAGCAAATTGACCATAACACATGGGCTAAGCTATCTATTTGAACATCAAGATAAACTGTATTACTCCTACTTCAGATATGTTTTAAAGTATATAGGAAAAACAGTTGCAGAATTCAAATGTATGATTAATTTATAAAATAAAAGTGTTTATGTTGAAATAGAAAAAAAGTAGATGACACTGCTGGGAGAAATAAAGATATTCATCATGCCTTTCAGATTGTGTGTATTTTAAAGCAATTAGAAGCAGCATTTGTTCCAAGCTATACTTGGAAATTGATAGAAAATACTACTGCCAAGGTCACAAGTACCTGATTCATGCAGCTAACACATGCCCTTTTCTGTAGCTCGCAGAAGGCACACAGAAGTATATCTAGCATTCAGATATACATACACTCTCTTGATACACATACACCTGCATCCACTAGTCTATGGATGGAGTCTCATAGAATGGTTTCAGAAGGATTAAACACATGCCTGAAAGGGGGAAGGTCCAATTACTCTCTTACCTCTGTTCTTCCCTCTGCTTTTGAGAGGCAGTTTTGGAGGATTATAATCAAACACAAAGCCAATTCCACTCACTGTAACAGCAGAATATTAGCCCAGTAAGAAAGAAAAAAAAAGGAAACTTTTTATCAGAAACTTGTTTACTATGCAATCAGACAAGCGCAAGAGCTGGAACCATGAGAATTGCATGGCAAGGAGCAAGGAAGGTGGGGAAGGGTATTAGCCCCTTCCCTTCAAGCAGCATTGGAGCTCAGCCAAGCTCAGAGGATCCTCAGGTGAAGTAAGAAACCAATCACTAGCAGCTGGCTCTGGTGAGGGCTCCATAGAGACAAGAATGGAGTTAATCTTGAACTTAAAAATCACGGTTTTCTTTTCACAACAAAAGGAACTAAACTATTTTTGTTGGGTCTCATGGTTCCCTTTACAGTACTCCTACTTTCTTCCTTTTCTAGTTCTTCTCTTGCTTTCCTCTCAGTGACCAATACCCCTCGAAATTAACTGCCCTTTCCCATTCTTCCTCACCTGCACTTACCATTAGGGACCCAGATTTCTCATCCCTTCTCCATATGTTCTACAAGTGGGGCATCTTCTGTTCTCCAGTTCCCCTGTATGTGGGACCTCCAGTCTTCACCAGTCTCATACTCACTTTCATGCCTTGGAGTCTTCATTTGTCACCAAAGCTTAGTACCACAGCAAGCGCAAACCCATCTTTCTTTGTATGGCCAAATTTCTTTCCAATCCCATTTACTTTAGGGCCCAATTCCATGGTTCAGCATTTTTCTCAAAGAACTGGATGGGCTGACTTTCTATGTTATTACCAGAGTTCAACATAAAGTTCCTCAAGGCCATCAGGACTTCCTACATTTCTCAATAAATCATAGGAGCTGTTCTTTGGGTAGAATTTTAGGTAGGAATACTTGCTTGGATTGGCTGGGTGCATAATTGTTTCAATGGGCTACTGACTGAAGGTACATATTTTGAAATATTTATAGTAACTTGTGTCATTATCATGAACCTCAGTTCATATATGGTATATGAATGCAGATCTCCTTTGTAAATTTCAATGGAGATACACTATATGCATTGCTATCTATCAGGTGCACAGTAAACTGGTACAGTCAGTTTCAAGCCTGTGTAAGTATACATTTAAACAGTTAACTAATAAGTCATATTTTAAAACTGATTTAAATTGTGAGATCAGTTGGCTAAGTCAGTCGGCTAAGTCAGTCACTTTTTTTAGTACCAAAATACAAAAAATCTAATAATTATTTAGCTATCGAAAATTATTTTTCTTCTCTTAACATACCAGATTTTCCTAACATTTTCCTAATATTTTTGTTCTCTTAGGCATATATACTCAAAATCAAAGTTCTTTTTTCTTTTCTTTTTTTTTTTTTTGTAAAAGGGATTTTGTTTTGGTAATTATTTGATAATATATAAACACCTCAGAATGTTGGCTCTGCCTCTTGCCTATTTACTGCTTTTTTATCTTTTTACATACTTGAGATGAACCTATTACAAACAAATTTTGTTGGCTTTATAAGGAAGCACTAGGCTTCTAAACCTATAAGTATACAATAATTCAGTTCATTTCCTGTAATTGTATTACAAGTGTTTTTCCCAATAGTAAGATTTACAAGCAATGAGTTAATCACATTTCTGTAAGCAATCATCGTATTTGTTGAAAAGTTAATTTTGATTTAATTGAATGCTGTTTTCTAGATTTAATAATGCAATCCATCTAGTCTATCTAGTGTCCACATCTTCTTGCCTCACGCAACAATTTTACATAAATTATGTTTAATTCAAAAATTTGTCATGCTGTAAGCAAAAAAAGATCAAAATTTATTATTTCAGAATATAGCATAGCTTATTAGCCATGCCTAAAACCATGGAAGAAGACATAGTTAACATATGCTTCTAACAGAACAGCTTCCTCCCACCCTTCATGCCTCTGCTCCCTGTTTTGGCACTGATTTGGTAAAGCACATGATTCATTTAAAACCAAGACATTGCAGTTAGACAATATGTCTAAGAAGTATTAAGCATTTGTTTGCGTGTTATTTGAATACAGAATCTAATTGAGTACTTGCATATGAGAAAGCTAGCTTGTACTATCAAACTTCTCAGGAAAAAGCAATCCAGATTAAACAGTTACAAAATAAGAAAAGTATGTCAGCCTGTCTGAAATCATGGACTGAAATAGATTATGATGAAGACTTAACAACTGCTTAATGATCATCCGTATTTGTAGCCGTTCATCTTCCAGCCATTCAAAGTGGTTGTGCTCTGTGGTTGTATCGAATGCATCCACTTTACAGGAACATCCAGCAAAATGAATGGAAGCTGGAATGTGATAGCATCTGCTGTTTCCTAGAAGGCACTGTCCCTCAAAAGTCAAATGTGAGCTATAAGCTGCAGGTAAATCCCTCAAAATGGTGGCTATTCCTCTTGCCTATTTACTGCTTCTTGACTTTATCTCATATTTAATAACATGTTTACTTACTATGAACTATTCACACTGTAATGTGTGAATAAAAATCTCTTTTGAGGTTTTCTTAACTGAATAAAAAAATCTCTTTAGATTAATGGGAATATATACATATGGAATGGCCATTTCATAGCTCCTTCTCACAGGACCTTCTGAAGTCAGAGCTATTTCTACAAAGCCCCTTGAAAGTAATAACACTGAAAAATATGCTAAAATTTATTTCCGTAGAGGAAAAGTTGTTTTTTCTTAAAAATATTCAGCTTTCTAAAAAACTCTTACTGAATATATTAAGAACTGACCTATCAAGATTTTCATTTGCTTGAATTGAGTGAATCATCAGTGCAAAAATACTAAATATCTCCTGAAGCTTCCATCTCTATCCCCTTAAGTTATTGAATCAACATATAAAAAGAGGCTAAAAAAACAAAAAAAATACAACTACAATTAATGTAGGTACTTTGCTTTATATTTTTGAAATCAACAATGGCTAGAAAACACAGACAGTGTCTTTCCAATCAATCATCTGTTCCAAATGGACCTTGATCCATGCATGAATATTTCAGAAGAGCACATTTAGATTCTTCTTTATATCCTCTTTATATACCTCTTTATCGTACTACCTTCTGCTTGCTTGTTTCTATAATTTTTTTCCCACTATGTTTTCAAGATCTACCAACAACAAAGCATGTATCAAGCTATGCATGGATGGGAATAAAATGCAGCTGAGGATTAAAGCAGCAATATTTACTGTCCTGCGTGTGAGCAATGCAGTGTTGATTGCTTATATTCTGTATCATTCTGTTGAGTACCTGTATAATTCTGTATTGAATTTGAAATGAATGAGAACCAGGAGGGGTTTTATACTAAAGCGGACTAAACCTCTCTGTGTTCTCATACTCTGTTACAGCAATGCAATTGTATTTTTGCACACTTATTTGCATGTAGTGCATCTGGACATGAAGTCAACATGAGAACAGTGTAAGTGAAATACCCCATAATGTCTGTATGAGTACCACAAAGATAGTATCACAAGACCACTGCTCAGGGCCAGTGACATGAATTCTGCTCATATACACACTTTGTTAAAAAGCATTTTAAAACTCAAGTTTTGGTTGCACAACCAAAACATGGCAGCTTCTCTACTAATCCATTTCATTTTGCAGTAGGAGTGGACTACTGTCCATTAGCAGCTGGATGACAGCCAGTAATATGGGTAAGACTGATCAATTAAGCCTGTCAGAAAGTCCATTAGCTTGCTTTCTTTTTATTTATTAAATCTAATAAATCTCTGTGTCATCCACTATAATATTTCTTTTACAGGAAGTAACTATACTGGCATTTTTCTATACACCAATTCGCTGAAAATGCATTTCTAAGTTTCTGTAAGAGATATCTAGCAGCTTTGTAAAAAAAGAAAGGATGATATAGTAAATAGTACACAGGACCCAATCCTAAAGCATGTATGCACCAGGCATCTGTTTTCCTCTAGAAATGAGTAAGACCATCCAAAATCATGTTTTAATATATAGAGAAGACAAATAGTTTTGTTACTTGTTTAGCTGACAAAGGAAAAAAAAAAGTATGGGAAATGCTGGCTTAGCAAGGATAACCAATGAGGTGTTGAAGTAAATTCTGGGTTTTCTCAGTGTGATTTGTAAAGCTATTAACCACTCACTGTGCTCATGAATTCATTATACTCACAGGCAATATTCTCCAGTAATTCATCTTTTGATGTATTTAGGAAAAATAAGGAAATCACAAATTATCTAGCACATTATAATTAGGTAACAGAGAGCAAACAAGCTTTAAATCTCAGTGAATTCAAACCAGGTTACAGTTGAAGAACCACTAAAAAAAAAGTTTAAATGCAGCTTCTCTAGCACTTACCATGAGATTAAAATGAATGAAAAATTGCTTCTCCAAAATTAAAGATCATTTTGGTAGTTCTATATTTTGGTAGTGCTATTAACTTAGAAGAATGTTACTGTAACCCTCTCTCAATATACAGACTTGTATTAATTCCAGGTGTAGAAGCACATGTAACTAAGTGGTAAGGACCTGACAAATTCTAGTTATAATTATATGCCTAATTTTTCCATAGCTTCTTCTCCCACCCACACAATAAATTAAATCTCTAAGTTTAAGTTATAAATATAAGTTCATAATTTTGTAATTTATATAACATGATGTTGACAGTTTTGGTGGATAACTGATAACTTAAAGAGTACCCAAATTGTGGCACAATTACGAGAAGTGGTAGGGAAAATCACTTTGATCTGTTATATGGTTACTGGGTGCAGGTGACAGAGGTGGGGCTAGCAACACACAAGCAGCCTGGTGCAGGGGCAGAGATGCGTGGCAAGGTCAGGTCATACACCCACAGAGGTGGTCACAAGTGTTGGATCTGCCAGCAGTGGCTACAAAGAAGGGGGGTTCTCCATGACTGAGGGGAGCAGCCCATAAAAGCAGCCACTGAACAGAAGCAACTGCTAGTGATGAGATGAAAATCCATACCAGAAGGTTGGTGTTGGAGTCAATGAATCCAGGTACAAATGCAAAAGCATACTCCTACTTCTACAGCTGCATTGTGGTACTTACAGCTCTTCCTCACCCAACCTGCACTACCAAGAGTGGCATCTGAACAAGCTGAATTTGGCTGAATATGGGAAATCCAGGAGTCTAGATGCAACTGGAACTAATGAGAGCTTCTTCCTCAGAAGAAAGGAATAGATTTACTATGGAGATTTCCACCCTTAAAGCTGGTTACTTCTGGTTAGTCAGATGTCAAAATACTTGGATTGCCATGCCACTGTACAGAGGTTTGAATTCTCCATGTAAGCATTTTGAAAACATTCAAGCAAACCATATTTTTATTTATTTCAGTAATTTATAGTAATATATTCTGAAAATAAAATTCAAGTTAGAGAGGAAAAAAAAAACCACCCTGATTTTGATGTATTAATGATTAAGCAGACGCAGTCTGCATCTAACTGACATGAAATATACATTTGCAGAAAAAATTGGAGATCACTAAGTGAATGACAAGTATGACAAGTATTCCTAAGTAAATAATCTGGAATAATTGTTTCCTCCAGGAGCTGGAAAAAACTTTTAAATAACTAGGGACCACATTATTGAGATTTCTTATTACCATTAAATAATTTAGCATTGCATTGGTTTTTACAAATATTTTTAAAAAAGGAGCAATTTTACCCACCATTAACAAACTAGATTGCTGTCCAGTAATATACATTCAAACCTGTGGCAATTCTACAGGATATATATGTTACTTAAAGCACTTTGGCTAACTAATTTTTTTGACTGTTTGTCAACGACAAGGTGAAATTACCTTCATATTCACTAAGGATTCCATGACATAAATCAGCAAAAAATATAAACACAAGTACCAAAATATATAAAACTGATGTGGTCTAACGGCCAACTTCATACAAACAGAAGAAATCCACTTCTGCGACACCATACCACTGTTAGAAACTTCAAGAGATGCTTATACACATATATTTATGTAACACAATTATCCTGTCCTGGTACTAGCACCTGTTGTATAAACACATAAAACCAACCATCTTCTTAACTGGTAGCACAATCTGACAGGGAACTTTCTAGTGAAATTTCTGGAAAATGAAGATTAAGTACACCCCAAAACATTTCACAGGAGCATACCACATTCAACATTTAATAAGAATGGCTTCTCAGACAGCATCTGTCAAATCTCAAGGGAGAATTTGCCAACCCAGAAAGGCTATTAGCTTGGGGCACTGTAGTGCTGGGTTATGCACCTGACCCAAGAGCAAGTCCCAGTCCTGAACAACTGAAACCAGTGATTTTACCTTCCAATTCCCAAATTTCTGGTGAGTATTTTAATCAAAGTGAGATTAGCTATTTTGGAGGGAAAACAAAACAAAATGAAACTGTGGAAGAATGGTTAAGTGAAAAGGGGCATGATCTCTTAGAAGTGAGCAATCCTGTCTTCACGATGGAGGGAGGATCCCACGGCTATGTGAACTGTCCTTGAACATTCCTAGACCATTACAAAAGGGGAAGGCAAGTAGTGGTAAACAAGTCAAGGAGGGGGCCGACAAGCCCCTCCACGTGAACAGCAACTTTGCACCAATCATATATCCGCTTTAGGCGCGTGGACAGAAGCTGTAAACCAATCATACAGCTATTGCTAGTGCATGCTTATTGCTTGTCTATATATACTCTGTGTAAGCTCTAATAAAGGGAGAACGATCATACTCACATTGAGACTCATCGTTACTTCGGGTCCGTCTCCCACTCCGACACGAAACATGGAAATAAAAGCTTTCACCAGGACTTCAACAATATTAGCTACTGACATCTCTCTGTCGAGGTTTTATTAAAAAAAATCCTGATAAGTCTTAAAGTCCACTACAGTGTAAAATGAGAAAATCTTTGAATCTCAGAAGTCTCTGTAAGAAAGGGATACCATTTTATAATTGGCTACAGTTTCAGTTCAGATCTCTCCTGTTCTCTGCTGCTTCAGTGAGATACCAGTGACAATGGAATTTATTCCACAGTAATATGCAGAAAATGACTAAAAAACAGAGGAAGAATTTTGCCAATGTGGAAAGACTGTTAAATCCCTGCTTACAGCAGAACAGAAAGGAAAATAATGTAAGAATAAAGCCTGTATTTCTGATGTATCAATGCAACTGACAATAAACTATGCTAGAAAACTCACTGTGAGATATCACCACTGATTTCAATTAAAAAACTCCAATAATCCTATTACATAAGCAAATTTTAACAGCCTGAAACTTTTGTAATATTATCAAATTATAAAAATATTTAAGTATTGTAAATATTTGAAAAAGATCACAAGACAGGCAGAAAGTATTATTATTTAAAGGGACATTGAATTTCACATGTATCATTTTAACAAGATCAGAAAAAGATAATTTTACAACAACCTTCTGTTATGCTTGTTTTTAAATCTTTCATACTTTTTTGTTGTTATTATCTGTTATTTTCTACTGTACATCCACAGGGAACAAAATACAAATAATAATTCTATTATTGCCGGAGTCAGGGCTTCCACCATATTCTGAAAACATATCCTTCATTGTAGGATTTTAGGAACATCGTCAAAAGACAAGACCTCTTTGATATGAAGACTATTTGGCATTCTTCTATTCTTAAGCTAGTGAAATGTCATACAAGCTGCTTATACCTCTTACTGAAAAAGTTACTTCCACATTTTTGCTTCTCTTTCCCACTTCTTTAGTTGTTCAGGAAAATAATGCAAAATAATATGAGATTCCAGAAAGAGAAAATGAAGTTCTTGGTCCAATGATGAAAGAATAAATTACAACAATAGCAACTGCAACAAAAGAATATATTAAAAATGAAGAAAATAAATCGTATTTCAGGCATGAAGCTTTTTTTCTATTATACTTATACCACATTTTTTAATACCTATGAGACAATACATAAGATGATTAGGAATCCAGAAAAAAGACATGGATACAACATTAAAAATCCCTTAGACTAAAAATTTTGAATCAGAACATCATTCATTGTTATGAACTCCCAAAATATGGACACATGTATGATACTCCTTAAAAAGAGAAAGATGAATAATTACAACATGCAAAGCTAACAGCTGTCTTGAACTCAGTTACAGGAAAACCTCCTGGCATCCAGAAACAAAGATTAATTAAGTTAACAGCAAGAATCCTGTACTTCCCTAACACCCCTCAGAACATCTGAATTATTGTCATTATGTCCCTGCAGCTTTAATTATAATCATTGATTAAAAATGCAACCAGCTCTTCTGTTTTTTCTCCACAGTGGTATCATCCTATTACTCTGTTATCATACAGACAATTCAAGCTATATTTTATCATAAAACAAACTTCCTTCATTTTTAATTCTCCATTTGTTAAATCCTTGAGGTGTATTTTTTTTGGTCAGCTGTTACTGTTTCGAAGCTATATCTATCCTTTGTTGCCTTTACTACTTCCCTTGATTTATCTTCTATTATCACAACCAAAATAATCTGTCTACAGAATATAATTTCCCAGCAGACAACCTCCCCTTACAGTCAAACATACATGGGAGCTTTTGATGACCAAGAAATAGTTGATATGTCACTTAATTTTATTATCATTCTACAGATACCTCATTAGGAAGAGAAAATCCAAGTTATGAATGACGTAACTTGGGCCAGGAATGATTCTACAGTTGTAATTACTCAATATACTTCTTTTAAACTTACTGGTGATATTGGTCTCTGGAATCCAACATACATACAAAAACAAAAAACAAGTTTGTGATCATGACTAGTCATGGTTATCATCAGTAATGAAATCAAATTCTGCATTCAGATAAATTTCATAGGGCTGTTATTTTCTGTTAATAACCATCAATTACTAAATATTTTAATTTTATAATGCTTATTTGGATAAATCCACCATCATTAATGGTAATTATAAACCAAACTCTCAGTATCATCAGACAGTTAATCTTTTATTGTCCTTTAGACTAATCTTTTTTTCTTTTAATTCTGGAAAATGGATTTCTTCTCTCAGAGAAGAAATAGTTTGTGTCATTTTTATATTTCCTCCTTGAATGACAAACAGACATATATTGGTTTGGGATGCTGGGTATTTTGGTACTACTGTGATTCTTATTTTGAGGTAAGTAGATTAAGATAACTGAGTACTCTAGAGTCATGTTGGGTGAATATGTGGGGATACAAAAAAGGCCATATAACAATCATATGCTAAGCTACTACTTTTTCAATAGCAGGACAGATGAAGAATTACTTAGGCATACCACACAGAACTGACAAAGATTTCAAAATGCAAATCAATAACTAAAGCACTTGTATTAGAATTTTTAATACTAAAAGGAGCTAATAGCTAACATAGTTTACATTAGATTCTGAATGTACTGTAGAATCTAAAATGCTTGATGAAAAACAGTTTACTTTCAACTTAAATGCCAACTTCTAGCAGAAAATGTAAGTAATGAAGGGGGGAGGGGAGAAGAAAGGCTTTTGTCTCAGTTCAAAATAGGAAATAAAACAAAGGAGGCATATTTTTTCCTTCTGAAATACTTATTACTGGCTCTCCACTATGGCAGCTAAAAGTGTAGAAGAGTTCTTCTGTTCTTACATGATATATTCGTTACCTTTATTCCTGGGGCTGTCACTTGCCTTCTCAGACACCACGCTGGGATAATTAACTCCAAAAACTGTGGCTAATCAGCACAGTATTATAAAGCCCACAGGAGTATTTGCAGTTAGCTTCCATTGCCTGAACCAAGGTACATCAGTGCATGATCATCAAAGTTTAGGGAATATGAAGTTAAGATTTTGTATGACCAGGAAGCTAGACAGTTAAGCTGGTAAAAATGTTTCAACTAGATTTCTGTTGTTAAAAGCAAATAGTTCAGGGGCACAGAAAAGTAACAATTTAATGTTCAACCTTTTGTTTTTTTCCCAAATAAATATTTTTGAAATAAAGATCCATTTGCTTAAAGTATTAATCTTGTTATTTTGGATTTTGAACACATCACTTAGGATCAAGACGTAATTTTATAATGAAAAATTATGTTGGTATAACTTCTCCTGCCCTGAAAGATTGACACTTCTCAGTTTCACACTACATTTCAATGGAAATAGTTTTGGATTTTTCTCTCAGTCTGTTAATTCTCAATTGAGTTTTCATTCTCTCATAGAAATGCTATCCCCCTGCATACATTAGTCGCTAGGGATGATGGCATCGTACTGTTCAGTACAGTTAATTAGCATTGAAAATGGTTGGTTTGGGAGAAGGAACATTACACTTGCAAGGGCAGCTTGCAAGGGTTTAGTTTATAACTCTTTCCACAAACACAATTTTGTAACCGTATTTATTGAGCTGGAAGGTCTGATAAATAAGCAGTGCCTCAGCAGCCAAAAAAGAGTTATTAAAGGAAAAGAGCTGATTATTCTGCAGCTCTCTCCTTTGAAGGCTGAAGTATTGAATTTGTTCAACAACCACAATTTAGAGAGTACTCTTGAGATACCTTTTCACTTATGCACTGTGCATAAAAGGCTAAAGTATTTTAAATGCAGACTTAACATGGTGAAGAATAGTTAGTTCAAACAGTAGGCAAAGAATTATCCTAATATGTGTTCAGACAAACTTAGCAGCCACATGTACCAAGTTACAGTTTATCATGTATCATTTCTGAGGCAAAAATATATGAAAATATTTTGGTTTTTGGAGATGGAAGGGTAAAAAAGAGAAGGAAGGTTTAAGGCCTTAATTACCCCTTAAAATGAATGTGCAAACTTCAATAGTCCCCTTTTTGTCTAGGGTTAAAGTAGGTCTATAATAAGCAAAACCTTTTATTGCATTTAGTCATATGTCTCCAGAAATTAGTTATCAGATGAACTGACTTTTTGTAAAATAGTCATTCACCTCCCCCTTTTTATATAGTGGAACCTGTGCAAGAAAAAAAAAAAGTATATATAGTCAATAGTTTTTACTCAAGAGGAATAAATAAAGGCAATCTGGGGCAGTGAAAAAAGATGATGCCATTTTCTAGTTAACTGGAGCATTTAAAGATCCACTGTTCTATTCTTCAAGTCTAATTAAATTGTTTAAAAATGGTTCTGAAGTCAATATATTCAAGATATGAAAAGTGATTAAGACTCTGTAGCTTTTAAATATAAATATTTTTGGATTTCTTAATTTTCAGAAAGTAACTTAAATTTGCCATCAGGGCAAGAGGAAGCAGGATTTTGTATGCATTTTAGAAGCCAGCATTGTCAACATTTCTTCATTGTGGTCAGAAGTCTACTTAAGGTAGAAGGCAAAACTTCCAAGGCTACTACTCCAAGGCTACAAAAAGCATCCTACATCATTTGTTAGGACTTATAAGCAGTAAAAACCTTGGCAGTGACAGTGGCTGCTGGACTAGGCTTTCAATAGGTGATTAGTATCCCCTTTTTCTGTTGCCTGATTTTATCTAAAGTGAATCCAGTACTGCATCCATCTATGACTATATATAAATGAATATCCTGATTTGTTAGTAAAACCACAACTGTTTCCTCAGAAGCCCTGTTCCCTAAGCAAAGAAATATTTTGTTTATTAAATATAACTCTAAATTCCACCTTTGTGATAACTATTACCTAAAAAAGGGACACCTGAGCGATTTTTTCCAGAGGCAGTTGAGACATTAGATCAGTTAATGTGGAGGCATTTATCATGTATATATTTTAAACTGAACTATAAATGATTCATCCAGTTTAGAGTCCTTTCATTATGAAGATACATAATCAGAATCTTCAAAGGAAGTTTAAAGACCCTCTAAAGAAATGCTTTTCTTTTCAAATACATTGACATTTTAGAACTACAACTCAACTGAAAACAACCTTGCAAATAAAAACAGCTGATTAATTATACGAAGTTGATATTTATTTCTATATCAATTTCATAGTTAATATGTGTCACTAAATAGATTAACCTAAATTGTCAAAATGATGGTGGTTTCAGTGTAGTATTAACTAAACATTTTGCATGTAGAAGGATTTCGGAGCTCTGGGGATGGTGGTCAAGGGTCTGGGAGCCCAGGTCATCTTCTCCTCAATACTGCCAGTGAGAGGGACGGATGAGAGGAGGAGGAGATGGATTTTCCAAGTTAACGACTGGCTGCGCCGCTGGTGTTGGCAACAGGGTTTTGGTTTCTACAACCATGGGACCCTGTTTGAAGATCGACAGCTGCTGGGGAAAGATGGGATCCGCCTCACTAAGCCGGACACATGTGTCTTTGCCAACAGGTTGGCCAAGCTGCTAAGGAGGGCTTTAAACTAGGAAAGATGGGGGAAGGGGAAAGTTATAGTGCCAGGGTAGCTGGCAAAAGACAGCTCAAGTCAGGACACCTCCTGCAGGTGAATGCAGCCAGGGAAGTGTGCATGGGATGTGGCTATGGAGGATCCTTTGTATCCCTCCTGGGAAACCTGCATGCTCCATCACCTCTCTGAAATGCCTGTACACCAATGCATGCAGCATGGGGAATAAACAGGAAGAACTAGAAATCTGTGTGCGGTCGCAGGGCCATGATCTCATTGCCATTACAGAGACATGGTGGGATAGCTTGCATGACTGGAGTGCTGTCATGGATGGCTACGTGCTTTTTAGGAAAGACGGGCCAGGAAAGAGAGGTGGTGGAGTTGCTCTTTATGTGAGAGAGCAACTGGAATGTGTTGAGCTGTGCCTAGGGGTAAAGAGCGAATTGAGAGCGTATGGGTAAGGCTTAAAGGGCAGGCTAGCATGGGTGACACTGTGGTGGGTGTTTACTACAGGCCAGCTGATCAGGAAGAGGAAGTCGCTGAGGCCTTCTACAGACAGCTGGAAGTAGCCTCACGATCACAGGCCCTGGTTCTCATGGGCGACTTCAACCACCCTGATATCTGCTGGAAAGACAACACAGCCAGGCACAAACAGTCTTGGAGGTTCCTGCAGAGCACTGGTGACAACTTCTTGGCACAGGTGGTGGAGGAACCAACAAGGAGAGGTGTGCTGCTGCACCTCGTACTAACAAACAAAGAAGGACTGGTGGAAGATGTGAAGGTTGGGGGCAGGTGGAGTTCAGGATCCTGTGAGGAGGGGGCAGGGCAATAAGTAGGATTGCAACCCTGGGCTTCAGGATAGCAACCTTTGGCCTCTTCAGGGAGCTACTTGGAGGAATCCCATGGGTTACAGCCCTAGAAGGAAGGGGCGTTCAAGAGAGCTGGTTAATATTCAAGCATCACTTCCTCCAGGCTCAAGAGCAGTGCATTCCTATGAGTAAGAAGTCAAGCAAAGGAGGTAGGAGACCTGCATGGATGAGCAAGGAACTCCTGGAAAAACTCAAACAGAAGGAGGAAGTATACAGCATGTGGAAAGGGGGACAGGCCACTTGGGAGGAATATAGGAACGTTGTCAGAGTATGCAGGGTTGTGACAAGAAAGGCTAAGGCCCGTTTGGAATTAAATCTGGCAAGAGATGTCAAGGACAACAAGAAGGACTTCTTCAAATACCTCAGTAGCAAAAGGAAGACTAGGGGAAAAAATGGGCCCGCTGCTGAATTGGGCAGTTGCCCTGGTGACAAAGGATGCAGAGAAGGCAGAGTTACTGAATGCCGCCTTTGCTTCAGTCTTTACTGCTCAGGCCAGCCCTCAGGAATCCCAGACCTTGGAGGCAAGAGAGAAAGTCTGGAGAAAGGAAGACTTTCCCTTGGGCAAGGAGGATCAGGTTAGAGATCATTTAGGCAAACTTCACACCCACAGATCCATGGGCCCCAATGGGATGCACCCACGAGTGCTGTGGTAGCTGGCGGATGTTATTGCTAGGCCACTCTCCATCTTCTTTGAAAGGTCATGGAGAACAGGAGAGGTGCCTGAGGACTGGGAGAAAGCCAGTGTCACCCCAGTCTTCAAAAAAGGCAAGAAGGAGCACCCAAGAAACTCCAGGCCAGTCAGTCTCACCTCCGTCCCTGGAAAGGTGATGGAGCAGCTCATCCTGGATACCATTTCCAAGCATGTGGAGGAAAAGAAGATGATCAGGAGTAGTCAGCATGGCTTCAGCAAGGGGAAATCATGCTGATAGTCTTCTATGATGGAATGACTGGCTGGGTAGATGAGGGGAGAGCAGTGGATGTTGTCTACCTTGACTTCAGCAAGGCTTTTGACAATGTCTCCCATAACATCCTCATAGACAAGCTCAGGAAGTGTGGGCTAGATGAGTGGACAGGGAGGTGGATTGAGAACTGGCTGAATGGCAGAGCTCAGAGAGTTGTGATCAGCGGTGCAGAGTCTAGTTGGAGGCCTGCAGCTAGTGGTGTCCCCCAGGGGTCAGTACTAGGCCCAGTATTTTTCAACTTATTCCTCAATGACCTGGATGAAGGGATAGAGGGCACCCTCAGCAAGCTTGCTGATGATCGAAAACCGGCAGGAGTTGCTGATGCACCAGAGGTCTGTGCTGCCATTCAGAGAGAGCTGGACAGGCTGGAGAGGAGGGCGGAGAGGAACCTCATGAAGTTCAACAAAGGCAAGTGCAGGGTCCTGCACCTAGGGAAGAATAACTCCATTTTAGAGTACAGGCTGGGGGCTGACCTGCTGGAAAGCAGCTCTGCGGAGAAGGACCTGGGAGTGCTGGTGGACACCAAGTTGACCATGAGGCAGCAATGTGCCCTTGTGGCCAAGAAGGCCAATGGTATCCTGGGGGGCTGCATTAAGAAGAGTGTTGCCAGCAGGTGGAGGGAGGTGATCCTCCCCCTCTACTCAGCCCTGGTGAGGCCCCATCTGGAGTACTGCGTCCAGTTCTGGGCTCCCCAGTACAAGAGGGATGTGGCACTACTGGAGAGAGTCCATAAGAGGACTACGAAGATGATTAGGGGACTGGAGCATCTCTCTTATGAGGAAAGACTGAGAGAGCTGGGCCTGTTTAGCCTGGAGAAGAGAAGATTGAGAGGGGATCTTATCAATGTATACAAATATCTAAAGGGAGGGTGTCAAGAGGATGGAGCCAGACTCTTTTCAGTGGTGCCCAGTGACAGGACAAGAGGCAATGGGCACAAACTGAAACACAGGAAGTTCCATCTGAACATGAGGAAAAACAACTTCACTGTGAAGGTGACAGAGCACTGGAACAGGTTGCCCAGAGAGGCTGTGGAGTCTCCTTCTCTGGACATATTCAAAACACGCCTGGATGCAATCCTGTGCAATGTGCTCTAGGTGACCCTGCTTGAGCAGGGGGGTTGGACTAGATGATCTCCAGAGGTCCCTTCCAACCTCAGCGATTCTGTGATTCTGTGATTCTGTGTGTGTTTTTGGATATGAGTATTGCAGTAGAATTTCTGACGGCCACCATATACACTACACCAATTGCTTATTCATGAAAGGCTGGAATTAGATCACTCTTGCAAGCACTGTATTGCTTTGTTCCAACAGAGACTGCAGGTTTATCTGTGGAGAAAAGGTTGCATATCATGAGTCATCCTGGGGCTTTAGCAACTAGCCTGGTAGCTGTCTAGCCAGTTGGGAGAGCATGCAGGGATACTTCCTGTATTGATTTGACATGTACTCCAGTACACTGCTGAAAAGTAAACCTACATATACAGAAACTGACTCCATATATATGTGTGTTTATGTGCATGTATACATGTATTTAGATATATATTAAAAAAACAGAATGGTTATTCAATAAATATTAACCTGGAATGTTTGACAAGTCACAAATAGCTTGAAGTAGACGTTTTGGGGGATGACATTACACTGTTACATGTGAGGGGAATTTTCATTTTCAGGCTAAAATAACACCTAAATCCTGGTTTATTTTTCATAACTGATTTTATACCACTGATCATACACCCAGAAAATGACATTTTAAACCCTATCTATTTGTTTTATTGTGTGAAATCACTTTCAGAATTTATAATTAGATTTTGAAACTGCTTTCAACACTGGTCAATTTAATATTCTTGAAAATTATAGAATAATAACACTTAAAGTAATTTATGGTTGGTTACCATATAATTATAGCTAAGAAGTACAAGCAGCATTAAAAGCAGTTCCACCTAACTTAACATCTACACAGTTAACGTTTATTTAAAAATCTTGTTTGTTAAATGATACAGTCTTCCATCCAGTATTGCTTCATTTGTATTATTTATAAGCCCAACTTTATTTCAATAGCATTTGTCATTGGTTACTTCTTTCAGTTTGGAAATCAACAAGAACATAGAGGTAAAGGAGGCTGTCAACAGTTCAGAATACATGTATTTTTTAAGTAAGCATTAAAATTCATGAAGAGAGAAACTATGTCTTAGAAAGTTTTTGGCACAAGAAGTAAAGAAACATTTGTGTATCATGGAATGAAATTCAGTATAGTTTATCCACCTACCCACCAGATTAACTTTGCAGGAGACAACAGAACTAGTCTTTCTCTTCCTCTTCTTATTTTTTTAAGGTTAATAAATAAGGGTGAAATTAAAGTCAGTGCATCAGAGTACTTCTGCAGTTAGCAAGTGGTGCAATAAAATATTTTGAACACAGAATCCAGACTCATCTTCAAAGAGAAATGACTTAAATGTTAGCCCCTAACTACAAATAATAGTGGCTTTGCACAGATTCTTTTGATCCTGAGATTTTTTAGGCCACAAACCTAATGAGAAAGGATTTAAATACAGGGTTTTCTTTCCCTACAGAGAAACAGTGGTGTTTTGCAACAGGGAGAAGAACTCAATAAAATATTATTAGACTAACCCAACACTATTTATAATGCCTAAAAAAAAAAAAAAGAAAGAAAGAAAAAAAGCCAATCAATGCAATCAATGTATTTTAAATGCCTTAGATTTTGCCCATCTAATCATAGTATTTGTACATTTGGTCAAAATCTGTGCATATACGATTTAGGGATAAATTTCAGGAACTATTTGTCACACATTTTCCTCAGCTTTTAGTCAGAGTTCTTTTATCTATAGCACTCTGCTTCCAAGAAATCTGTTCGTACATATAGTGTCTTCCAAGTGTTCAGTGCTCATAAATTGAAATCATTTTCAGCAAAATGCAAAGTACAGATGAGATTACTAAAACAGCTTATTTTTATGAAAAAAAACCTTAATACACAATGTTCTTTGCTTCTGAACACCAGCTTTTTAAGCTTATCAACCTTCAAATATTCCATATTTTACATAAGCCAAATGATATGGCATAATACTATTTATTGTGGATGATGATGGATAAAACTACTGATTACTTTTCCAGACTGGTATATGTGAAATCATCCTGTTTCTCCACTCCGAGTGATTGTTGGAGCCTGCCATTTTTACCATTGCGAAACAGTTATCTAGAAAGGATCAGCCTATGCTTTTAAAATAAGAAAATGTCTTTTGCATTGCATATACAAAAAATGGTAACCCTTGGAATCTAAAATAAAGCTGCTTTTGAGCTCAACAGCAAGTATATCTTGAAAGAAAAAAAATATATTTTTAAATCTGTATGCTAAAGAATGTATGTTTTACATACACCTAAGATAGACTGTCTGTCTTCTGTCTGTACTACTGATTTTAACTGATATTACTTATTTTACTGATATTACTGATTTTAACCCTTAACTGATTTGTGAAAGTTCGCCAGACCTTTCAACTCTGAAAGATCACGAAGATGTAACATTTGATACTTTCTCAATAGACCTCTGCCTCCCTCTTGGACTTTACTCCATGACTTTTCTGAGAGGTTTTTACCTGCTAATACGGTCTATTTAGCAGCATCTTAGAAACATCCGAACAAAATTTAAACCATTCATAGTTTATAAAATGAATAAACTCATTGTGCCTTTTGTGTACTTTTTGTGCCTTTTAAAGTTTCAGAAACACAGGCAAAATCTTTTCTGGGTCTTAAAAGCCTGGCTGAACATAGGCAAGAAAAGACTTAATTTCCAGTTTTCTAGAGATTGTGCCCATTCTCAGGCTCAAAGTCTGCCAATATTTCAAGTCAATGGGAGAATTCATAATGTCTAGAGCTGGGCAGGTACACTGTGCATCAATGAAATGGAAGTGAAATGGAAGTGAGGAACTCTCTTCTAACAGCTGAACTCACTTCTTCCAGGACTGTAAATGGACCACCATATCGATTTTAAATGTAGTAAACTCCTTTCCAGCAGTCCACAGTTGACCATGAAGCAGGCATGAATTTACATAACAGAAGTCCATTGACCACTCTTTGAATTCTCTTGATTTAGATTAAGGAGGCATCTAGTCTTGACTTAAATTAATGCTTAAGCAATGTATAAAGCACTGATTTCAAGCACTTGAAGTGTTATTATTATTAAACCACCCTACATCAAGAACCACAGATCAAGCTATTTACTAAGGATTAGGCTAGACTGAAACTTGGAATCTCCATGGAGTTAAATTCTTCTTTCAACTCTCATTTGAGAATCTGTCATATTCTCCGAATACTTAACAAATTCAAAAGTGAAAAAGCAGTTGCAATACTCAGAAAATAGATCACCTAAATCTCTCTCTCTCTTTTTTTTTCCCCTGAACTGCAGGGCCTAAACAATTTTTGAGACCTAATCTTGATGCTATTGAAATAAAGAATTTCAAATTATTGTAGTTGTTGTAGTAGGATTGGATTCTTAAATGTTAGACTTCACTGGTATATACTGTTGAATAGGCTGATGGCAGTAATAGTTTATCAGTTTATAGCTTTTTGACATACATGTATTTTTGCAGACTTTCTAAGGACAACCAATTTAGGGAACAAAAAAGAAAACAGAAGTGAAAGCTGATTATATCCTTCAATCTTACAGAAAAAGAAGTCAGTCTAGGGAAATCAGAAATCAATTTTATAAACAATGATCTATCTCAAAAAAGTGTTTAAAATGTGCTATTAATTTATTTACATTTTGGTCCTGAAGCCAATTAATGCAGCAGCAAAACTCATACTAGCTTTTATTGTGAAGCAAATATCAAAGCTGCTTTTCAATCTTCTTCCATTTATTACCTAAACATAGTAAACATTTTACTAAATCAATTCCAGACAAGGAATATCTAATAAGAAGCATATTTATCTAACATTCTCATAAAATGCCTAAATGGGAATTTATGAATTTATACAGTCACACTGCTTTTTTGCTTGTGAGCAGCCAGATACATGCATGCTCATTTGTTCTCTTATCCAAACAGTCTAGCAATTCCTATGTAAATCTTTGTAATTTTTCAAAACTGTATTACATACAAATTTTGAAGTCACTAGTGCAGTAGACCAGAAGCTGAGTAGAAATAGGATCCACTTAGACCAGATGTTGTTGATACCATAAAAAGAACATTCCTGGCCTGGATGGAATACCTCTTGAACTAAAAGAAGTATAATCTTAATTTCTCCAATAAGTAATTTCTCCAGTAAGTAAATTAAACATGATGATATTAAGCAATTTTTCCAGGATCTTATGTTTCTATATGGCAAAGAATCATGGTCTAGAGTACATCATGGTCTGCTCTTTAAGGCACTTTAAGCCATTCTACCCTTTTAGCCACTTGGTATCCTCCTTATTTTGTTAATTGAGGACATCTACTTGCTTTTGCTGAAAGCCTTATTCAAAACATCACAAATCACAGCCTTCCAGCCTTTATACAGAGCCTCCTGGGGATCTAGATAAAGGCATTTGACTTTCCAGCTGAGGAATTTTAGATCCTTTATCAAGGTTTTTTATAGGTCTGTAAACTGTCCAAATCATATCTCAGAAAGAAAACTGGCAGAGTTGATACCACAAAGAGGCTTTCTTTTCTTTTTATAGCTATTGTTATTTTATTGTAAAATCATATGCCTTATTCTTTCACCCCACTTCCAAAATGAAACCTATTAAGACATATTTAAAATTTCAAAGACTTTCAGTCAACACAAGAAAAGGGGAAAAGAAGACCATGTGCATTAACAGAAATTGGAAAAAAAAATGTGGTTCATTTGAAAGAGATTATACCACAACAAGATCAGTTTGGTACTATTAACAGTCATCATGTCTGTCCTCAGAAAGAAATATCTGTAACTCATATTGACTCTAGAATTTGTAGACTTCTCATCTTTACAACCTTAGCTTGCCTTGCAAATATAAGCTTGGGATAACCCAAGTAGTGATACCTAGCAAAACATAGCCTATGGCAGATATTTGTTTTATCGGCAGTACGGTCTGAGAAAAAAATGGAAATTATTTAAGTAACTCCTTAATCCTTAATTAACTCAAAGGCGATACAGCACAGAAGAGAGAAAAGGGACATTCATATGGGAGCCTTCTGGACTGTTTGAGATAAATTAAAAAGAATATGCAGTATGAAGCATTCTTCCCTTATTTATATTCTAAAGAGAGGTCATATTGCTAGAAGTGGATTTAAATAAGAGGACTGATGAATGCTAAAAGGGAATTATTGGTATGAGAACAAATACTGTAGAAAGCATGAAGGTACACTGTAAAACCTACAATTTAAATAGAAAGCGGTAGCATCTGAAAGAACATAGCGGGAGTAAAGAATGAGGTGTCTGAGAAAAAAAGAAAACAAAAAACGTAGAAACATCTTTATCAGTATTACCTAATAAATATCTATTTTTCAAATTGCACATTACCTGAGGTGGTAACACCGTGGCATGCTCCAAGTCTCTTTATAGATACCTCACATCAATAGTGACATGAGAAACACTTGATTGTGACTGTTCTTAAAGCAGACAGCCCAACTTGCCTATTCAAAGAATAAAGTTTTAACTGTTTTTAACTTTTAACTAATATTCCATTTATTGCAAATACAAGCAACTAGTGATGTTGAATACATTTAAACTGACTTTAGAGTAGACCTGACTGCAGAACTGCAGCTATTTTCAAAGTTTCAGGATACATTCTTCAGTGAAATAAACTTCAGTTCTTCCAAGGTCTGGGATATAAGAATGAACAATTTATAATGCAATAATCAATGTATTGTTCTGGAGTACAGGTTGAGATCAGGAGACTCCATTGTCCTTTGTCTATAGCAAAAGATTTTATTTTAGTAGTAGTGCAAGGAATTGTGCCAGATCACTTATTAATGGAACATCTGCATTATGATTAAATAAAGCTAACAGAATCTTGTTACAGTCTTCTACTCCAGTGGCAGTTTTATAATAGTCTAAGCAAGTGTAACTGCTGACTCTCAGGATCTCAGTTCATATAGTGCTTGGTAGGTCCTGCACTGAACCATCTCTGCAAGAAAATTTAGTTAAAAAAATCATTTACTTTCTACTTCTCAGCACCAAAAAATTTGAGACAAGCTAAGGAACCTGAAGAGTCTTTTTTATGTATTCAATCCCACTTTCTCAAAAGCATTAAACATAATAATCCAAAACTACCAATGCCCTATAAAATCTAAATATTTAGAGTTTCCAAAAATTCCATATTTTTTCCTGAGGAAGCTGTTTTTGCTTAGAAAAAAATAGATTTGAAAAGAAGAAGGCTTCCATGCAGACTGTCTACTTTCTAAAACTGGCTTTGAAATATCAGATTTTGGAAAATATTTTTCTTAATGTTTAACTGTACACTGCTTTCCAAACAGAAATCTGAAATTTTCTCTTAAAAATTCAGAATGGGGAAATGGAAAATGTTCTAGAGAAGGACTGGAAACATTTCACTAGTACATCATAATAAAGAAATGACAGGTGCTGTCTTTATAATGTAAAAGCATTTCACAAAGTATAAATGACAGATAAATCACACTGTACATATAGTTTTATTCTCAGTAATGTGGTTATGACAGATCCATTAAGTTGTATTAGCCAAGTCTTTCTGGGTTCTTAAAGTTCAATTAAAACACATTTACTTTTACCTGTATTTCCTATACGTTTTTTCTATAGGTATTATGGATGAGCAGAAGTGTCATTACACCACATTCAGAAGTGTAAGATTTTTCTCCTCTATGGTTGACACTTAATTTAATTTCTCTTTGTGACATATAATTCAGTACAGATTTCCATCATGTTAGGATCTGTCCACACTAGCAAAGAATAAAAAACACACCTAACCCAATTACTTAAATTTCAATGATTTCGGTACCCACAGTTCTCTATTATGATGGAAGTCTCCTAATCTTCAGGCACCAAAGTGATCTGTACCCTACAGTAAAGGGAGAATGTGAAGTCCTACTTCATTTAAGTAATTGAAAAGTTGGAACACATTCTAACATGATCTTAAATGCCTTCATATAGCTGGCACAAATGTTTACAAAAATGATTGTTATTGCCTTGCATAAGAGACAAAATATGAAGAAGTTGAACTAAAAAAGTCAATGTTTTATGCAAATATGAATACTTCAATACAGAAAAGACTATAAAGTAGAATAAATCAGATAGACTGCTTCTGATAGCTGAGGTTTTCTTATAAAACTAAGCACAACTGGAATATAAGAGGAATACTGATTTTCCAGATTTGAAAGTTGGTGTCCGGAGAAAACTCTAGTTTGATCTGAAAGTAAAAAGCTTCCTGTTCCTAAATTTTTATGGGTACTGCAGGGGAGAAGATTAACTCTAAAGCCTTTTTCATTTTGGAGTCAAATGGTTTCTACAACAGTGTGCCACATAGGCAGGGCTGGTTTCTGGAGAAGGAAGATTTTTATCATTGTACAATAGAAGTATAATCAGACCTTTGGAATATTAAGGCTGAAATCTTAAAATTGGCCTCTGGAAAACAAAGAACTGATCACTGCAATTTCATGACAACAGAGAAAAATTAAAAGATAAACAATCCAAGATGAAATATCCAGTCTTCCTTTAAGCACAGTGGGATTTACAAGAATGCTGTAGGTGCGATATTTAAACACAGTTATGAAGGGTTCAGAAAGCTGAGATGAAAAAAATTATATATATATATATATATATATAGTAGTACTTTAGATGAAAAAAATATATATATTAAAAAAAATCAGAACCCACTGTTTTGACCATTGACCATTTTATTGATAAAGACTAATGTCAATGCTCAGTTCATGAATTAAGTATCCCACATACTTCTACTTTATAAACAGCAGAATTCTTCAACAGTATCAGCTCTATGTCATATTATGGTATTTTGAATTTAGGGGAGAAAAAGCGCCTCAAAAAAACCTCACAGTCTACAACAAGTTTAGGCAACAACACTGCCTAAAACATATAACTAATTATTTACCAAGGTTTCCCCTCATTACAGTCAGATTGGTCTTATTAGCAAGTTTAATATTACATCCAGAAGGAATTTTT
Organism: Apteryx mantelli; assembly: GCF_036417845.1. NCBI lineage: Eukaryota > Metazoa > Chordata > Aves > Apterygiformes > Apterygidae > Apteryx > Apteryx mantelli. The sequence goes on from NC_090020.1 coordinate 3,690,501, forward strand.
AAGTTAAAAAAACACATAGCAGTGCAGAGAGATGAAGACAGCTGCTATTATTACTTAACTACTTTAAATAACTGCACTGCAATATTTTCAGAGGACAAAATGCAAATAGAATGCTTATTTTAATAATGACAGAATTAATATAGTTGTCAGTATACAGCCCCATAAGGAGTTCACTGGCTTGTCTACATATTAAAACTTGGCCTAACATTAAATAGATTGATTTGCCTATGAGTATTACTGCCCTAATATTATGGAAAGCTCGATTTTCATAGTTCAGTTGTGCTTTTGTCCCCTCTGAGTTCTGCTTAATGCATTGTTAACAGGCATTTTCTTGTAAGACAGAGAAATTTGTAAGATGCGGAGACTCCACTGTTGCTGAATTTTAAGTATGTGAAATGCCTGGAGTCTGCATTTCTAATGATATCAAATGAGTATATAAACCAAGACATTACTGACGCTCTTGATGACAAAACTGCTAACCTAAGCGTTACAATCAACATCTTACCCTTAAATATCTCTTTTGCAAAGGTTACTGGTATCTTTTGAGACTTATTTTGATGCAAGTGAATTGTCTGGCATATTTTGTAAGCTTAAGTCTTTTCTCTTTGAGTAATTTCATTTCTGAAGAAATGACAGGCAAAAGAAACAGAGCAAAAGCTGCTGTCTTTTTTACTGATGTCAACCAAAAAACTTTTCCTCATGAAGACAATGATGCAGAGAGCTTATTAGAAAGTGAATCAGTCTCTTTACTAAGCCGGATGTATAAAGAAGAGAAAGTGTCAAACACAAAATAATTATTTTATATTTGTATACTGAAACTGAGACACAAACCACAGGCATATGGTCAGTGAAAACTGACTAAAGCAATATTAATATTTTTTAAAGTCACATAATTGAAAAAATGAGGAAAAGAAAACCATGAAGTTGAGTGAAAAGATCAGACAAGAAAAGTTTGGTCCTACCTATAGCTGGAGAGAAAAATAAAGGTATTTCTTGTAAATCATGAGGTAAGAAGAGGTGTGCAACCCCAGGGAAATTTCTGGTATATACTTTTTCTGCTAAATTCAAAGAAATTATACCAATAAATGCTCTAAATTCATTCCAGCAATATAGATTCTCAGAGAGCTACTTGGCTAAAGGCAGTACAGCATTAGGTTTCTAACTCTTAGAAGAAAGACTGAGAGACTGTTTGCCTTTGAGTTTCATGATTGTTCTATTTCCACACACCTTACTATAGCTATGAGGACCAGAGGTCCAGATAACTGCAGAATTTTGCCCAGCTGCTGGCATTTGTGTTCATCATAGACAAATGCAGTTGAATCCAATTCACTCTCTGTCCTGTCATGATACCTATGAATAAACCATTACAAAAGTGTCTATTCCTCTCTCTATTTCCTGTGTCAAATATAATTTTTCATTTATACTTTATGTTGTACTTTCATTATATTTAGTTAGTTATCCAAATAGGTTCCTCTTTATATGACCTCTTTTTAGATAAGAAAACATATGTTAAAACTAACATCACCATTCTTCTTTTTAGCCCTTATATATTTTTAAACAATGTGAGTCCATTAGGTTGCTGAACAAGTTCAGGTCATGGACATATGAAAACACCATTCCCTGGGAAAGCATACCAAAACAGACAAGACATTTTCTCAGTTTTAAAACACAAAGATGGGATGCAAAGATCAAATAGCCTGACAGAAGGTATGGAAAAAAATAAACTTGGGAATTTAATTTAGTTCCAATGAACCCTAGGCACATCCTTTAACTGGAAGACAATGCAGCCAGCTCTCTTTTCTAAGCACAAAATAGAGAAGAAAAAGAAGCACCCTAATACTGTCCAAATGCAAATACCGATGAGCGTCACCATATGTTCCTGGCTTTACCTCCTGTCTCTAATAACAAGTGGAAATTAAGATTTCTAGAAAAAGGTCTTTAAAAATGATTTTTCCTTAATAAAGTATATTCAGTTCTTAGAGAAATTCACGGTTCTAAAAATGCATTTTTCTTCCAATAGTTATAATTCAGTCTTGGTGAGGTCTAATGGCAATTGTAAGCTTTAACCAGAGAACTGAAGAGAAAAGCTATGGTATTACACTTAAAGTTCTCACATTTTGGTTTCTTTTAATAGATTGCACCACAGACATACCATCATGGTCTTCATGGTTTGTTGGAATGATTGCTTGCACATATATTCTGAATACAGAGCCTGAGAAGCAAAATTACTTAGTTAAGAATACCTATGGCACAGAGCATACTGTAATTTCCGTGGCCATCTTAACAGGACAGAGAAGAACACCATTTTCGCCTTTGTAATGAGCATCACTGGTTATGCCTGGATGCATTTTCACAGATGTTTTAAAAGATTTCAGTCTATTGACTTCAATTAACAGAGACTCAATAGATTTGAAAAGTTCTAAGCAAGCATATAAACACACTTCCTGAAAGAAAATGGCCTTTTTGTAGCACTTTACATTTAAACAACATTTATGCAGTCCTGATGGACTGCAGTCTACAGTGAAAATCTGAGAAACACATTAGTATATTGTGAAATAATTTATTTAGGTCATCCAGTGTTCCTATACATATTTCTGTAAACTGTTCCTTCCTCATTGTATTTGATTTTGATTTATGTGGATATACCTATATTAACGTCACTACAATAATTTTTTATTTTACTGTTAATGCAAAAATAATACCTCAATGTACCTACTTACAGAAACAACAAAAAATTAGTGTAGGCCATTAACCATTCATTTTCGTACAGAAAGATATGCATGAATTTCATCTTCATATGACAACAAAAAGCCACTGAGTGTGTATAAGTGTATAAGATTCTGTCATAGAAATTCATCTTTTTTGATCTGTTTGTTATGCAAATGGGAGACTGCAGGGATCAGATTCTGTATTAACTGATGATGTGAGTAAGAGGAAATACCAACAGTGTACATAAAGGATTGCTACCTAGAAATTGTGAATATGCAGCTATAATGATGATATGTTTTACAAGAGGTGGTCTCTAGGGAACTTTACATTATCACTTTTTCAGACACTTCATTCAATCGACAGATCACTATTCTTTAACCTGGTTAATACTAAGAAGGCTGAAACCTCTAAGGCTTAATTGGCAGAGAGTCATTGCTTCAACAATTTATTTTTATGAGTCTTGGAAAGGAAATTCTGCATGCTAATAAAAGCATCTAAGACTACTCTATTTCTGGCTGAAATCAAATATCTGCATCAGAGTTGTTGAATCAGTTTGACTTTCTTTCCTAGTGTCAGGCAGCATTTATTTTATAGAGATACCTGAAAAACATAGTATTATCTGCAGGACTAGTAACTACAGCAGATAGTCTACCTTATGCAACACACCCTGTGTGATTCTGTAACCCTAGATAAGTCTTTGCTCTAGTGTATTGGATTCAGCTCCTACAGATCAGCTGTCAAAAATTTTGCAGTAAAATCCCAATATCCTGTAGCTCTACAGAGTTGCAAATTAACGTTCTGTTTACTAGACACCAGGCTCTGTCACAAAAGCACAAAAATGATCCAAAGATCAGTGTACGGTCTTATCAACAGTCTCTGTTTTTAGCCAGAAAATTGATCACACAATCAGATGTCTGGCCAAAAGATCCACCCTCTTCTTCCTCATGACCTTTCAATATGTGCTGATACATTTACTGTACATATAAGAAATAACCAGTAGATACATAAAATATGCATCTTTTCCTACTCAGAAATTACAATTTCTCTTTCCCTTTAATTTGAAATATGGTAAGATTCCATTAGTTCAGATAAGAATTTCATCATTATGCCTACAGTACACATACTACAGGTCAATGTCAACTTCAGAGAAAATGACTATTAGTCCAGCTCCAATCAAAAGCAGCATTTATGTAAATTAGAACAATCTTGACCTGTCAGTTTGTAGGGCCCTTAAAAGAAGTCCTGATGGACAACTCAGTATCTTATGCCTACTTACCTGACTGCCTGTTCATTTTTGTACTCCTATAAAGAAAGCTGCATTCTCTTGTTGGGCTCTTCAGTCCCTAGCCACAAGAGCTTTCTTTCTTACAGGACAGATGATATGACATGCACACTACTTGTTAATTTGTCTAGCTATTCTACTTCATTAATAACAAGAAATATCATAACATTTAAAAAAATAAACTTTATTTTTCCTTCTCAAAAGTTAGGAAGGAAAGCCTGCAGAAAGAAAAAGCTTTCAGAATATTCCACATACTAGATATTTTCATCTTAGCTAAAAAGTGATGTTTACATACACTCTGACCTCACAGTAGTATACACCATGCAATACAAAATGATAGAAAGTAACCAATAATAGTAAAAAGTTGGGCAATTTACTTAAGACTGAAATTTCACAATACAGTTTTTTGTACCTCTAATCTAAAATTGTTCCATTTCCAGGAGTATTTGGATTCAGTTTAAATTCAAGCATTTTTAACAATACATCTATGGTATGGTAAAGAGATTCCTCTTACAGTATGCCTTCATTTAGAAAAATGAATGTTTGCAATCCAAGTGATGTAAAGATTCTATTGGATTTGCTCTTGCTGCTGCATTATGTCACTATTCTAATATTCACCTTTCATAAGCAGAAGAAAAATGTTTACACAGATTCTATAAAGAGACTTCAGAAAATCCTTTAAAAATAAGTCTTCCAAATTGTAATCCAGTAAAAATGTTTTTAGGAAAAAAATGTCGTGGTAAAGTATGTACTGTATAGTATAGACATTAAGACCCAGCAGATACAGTTTCTATTTCTGTCTCTATGCCCAAACTATGGAAAAGCTACAAAGAAAACAATTCTTAGTGTCTCTTTTTCTACCTTCATTTATTGCCAATTTTGTCTGTTTGGATGGCCTGCCTCTTATTTATTTGTGTAAAGTAAGTCAGGCTCCAAAATGGTGTCCTGGGATCCCTCATCATAAAGCAGTTCAGTAAACCCCTTAAATCTGTGTGCATTCTACAGCAATAATTTCAGCAACATTTATAATATTACTTCCATTCCTCTTTCAAATGAGTGGCAATAGTTAATATCTTGTGATAAAAATGCCACTGTCAGTTAATTGCAACATATATATATAGTAAAGGATATGGTGCTTCCTCTTGATAACTGCTATACAAATAGCTGGGCTAAGCCATCCAAATAAAATGACCATCACATTGCTTTGAAGAAGGCACACAGTTTGTTGCTTATTTTGAAAATTCAGTGCAAGCTTTTTTTCTTTTTCTTTAATTACTGTATCTATATTTGTGGGGCATGTTGACCAAAAGAATCCAAGTTTATATTTAAACAATGCCTTCAATGATCTCTTTTTTCTTTTTCCTTTTTTCTTTTTTTAATAAATCTTTTATATGTTTCTTTTCTAAAAGCAGGCTCTTTCCTAAGTAACATTTTGTCCATGTGAGTAGGTCTGCATTTTCATGTTTTTCTAATTTCATCTCCTTTTAATGTTCTGATCAGAAGAAAGTTGGGGGAGCTTCTCATACAATAGAGCAAAATTTGCACTATGATTGCTGAAGCCAATCTAAAAAAAAGTGAGAAGCTAGTTGTATTAGTACTAGAGAAGAAAAAGGTTGGGTAAGGAAGGAGAGAAATTAAGGCTTTTGTAAAATTTTTTTTTGTAGAGACTAAAACTCCTATAAAAAACATGCAAATGACAAGTGACAATTTAGAGGGCTGAACACATTTAAGAAGACCCAAATTTATATTTTGAGTAAGTGCTGGAAAATAACAGGAGCAATGATAATGTGGATTTCCAGTAATCTGAAGCCATACAGAAAAAGCAGAAAGGAGTTCTTTTATGTAATAAATGATGTGGGGTTTTGGAGTTTCCTCTAAAGATTACTGCAGGACTCTGAGAGTTTTTGCACAACTTTGATAAACTATCCTTACACTGATTCTTCTTTCTCAAAGATACATCAATCTATACCAGGTTTAGCATTTATAAGGACAACAAAGCACAGTTAGAGGAAGTTAATATTGCACAAAACTATGTCAGAATTTCCAAATATGAAGGCCATCTGGAGCCTCATGATCTAGATAAGAGTCTCTTTTAAGAGTACAGAATTTCCATAAGTCTGCAACTGAACACCACTGGCATCATTCATCTCTTGTTGACAAGCCATATCTATCCAGTCCTCTGGAAAAGCTTTAAGAGATGAGGCTCAGGATAAATTAAATACTGCAGTCAGCCACATAATTTGTGCTAGTGGGAACAGGTAAATATCATGCTATAACCTTATGGAGTGCCTTCAGGTACTATTCTGGAAAAGCACCTTTACAAGGCCACCTCCCAGATTTTCTTTAATTGAATTCTTCTTTCACACATCAAGAGGAGGTGACAATCTGAACTTAAAGGGTGAATATTTTTAGAATGATCAATATCTAGACAACAAGATGACTCAGCTTCCCTCTTTACAAAAGCACAACTTCTCTCTTTACAAAAGCAAATTTGAGGCAATTAATTCACAAGAGACCCACTCCCATCTTTAGAAATAACCTGTATCTAAATTATTATTTAAAGATGACCATTCAGTTATCTGAATAATAATCAGCATTGCAAAATAGATCCTTACATTTTGAATGTAAGCAAAACTTTAACTCTTACTCTAGAATACATCTTTCAGCATAATACTCCCAAGCGTGTGGATTGTGGATCTATCAACATCTATTTGTTTAAGGGGTCTTTTTAGTTTCTGCCTTCTTAGTCTTCAGGGGATTGTTTCCATTCTTTTTTTCCACTATTTAGTTAAGAGGCACTAGTAGCTGACACCTGCCCTAAAAACATAGGTAAAAGATAAAAAGACAGACTAACATTGAAATGGCCAGCAGCTTCCATAAGTGTGTGGAACTGTTGCCAGGCAATCCATTAACAACACACTGACCCTATTTAACTGGCAGCAGTAGTAAATCCTGCTGCTTGTAGAGCTTTATCTGAATACACAATGCCAGTGCAGGCTGACCTCTTCAGGACTTTGACAAGTAACCTGGAGTGCTTTGCAATTAATGTTATTATGAACTTTTTGCCAGGGATGTCCTTGAAGCTCTGAAGTGTTCCCTACTGTATCTGGGAAGGATAAGAACACTATGGGAAAAGGAAGAGAAAGAAGCTGTTTGATTACTGGGACCATCCTTAAAATGGTAAGCTGTGGAGTAGCAAGTTTTTTTCTGAATGTATTTGAATAACATTAGAAATATTTAAACTACAACAGTTTTAGAGATTTGTGACCAGTCCTGGAAAACCAAATAGCCTTGACAGATTCTTCTAAGTCAGTGAGATTCATTTGCATTCTGAGCAAGGAATTTAAATATATGCTGAGCACCTTACAATCAACAATTTGATACCACTCTGTCAAATTCTGAAGGGACAAATCACATGTTAATCTCTCTTCATCTGATTATAAGAGATGACTAAATCCAGCTTAAAGTGGACACTCACTCACCTGACCTTGCTCTGTTCTATTTCCTGGGGGCAGCTATGAAGAAGGACTTCATGATTATTTGATACAAAGAGCTGAAGACACCATCAAGTGTCCTTCTAAGGTCATATGTTTAAATATCATTCCAATTCAAAGTTAAAAAACAAAACAAAACAAAACACAAATTGCAGAAGTTTCTGATAGACTGTTCTATCCTAAGATACGCTTTAAAACTTCCTTACTCTGTGTTGGAGACAAGCCTAAAAGTTAGCTAGTTAGTCCCCTGTATTTATTAACTGGATTAAAACAACTAAATTTAATTATTTGAAACTTATGAAGAAAATTCAGAACTTTGTGAATATTCATGAGTATTCAACTGTTTCTCACCAATGGTTAAAAATAATGAGAACAGAGGTAGAACCAGAGGGTTTCACAGGAAAGCAGGAATTATTGCATTGTATCAGAACAATGCTTCTTATCCTTACTCTGAGAATGGCCAACACCAGCTGCTTTAGCGAAAAGTACAATAAACACAACAGTAGGCTGTTCTTGCCTTTCATGAATCAGAAAAAAACATGGAGCCAAGTAATTATTTCTTTTTCTCTGTAACAAACACACTCCAGAACTATAATAACTATGATAAATGGTTGTGCATTTGAGCAAGAGAATTTAATTATTCTTCAGTAATATTTCACATTAGATTTAGAAATATTCTAATCATCATTAAATTACAGAAGAAAATGCTCACAAACAACTGAGCCACAGTGCCCATATTTTTCACAGAATGCCACAAATCTCTTGGCTATGACCTTCAGTTTTTATGAAGGCTTTTCCCATTACATATTTTTTATGTATTTGTGGGTCACAAAAGAAAAAGGAGAGAGGAGGGAGGGGACACCTTTTCTCCTTTTTCTGGAAACAAAACTGTCATAATCATAATTTAGGAACTGCCAGGTTGGCCAGAAGCATGGAAAATTAGATATTGGAGTAAAGCATCTAAACCAACAGCTTGATCTTCCAAGGTCCTGAACTAGGCAACTCACCAATTACAGTATGAAAATTGTGAGTATTGAACTTTCCTGAAACCAAAGCTTTAAAATAAATCCCACACAGACAAGAAAGACAAAAACCAGCCACCTCCTCTAACAAGACAAAATCATCCTTTGCTTCTTTAGATCATGTGATCCCTATATATGGTCCCATTTCAGAAGATCTGTAAACAGCAACATTAACTGTTTTTCACTATAAAAGCATGAGGTGGTGAATGTGCAAGACAGAGACAGTAATAAAAGTTGCTGCCAGTGAACTGGAGTTTTGCTTTTCCCAGACTTTCCTACAGAATCTTCCTACAGATCTATCATTTATCCTCTTCCTACCTATTGCTTCTCCAAACCTAGAAAGTTCTAACAAACTGATTTCAGTTTGCTAACTTCTTCTAGATACTTTTACATTACTACATTCTGGTTTTAGCTAGGTATCTCTATGGTGTTAATATTTTTTACTAAAAGATATATAACAACAACAACAGGACATTCACACACTCTGAAATCCAAATACTGTGACTACTGGGGCTCTGTGTGTGTGTGTGTGTGTGCGCACGCATGTGCACGTGCATGTTTGTGTGCATACAGCTTAGTTCAGAAACAGTATTAGTTTGAACTGAAAATAAACCAGAAGCTCTGCTTCCTCACCCTCAAACATTTACTGTGCTAATAAAACTTACAGAAAGACAGTTCCAACACCATTGAGCTGCCATTCAGTACTAGTATACGCTGTGATAGGAAGTTCCTTGTCTGAGACAAATTTTGACCAACAGCTGTTTTTACTAAGCCATTATCTATATTGGGTAAACAATCACTCAGCTGACAGTTTTGCCCAGCTACATTTAAACCATATGTTGAAATAAACAGAGTAAGTTGCATATTCTACAGATATTAATATGTGTGGGTACACACACACACACACAAAAACACACACACACACACACACTCTTACATCATAAATCATAGTAAAAGTTACAGTAAGAATCCAAAATCTCCTTCCTTGGCTTCTGAACACAGGGACTACTCATTGAAGTACTGGAGGCACACACTGTATGCAGTATAAAGATCCTTTACACACTATTATCCTTTACACACAACTATCGTAGAGCACACGAAACCTTGTTAGTAAATTTTGCCTCTTTCCCGTATGCATGTGTTCCATTTTCACACAGACAAGACTGTTATCATTCAGATGGATATCAACGGGAAACCCATCTCTATAGTGAAAAGATGGTTATAGTCACAGAAAGCTTATATCCTGTATTTCAGAACCTTCTTGGTAGAAAGATATAGAATTTCTCATAACTTGTGTGAAGAGATTTAACCATTTTTACAGGTGTTTTATCATTCAGACAGATGCAAATTATTGTATATATAAACAAGTGACTGCAGGTAAAATGGGTTAAAGGAGATCAGGCTGTTTTAAATCTGATTTTTGTTTGACTAAACAAATCTTGTACAACAGCTACATTGTATACAAAAGTATTTTTATGTACTTGGCATTTACCATTGAGCAGGGAAATTCAGGAGTCAAAATCTTTCCAATCTTACCATTAGACAAAGTGAATTTTGTTTTCATTATGCTGCTTCAATTAGGTGTGCATATATAGTCCAATGAACAGGCTTTTATATCTTGAAACCATTTCCAAAAGAGATTTCCTATTAGAGAACTTTTTTTTTTGAGAACTAAAAAGCTAGGTCCTTCAGTATTTCTTCAGTCTCTAATTTCTTACACACCATTGCTACCATTCATGGTATGCATACAGTGATACTCCCAGATGATTCACTAGCCTTTGCAATTCCAATTATATTAGCTTTGGCAGATTTATATTTGATACATAATTCAGAGTAAGAAGCATACCTACTGAATTGAAATTACATAAATATTTCCAGCGAAATACCTTGATATCAGCTGCTTATAAATTTCACTTAACAGACTACCATAGTAACACTTGGTCTAGGTCTCAAGTTGAAAACTGGAGCCAAATGAATTTCCTCATCACATGTATGAATGCATGCACTCAGGCTCCTCTGTCTCTGTGCATTCCTGTAAATCCTGTGTAAGGATTCTAACTGCATAGGCCTCCTTCCCTGGTAGGCATTTTCTCAAATGAGAGAGACAAGCGGAAAGAATAGGAAAGACTTTCAAGTGGCAGAATGGATTTCTGGTGCTTTCTAGAGTAAAAGCTACATTTTATATTATCTAACTACTTCTGTATCCTCTAATTTAGTTAGTACTAAAAAAAGTTTAAAGGGTCAAAATTGAATATAAATATTTTGATTGACCTAGTCCAACTGTAATTTTTATCTTCCAGATCAATTTGTAAATGAACTTTCCTTTTTGGTGTGTGTCTAACAGCTCACCATATCAATGGATGTTAAAACTTTTCAGAAAGCATATTATTTCTGGCAATCCTGGTGGTATAAATTAAGACTCATTTTGCAAAAATCTGACTCAGGAGCTATAAAGGAATAATTATTTTCCCCTTATGATTCCCCATTTACTAACCTCATTACACACCTTGCTCCTTTCTGATAGGTTAATACAATTCTTCTTGTATTGTGAAGCATTTTCTCCCCCTACAAGTACCTGATATGTTTCATGAAAAAGGAAAGAACCTGAAGTAAAAGAATTTCAGGGTTTACTTTGCTGGAGGCAAGGTGAGTCGAGGGGAGAGGGTTAACTGAAAAGTTTCATAGTTGAGCTTTGAGTGAGGAATTATATGTCTGAAAGACTCACAGAGAACTGTTTTGTTTCTTGTTTTACTTGAACATTTTTATTCTGAGGATTCTTCTCACAAAAAAGAAAAAACACAAAACCCACTTATTCGCCACACATACATACCATAAAACTAGCTCTTGTTGTACCAGCTATATTTGCATAGAACCTAACTTCACAGTCACTTGTCTGTGCTTTTCTTTGCCCACTCGGACTGTTGCAGGGTGGAGGATGCTGCCAATGCAATGGCTAAGCAACACCACACTTCACTAGCCACCCTGTCATTTAAACAGCTGTCTGTAGCCACAGCAGCCCAAAATCCACCACACTGATGCTCTAATGAAGGAGGACAGATTGAGGACAGAAATGTCAATGGCAGCACAAGAATGCTGCTGTTAACTGCCCTTACAGTGAGAAAGAAGTACTTATTAGAGGTTTTGTTGTTTGCTCATTCTTTCCTCCAAAAACATATAAAAAAAGAAAATCTGAGCAAATAATTACATTTACAAACAGATCATCCAATTCTCCTGAGATTATGGGTCAGTCGGTCACAGATACTCAAGACAGCAGTGACTAAAAAACTACAGAAAACAAAATAGCTGTCAGATCAAAAGTCAGAAAGACAGATAAAATACAAACACTCCTCACCTGCTAAGCCCTATCAAAGGAAATTATTGAAAAAGTACCAAAGAAATAAAACACAGTGCTATTCAGCAACTGCAAAGGCTATTACACAGTCAAATCCACCCTCACTAGCCTCATATTCCAGTTCCTAATGGCTGAATTAACTGTTTTGAATCATACATTAAACAGGAAAGACATCTATGATGATGAGGCAGTATCTAAGAACTGTTGCTGTCTCTAACCACTATAAATTATATGCAGTCATTTTTAGACTTACAACAAAACATATGTTGATGAATACAGCAGGATTTTACTCCTCCTCAATTTGCCAGTAATGAATGCATTGCCTGGATTAATTATGCTCTTGTCAGGCAGTGAACAAGCCAGTAATTGTCACTTAGTAAGGCCCCTACAGTGCCAGGAATCATGTGCTACCTAAGGGTGCTCAAGAACAGAGAGCTATCGTGTGACATCTTGCTTATGAAAAGACACAGAGAGAGCTGCCAGAAAGTTTGGATGTTTCAAAAGTCTTTCCAACCACCCCCAAAAATCTTTCTAGGATTCCTTGCTTGGACTGTGCCTGAAACAAAGGGAGGGGGACATGAGGGAGAAACAGCCTGCGTAGGAATCCAAGCAGGATTTCTTTAATTCTGTCTTACTTTGCCAGGCACAAAAATCAGTATCTATCCAGGTGTAAATGCTAAGTTCCTGAATAAAAAAAAAATGGTAAAAATTAGGTGATGTAACATAATGTAGCATTCCTTCTTATATACCCCAATTTCTGCCTCTAGTTGTACTCTGCGATGCCACAAGATAATAGAAAGCAGCATAAACCCACAATATTTTACAATTGTTTTTCTTCTAAACTACAATCTCAGAACAGGGTTCATTGCAAAATAACAAGGTAGTCAAAATAAAAGAGAAACAAATGCCACAGAGCAATGCTTTTATTTTGCTAATGAAATCTGAGTGTATAGTTTTATCGGATATGATTAAAATACTGAGGCTAGATATGTCTCAGGCTGGTTTTGGTAATTTGATTTTCTAATCTCCTCATTACCCAATAATGTAACTAAAAGTCAGGTGCTGTGACATTTCTTTAAAAAAAATCAGATTACATTTAATATTTGTTTATGGTAATCACAATATACTTTACTTTTCCAAGAAGCCCAAAAAATCATTGGTAAGGTAGAATTACTTTATGCCCTTAGTCCAATAAAGTACTATATGTGAAACCTGAATGTCAAAGCTGAATTTTCTCCATGGTATGCATATCCACATGATGGTTACTCGAGGGATTATTAATGTTTAATCCTCTCAAGCAAAAGTGTTCCCTGATTTATTCTTGAATATACAAACAGAATCGTGAGCCTGTTGATATTTATATAAGGTAGTACCCTGAAAATTTCAGACCTGTTTTCAAAATGGTATCACTTAGCTGAAAAACTGTGCCTGTTCAGTGACTGTGTAGGACATACCAGTTCATCTAGACTGTAAGATGTTCCTACAAAATCATTTAGTCTTCCTGTCATTTAAACAAAACAGATGTCCCATAATTAAGACTATCAAGAGCTCAAGAATACACTATATGAAATCACTGCTAATCATTTACAGTCTTAAGATCTTGCATAGCCATACTACTAGGAATACTGCTGACTGCTGTGATGATGTACATTTCAATTTTCTTGTACTTTTAATCATTGTATCTGGGTTGTGCCTGTAAAAACAAAGGAAGCACTATGGAAAGCATTCTATGTAAACACAGAAACATGGAAGCTCATGAAGATTTCTTTCTAGAAAGTACAGCAAATTTTATAAGAGTTCTACCAAAGCCCAAAGTAGCCTTGTACAAACTACCTCTTTATTATAAAATAGCATAATAGAGTCTTGTGAAAGCAATAAATGTGATATATGAAGTAACCTATAATTACTATGAACTTAGGGTCAATGTAGACATGAGGAGGGTTTATCATTTCTAATAAATGCAAACCAAATGATATAGTCTTCAACAGGCACTTGATTACCCTTTAGAAAATCCATTAAGCTGTACGGCCACTGATGACTGCACTTCAAGAAGCAGAAGTTTAATTTTTGTGCTAGCATTTGCAACTGGATGGCTACACCATACTTCTTTTCCAATTCTTAACCTGAAATAATTGTCTGTGACACGGCAATTAAACTAAGCACTTCTCCTTTTCCAGAGCCTGAGACTTCAATAAATTCTTCTGTCAGAGCACACAGCTACAGTAAACTGTGAAGTACACAGGATGCAGGTATGGAAAGAAGGATATGCTTTTCATGGAAAAAGTCATCAGCTCTATGCTCTGCCCTTCAGATTAGGTTCCAAGATTCACTTCCAGTTTTTCCCTCCTCACTCAGCAAGATATGTTCGGGCCAGAAAGAACATTAGACACCAATTGTTATGTAATATTGCCTACAAAGAGGTAATTCAGTAGGATCACTTCTTGCAACACAGTCCAATACTGAAGGCATCTTCCCTCCTTTTTGGGCTGTGAATTTCCCATCCACAGAGTCTCATTTCTCTCTTGCTTCCCAGTAATTTAGAGAAACTTGAATGATCTCATGATGGGGAGAAAGGTCAGACTTTTTTTCTCCTTAAACTATTATGGTTCTTAGTGACCAATTAATTTGTGCATCACAGACATATATTAGTAAGTATCATCCCAAATTGTTCTCTGTGTTTGCCATCATACTGCAGCAGCAATCATAAATCTGTTCTTCAGAAAACACCGTGATATTAAGATCCTATTTAATTATGTGATATGTAAGAAGATATTTCTGCCCAATCCCTATCTATAATTAATGCACATTCAAGAGCAATGACACACAATGCATATAGATGTAAATAGCACAAATCTCTTTCAGTTCTTGGAATTTGAAGAATTTCACCCAAAATATTCACTTACCATGAATAAAAATGAATTCCATGTACAGTTGTTAACAAATAATATTCAATTTAGCTAAATTTACCGTTCAACAGGATAAATTTGGCCTGGTTTTACTAAAGCCCTTGTGAGTTTTATCTAACTCTGTAATGTGAAGGGAAAGGAAGGAAAAGGGAAGGGAGGGAAAACAGAAAAGTTAGATGTCTCCAAATAAATTTATTTCTGAGTATCAGAAATTTAAAAAAATAGATGCCCAAGCCTCTGACACTGTTTTTTCAGTTCTTGCAAGGAAGATATAAGCTCATATCATACAGTGGCAAGTTCTTGGTGTTGCTGAGTGCAAAGCTGAGGTAATAGTTAGTAATTTGTTTCTCTCAGAGACAGTTCATCAGTACTTCTTTAGTTAAATTCTTTTTTTGGTAGCCCTTTCTGTCTGAAGGTTTTCTGCAATGCTCTTCATTTCAGGTAACCAAATTATTTCATAAGTTTGCAAGCTACTGATGAAATCAGTTTCTGATATTTGAATATTAGCTGTCTCATTTGCAGATTATAGAAATTATTCCAATGAAACTATGCTCCCTCAGTGATGATAACTCATGTTGGAAATAAATTCACTTCAGACTTAATTTCTGTCTGCCTGAGCTTCAAGGAGTTTTGGTTCAGGTTGGTAATGCTTCTGTTTCTCGTAAGGTTAAGACTCCTTGGCATCCTACTTCCATAAACTGAACTGCAGCAATTCAGCTGTGGAGAACAGCTTGGGTTCTTAAGGTGTGTAATTCCTAGATAATAAAGCCAGGAATCATCATCCAAAGAGGAAAACAGACATTATGAACAGTCATAAGCATGTTCATAACAGATGAACACAATTAAGTTTCAAATCAAAACAAACAAAAACTGAAAATTCTGAGCAAATTATTTTTAAATTTTCTATCTCATGAAAATTATTGTTATCTTGGACTTTCCAGTGTGGTTTAAAAACAAAAATGCTGAATTCTGATATTTTGCCCAGCTCTAGTATACATGTATTAATTAAAAAACCTAATCATTTTACACTAAAATGCTCCAAATACAACGTAAAAAATCAGTTATTACATTGTAACACAATCATAATGATCGTTATTCTACATAATCAACTTGAAAAGGAAGCAAGTCATCTATTTAAAATCCTACTCCCCAGGTTCTGCCAAAAAAGATATTTTTCTTTGAGTGGTGAGCAGAAGAATTACATTTATAGTTTGAAATAACACATTTTGAAGCTAGGATGACTAACTTATATAAAGCTAGGTAATAAACTAAGTCGCTTAATTAGTTAATACATACAGGCTGCTATGTTTATCAGAGAGGCTTCAAACCCATATATTAATAGATCTAGAATGATTTCAAGACAGCTATAATCAGACTGTGAGCTTTGCCCTCTGTGACAAAGGCCAATCTGAGGACTGGTGATACTAGTGCTCTACCTGCAGAGATAACTTTTTTCTAGTATGATTAAGTTGTAACCAGAGTTTTGGTGGGCAGACAGACAAGTGTATCAACTACTTATAAAGCACTGATTAACACTTAAAGAATCAAATAATGATTTTTCTCTTGTATGTCTGATATACAAGTCCACTTGTAGTCTAAGAATGCTGAGAGAGTGACTGTATAAATTTTTCTTATTGAAAATGAAATATTTTTTAAAAAAGCATTCTGCTTGCCATCCTACACAGAAGTATTTCTAAAATTAGTACTCGGAAATACGTGATTAAAAACTCATTCAAGTGCTATGGAACACTCAAACTCCTTCCACCTTATCTTCTACCAAGACTATAAGCTAAAGACAGTAGGAATTGAGAGCTAATAGAGAAGTATAAAACCACTGCATGAAGAGCATGAGACTCATCAGACAGTTCTACCTGGAAAAAAATTAAGGATGGTATTAAATTATACAGAGAGAGAACCTTAATCTTTCTGATTCACAGACATTAGAGTAGATCATTAGCATTCCCTCTTCCCTTAATGAGCAAATTTTATAAATAAAGAGAGCAAAATGCAAAGACCCTTCTGTTTAAAAGGTATATTCCATATACATAATTTCTCCCTTTCCAGAAAAGCATCAATTTGGGTCACTCTTCTCTATCCAGATGTCAATTTTCACATAATCTGTAAGAATATAATTACCTTTAAGAAGCAAAAAATGGTAAAAGTAACTTGACAGATGGCAGACTGACAGACAGTTTGAGTTTCATTTCCTTAGGTAAGTACACACACAAAAAAACCCCCAAAGAAACAACTTTTGGTTCAAAACTCAAGTTCAGCTCTGCTGGGTTAGCTCACAGGACAAAAGATAAGTAAACTGTTGCTAGCGAATCCTTTCAATATGTGTCACAGCATCACTCAGAACAGAAGAAGTATCAAGTCACTGCAAGAGTTAACTCATGGATGGCCAAATGCAAATTAGAAAATATATAATTTTTAGATGGAACAGGAAGACACTAGATAACTTTGCGCTTTTAAGAGGAGAAATGCTTTCAAAACAAGCCATGGAAAGTAGAAGCACAAATCTAACTAAAATAACACGTTTTCTAAACAGAATTAGGCAATTGCATTCTTCCAGATGCATTGTTCTATACATTATCTTTCTTTACTGACCAGAGAATAGAGAATCATAAGCAAATAAATAGCACAAGTTAGGATGCCTTAGCTCAAGTAACCTATTTCCTGTGTAACTGCCTGCTAGAATAGAAACTCTGCAGTTGGAGGGAAACTCGACTGGTTCTTCATGGCTGTTGGTCTGCATGTGACTCCAAGGGTATATATCTATAAAGACAGATACATGAAGGAGAGCGACCTCGGTAATTAGTATTCCATCAGACTAGGATTCAGTACACATGAGTCTGAAGTGATGAAGAAAACTGCAAAGGAAAAAAAACCTTGTTTCACTGCTTGAAGCAGCTGTGGAAAACAATGACAGCAAATGCCTTCTGACAGAATGTTCTTTACATTTCCTTTCAGCTTTCACATAGAGAAGGAAACCCACCTACTTCATTCACCTGTATTTCCCATTTTTCAAAACTTTCCTGAGTAATAAAGTTGATGATTGGACCAAGCTGTCCTTATACACTGAGAAACTGATGTGCAAGCCAGAAATCACTTCAGCTATGTATAGGTCAAAATTTATTTTATCTTTTTTTTAATCTGAAAACTATGTGAGATGGGTGTAACTCAGGGCTGAATTTAGTAAACAGCTTAAACACTTAATTAGAAACATATGGCAGAAAACGATGTGCTATTTTATTAAAGATAATACACTGAGAACAGCTAAAGCTGCCAAGCAAATTTTTCTTAATCAGCTGGAACTATAGCTCACTTGCTTACTGTTGTCTATTATAAATACAAATACCATCTTCTACAGACTGACTGTAATCCTTGGCTAGCAATTAAAAAGCATTTATACTTGATTTTATTGTGCAAAACAGGCAAAATATTGATGTGTAAAATCCCCGGATATACTCTCTTATCCTGTAAATTGATGCATCCTTAGGCCATTCTTACTGGATAACCTGGCATATTGCATATGACATTGAAGACCTTCCTGATCCTGAGTGAGCTGCTTAGTGCATTTACAATACAAAAAACCATCTATTTATGTAACACGCTGAACCCAGGAACTCTATGTATAAATGACCATTCAAAAACAGTAAGACTGAAGTAGATTTATCTTCTTCTTGCTTTCCAGGAGGAATCAGTGATTTTCATTTAAAGTATCATAGAATGTAGAGTAGTCAAATGATCATGCACATAGTTCATTCTTACCAGTGAACAGACTGCAAAAGGTGCAGACTATTACAAAATGTGTATACATGTATCTGAGTACCAGCAAATCAATGATTTCATTTATTATTGCCAAGGACTATATCATATGCTCCTGAGAATAACTGTAGATGTTGAGTAATTTGAGAATTAATGCCATGTTAAACATATGCTTATTAAAAGCAGAAAGCATTACAAAAGTAACAGCTCAGTCTAGCTAATGAATTTGTTTCTGAAGAAAAAGGACAGATAGCTAAGAAAGGGGTCATCTGTTCTCAGGAACATGTACTCCCATGAACTGATGTGAAATTGACAGGGTGCTGAAATACAGTTCTAGTGCCTTGCAAAATTTGGCACATAAATCCCATATATCTAGATATGGCAACCAAATAATTTAGAATCACTGACACAGGACTGAACTGTATAATTTCTTATATATGTCAGGTACTCAGCTGAAAGGTGAAAAATACAGAAAAATTATACTCAAGAAAACAGTTTTCATATGCATATGCAGACTTGTAGAAGTAAATATGACATGAAAAATACTCTGATTATTCATTCCTGCTCCATCTCTAGCATTATGACCTACCGTTACATGAAAACAGTTCAACTAATACAGTGCTTATAATTTGGACTGAAGGACTGAAGACTGAGAATGGAGATCATCTACCCACTATCAAAGATGGTTCCTTGGGGCTACCCAAAAAGAATGAAGTAATACAGAAACACGTAACAGGGAGGAGAACTGAGAAAGATGAATATGTCAAGAGCCAAACAACAGGACAATAAAACTAAATCCCAGTTACTTCTCAAGTTGTCTTGAGTTATGGTTTGCTTAAAGTTGGTCCACTTGTCTAATGTGTACACAGTTATGGATAAGCTTTATAACTGTAACCAGAGTTTTGGACAGACACATTATAACTAAAAAGACAGATATATCTGAATGTTCTGTGGTCTCATCTAGTGCTCACTGAAATCAGTAGATCATTAATCATTAATCCCCAGAAGAAAATTATCTTCTATTTCTTTTTTCTATGTTAAAGAGATAGAGGGAAAACTCTAGGTAAATTAGGAAGTCCAGGGCTTTCTGCATCTCAGAAATCTGTGGAGCTAGCTTGAACCACGTATTGAAAGACTGTTTTTGTGATCAGCAAACTGGAAGCCCTGCTTATGGTTTTCACTTTTAAAATAAAATAATGCAAATGCAAGCATACACATATACACAAAAGCTCACAGTAAATTTTTAGACAAAATATATTATTTTTAATTGAAAATTTAAATCTTTGTAGAAAAAGGATGCCAAATGGAACACTTTCATTTTAACAGACAGAAAAGAAATTAATATTAAAAATATTTGGTTAAAATGATGTGATGCACAGAATGCTTAGTATGGAGCTTCACCCAGTTCTTTAAAAGGCCTGCCTAACTCCACAAAATATTTTTCCTTGGGATTACAAAGAATAATTTAAAGAAAGTACAATACATACAATATTTTCTACACAAGCTTGGGAAACAAAGTCATTGATAGTTAGCAACATGTCAATTTTATGCAATCTACCTTTAGTCTGTAAAAGCAGTAATTTTTATTAGGACTTTTGATGTTCAAAAATAGAAAATAAAGTTGTCAAACAAAGTGTGGATTTTTTTTCTTTTCTTATTATTTTTAAGAATGATATTATTACTGGAATTGAGTATCCTTTGATGAAAAACACACTGCAGTTATACTATAGACAAAAAGAATGACGCAGAAAATACATTTATGAAATAATATATGACGTGGAACAAAATTTTAATTATGGACAATAATAATATTAATACTAAGTTACAGATATGAAAAAATACTGCAGCATTAACTCTCACTGTGCTCTCTGGCGGTCACATCAGTACAGACTATCACAGACAAGACTGCAAGAAACTTTCCATTTTAATTCCACCTTTCCATTTATTCATACAACTTCTTGGATCATTCATCTTTTGGGATGAAACTTTTTTCTACTTAACATTGAATAAAGATCATTTCTGGCAACCTTCCTTCAGCGAAAGGATATATCTAATCCTTTGATACATGAGAGTATTCTTAGCATTCAGTGCATTTCCATAGCAATTGGATTTTGACACCAAACATTCATGCTGATTGGTAGATTCACCACAGCAAAACCCAGATGCCTCCCTTTTTGCTTATGATCACACATAAGCAGAGGAAATGGACAGACTGAGCAGGAACAGAACCATCTAAGGGAGAATCACAGCTAAGAGAGTATTGTACTGCAGAACTGTACACTGAAGAAGGTGCTCAAATGCTAAGCTGTAGCTCACTACCTCTCCCAGACTTCAGTGTGACTGCCTCTGGCCCAAAGAGCATTAGAGGATGTAGCATTTGTACTGCCAAGCATTTTTTTCATCGCTAATTATGGAAAAATTTTTAAAAGAACATTTTTCTGGGTAAAATAAAATGTACGGAGGCCTTTTTTCCCTTGTCAAACTTGGCTTGATGTTCTGTCTGTCTGCCAGAAATATGAAGACCCAATACTCCCTGAAATCCATGGAAATGTCCCTTCTGACTGCAACTTCATCAATGCCTGAACAACTGCTCTGATGTTTTGCTTTGAAACAAAAAAAATCCCCAAACCCTAAAATCTTGTTTTAATTGCACAATGTTTTGATGGTCTTAGGAACTTCTGGAAATTTTTGGAATCTGACTATGCAGAAAAACCCAGACAACAAAGCAATCCCACCTCTTCAAGGTGGTTTTTATCTACAATGGTTTATCCATAAAACCATTGTATCCAAACTTCTATTTTTAAAAGCAGTATGTGTGATTCTTTTAAAATATATTTGCCTCAACTTCTCAATTGCTTGCCATGCCACACCACTGAAAAGATGGAAAGAACAGAGCAGAAATCATAACATACATTATGCAAAATTGAAGCTTTTATTAAAAACAATTTTCTATCAAAAGCAATTATCACTAAAATAATATTCTGAGAGTATTCATCAGTTGTGGTTCCAAACATTGGAGAACTATATCAAACTCAAAGGCAGTAAATTCTACTTCAAATCCAGAGGTATGTATTTGATAGACTCAGCAGGCTTGTGTAAGTAAGCTAGTAAATGCACATCTTTCAAATATGTCTAAGACACAGCTGTCTGAGACCCCAAAATGGCTTAAACCACTTAATCTAAATCCTCACACTACACTGTTTTAAGCTTCTTATGTGGAGGTCTGCACTGTGGAGGCTGCAGGGCTAGCTTGAACTAAAAACAAAACAAAACAAAATACTATTGGGCATGAGTGAGGACAGACACAGCCTGAACTACTGAAGAATTTCTTAGTCAATTTGCTCAAAGAAGCATGAAGAAGTATTTTAGCGTGGAACAAGTCTGGGCTGGTATCATCTCTTTGGACTGCTGGATAAGTCATGTCTTCAGCATGCATTACTTTTTTCTTTAACTTGGGATAATGCACATTTTGCAACAGTGGGCAAAAAATGTTACTCCTCTCAGCAGCACAACAGACCCAAAGACAGCCTTCATTATACTTAGCAGTCTCAGTGAAAGCCAAGACTGTTATGGTAGCTGCAACTAGAATAAGTTACTGAAAAGAGTTTCCATGCCAATGGGTATAGAGGGATGTTCTTTGGCACTCTAACTCCACATAGGCTCTTTTAAAATTTTGTGGAGGGGGGTTTTGTTTTTAAATTGCTGCCTCATATTTTTGTATCCTGCACTGCAGTCACTGCCCAGAACAGCTCTATTGCATTTTGCTATTAAATGTTACTTGGAAGACATAATTCTTGATTCTTGTAGTCACAAGAACAGTGGGGTTGAGATGGAGATCTCTCATTTTTATTCCTTATTTTGTTTTCCTAGTATGTCCTCTAAATCTAAATACTAGTTACTTGTACACTTAGCAATGCATTTCTCCTCTTAAAATCTGTGTGTGTGAGCACATGTGTGCCACATTACTTTTAGAAATGAGTTAACTCCCTGGTTTAGCTACCTATTACAGGGCTAGAAAGAACTTGCCTTATAAATGAAACACAAGCTATTCAAAGTATTAAGTGAAATCACAGAACCGTGTCCAGTAATGTTTGCCATGCCATTCAGTATTAAACAATAAAAGCAGATTTTTTTTAATATATGGGCCAAGGAAAACATTAAAGGTGGGAAAACATAGAGAAACATATTTGGCTACAACAAAGAAATACAGTTCTTCTCCCCTTCCATTTTTCTCCATTAGATTTAGCTTATTGTGTTAAAAGCTCTTTGGTTTTGTTTTTTCTTACACTTTGAATAAAATTTCCAAATCAATATTAAGATGCTCATAAGACATTTTCTTTTTTCCTGAGGACAATGAAGATGAACATGCTGTAACTCACCATCACATACTCTTCTGAAAGCTAAAAATTACAGGAAACGTTCAGAGAAAAAACAAACAAACACTTTTTTATTTCTCTATTTACTGACATTCTGTAATGTTTAAAGCTGTAGTTTTAATGCAGTGATTCATATAAGAGCAGAGAAATGATGCTGCAAAAGGAAAGTTCTTTCTCAGATCAGCACAAATTGTGAACTTTTGTTTCCAAGCACAACAGAAACATTATTCACAAAAAGACCCTAACTGTGAAGGGCATGTATTTCCTGTGATTTCTGAACTCCAAGTGGGTGCTGGGCATCTGAAACATCTGCTTTTCTTGGAAGTAAAACCTCTGGATAAGGTAGAAGCTTGGGCTCCCACCTCTTACTGGAAGAAGGTACTGAATTCCCAGTAAACTAGGCACAAGAGAAGAGATGCAGCTCCCGGCTTTTGACAAACAAGACACCACTAAGAAGCCCATTGCCAAGATTTTGCACCAGCTTTCTCATCAAACCTCTTTTATTTGAAGTGCTTACAGGAACTTAGTGGGAAGAATGGCCAATACAGAAGATGGACGTCTTTTCTTTAGGGGTTGGAATGTCTTTATATAGAACATTCTACGGGTCTCATAACATTTTAGGTATGTAAGGTCCCACAGAATCCTAAGCAGTAAATATTCTCCTCATGATGTAGCAAATTAGGATACCAAGAAATGTTAACATTCTCAAACCTGGTCTTCTCAAATTATGTCTATGTTGCCATCATGCATTATCTTGCATGGAATAGAAACACCTTTTGCCATCAACTACTGAGCCAAGAATTGCGCAGTGACGCTACAAGTTAATAGAGCTTTACATAATTAAATACTTAAAAGCTGAAAGATTATACTATGATTTAAAAGAAAGTAAAATAAATAGTATGTTATAGTTAAACTGATCTGTTTTAGAAAGATTTGAATATATACAGAAGAATCAATTAACATAGCCTAAGTTCATCAATAACATTTGCCGAAAGAAAACAATTTTATAAATGTATTTTGTGTGATGAAAGAAGATTTTAGACATTTCAAATAACTCAGTGGAGAGGCTGTAGCTGACCATATTACCTTAACAAAAACATAAACTAGAAAAGAAAGAAGGCTTTATTACATCCTCCTGGGAAATGAACTTGCAACCTGATGGTCATAAGGGAGACAAGTCAGTTAATTAAATAGCACAGTTGGCAAATACATAGGTTAATTTGTGAAAACGTACAAATCTCACTCTGAAGGTTAATTTGTTTCATAAGCAATCGTTTGAAGACAGAAAATAAGGCAATAATTTGGTGGATGTTATATAAACAGACATTATATTCTAACTCAGAGCATCTACTAATCAGTTCTGCAGTCTAGCAACATAAATAGCTCCTCTCCAGTAAAGTTCTTTTTAGTATTTTTCAATAAAAGCATCTGGAAAAGAATGAAAATTTACAAGTACAACTTCATCATAAAAAAGACTAGCCAAAACTGATTTGGTATTCTCCCATTAAAAATTCCCAGGAATAATTTTGCCAGAATTGTAAATCACTGAGCTGTATCACTGCAGGCTGTTCCCATTCTGAAAACATATCTTTGCAACACACCTAAGTCATTATGTTTGTTTATATCAGGTAGAGCTAACGAATATAGTACATAAAATCATACCAGGTGAGCAAGTAAAAGCCAAGAATTAATATCTCTTTCATTTCTGGAAAACAATAGTACTATTAAGAATAAAAATCTTGCTTAAGAGTTTGAGTAATCAAGCTGCACAAGACTTTTTAAGATCTGTTAAAGCAGAAATGCAAGCTTACTTCTTCATTTGATAACACCGATCTTGTACAAACATCTTCCATGACATATCTCTCATGCTATTACTGAGGACTTTTCCCAACATTTTTAATTTGTCATTATATTTCTGAATTTAATTTTTGTTTGTTTGTTCTGAAAAGAAGCAATGTATGAACACATCTAATCAAATCGTGGCCTATTGTAAATGAGACTTCTGATTTTCAATGCCATTGGAAATTCCTGAACATTCTAAAGGAATCAACTCTCATATACTGCTTAGTGTCTCGGTTCTAACTCATTACCTCCAAGGCTAGTAAGATGATCATTAGTTGCTGAGTGAAAAGGAACTCTAGTAGACTCCTATCTTTTATATGTTGGAAAAATAACATAGAAACCTTACCAGCAGAGAACAACCCTGTGTGTTTGCTTAGATATTTACTTACATATTTACAAAATTCTAGTTTGTTCAGTCACAACAGGCACAACCTCATTTTCTAACGTCTCATCATGAGGTGAAAAAAGCTAGTATTTTGAATAGCTGAATATTCTATAAATATTTAGAGTGACAAAATGAGCATAAATTTAATATAGGGTTCTGTAGGAGACTTCTGCATAGGGATTCCTTCTCACAACATGTGCAATTTAAAAAAGCAGATACTAGTTTGTATTTGAGACCCACAGAATTGCAGAAAAAGACAGACTTTCCATCAGTATGTTCTAGCCACAGATACTTGACAAATCCTTCTGCTTCAGAGCTGTGTAATTTTAAAAATCACACCCGTATCTTCATGGACCTTCCTTAACACCTCCCCAGTTTTAAGATACGTGGGGAGGAAAAATATAGCTTAATTCAGCAGACCTGTGGATACTCATACTTGTTTTCTAGTTCTTGGCAGAAGGACAGTCTCTTTCTCCTGCTGAAACTGTTCCATTCTTCAGAAAAAGAAAACACTGAATGCACTGTAGTAAACCAAAAGAAATTAAAAAATGCAGTTCATGATCAAAAATAAGGAAGGGAGCATAATTTCCAATTTGTGCTCTAAAGACTAGATTAGTCCTCCATGTAAAACTTACAAACAATCCTCAGAGCAGTGAAATTTCCCACATCCCTTTGGACCTCTAGGAACCTTTGAGTCTTTCACTTCCACTACCAGAAACAGTGAGGAGTAAGGAATTTGTTTGGGAAATAGGAATATACACAATAGAGATACAGATTCTAGTGTATGTTATGAATAAAAGGAAAGGAGGGAATGGTTGCAGTCATAATGACTTCAGAAAATTAGTAAATACTATTTCATATTTTGTGTAGATTCTGAGGTGGAAGGCAAGCTTAATGCACCTGTGGTCATCCCCAAAGCTTGAGGATGCTAAAGAAACTTCATCCTGAAAATTGAGGTGTCCACAGTGTTAAGACATCTCCAGACATGAGAAGCCATTAAATAAGAGGTTTGGGGGATCACAGGTTTAGACTATAGCAGCTGAACTGCACAAAAATCTTTATTTTACACATATGAGTCTCTTTTTGAGATCCATTAGCTCTTGAGGAAAATAGTACTATAGAAGAGATGGCAAAGACAAAGGTAATACTTTTTTCAGCCATGCTACTTTGAGATTATAACCAAACTAAAGCATTATCTAGTCTTTATTTTCTTACAAAATAATAACAAATAAAGGTATTATCCTTTGGATGCACTTTAATTCTGCTGTGAGAATTTGATCTATAATATGCATTCTTTAAAATGTATTGACAAAGAAGCGTAAACTGGATCTCCTGACCCAGTGTCCAGTCCTCTGCTGAGGTGAACTTATCCATAGAATATTTGTTTTCATGAGAATTGATTTCCTCCTTAAAAGTCGTCAGGAGTTTTTGGCTACTCTAATTAGAAAGTTATCAGAACTACAAGGGTTATGATACATAATCAAGTTGTTGGACACAATCTGAGTCATGAAACTGACTACATGTGCATTCTGAAATCTGTTATGTGTCTTTCATAGACATCAGAAAAAATGTGTATTACCTTATGTTGGCCTTGGAATACAACAGTACAATCAGTTGTTACTACCTATCTGTTGCAATGACATTTAAATCATACTACACAGCCTTCTCCATATGTACCCTCCCTGCATGCTCACTGTTCAGGCCTCTTTTGCCATCCAGTAACATCTCAGTAAGCCTGGAGCAGTTTATGTTGACCAAGAGACAGAAAAACAAGAAATTGAGCAATGGCTGTGTCTAGATACTATAAATCTGAACCCATGTGCTCTGTCAGATCTTTTTTTAGGAAGCAGAGGACATTGCACTTGAATCGCCTGCTGCTAAATTACTTGACAAAGGTTTACCTACTTAATAAGAAAAATCAAAAAGTAAGCTAATTCTGGGTAAGCTAAAGCACATTTCATCACAGAACCTAGGAAAAAGACAATATTCAATGGGGAAAACTTCAAAGGATTGCCTAGGAGTATATATAGAGCTGGCAGATATGGGAGATAATTGCAAATCCCACTAGATGAACACATTACAAAATAAACCGCAGAATGAAATCAAGGACAACAATTCAGTAAACTTTTAAAAAATATGAGGGTAATAGTACAACTGCTTCTAACTAAATGGAGACTGAATCCTACTTACGTTTGAGTGTTTTAAGATCATTTCTACTTTTACATCAAATTTTTCTGCTCAAATCTTTGTAGCTTGGGAGCCAGGATCCAAATATTAATTGTCAATATAATGAATAAAGTATTATATCTGAGAATACATTCCTCTTAGCTGTTCTATTTCCTATGTGCCTGGTGCACACAGCAAACATTCCAGGTCTGCACAGTTCACAGATTTCCAAGTCAGTCCAATTCTAATAAACTTTGATACATGTAAATAAGCTAGTATCCATTTTGTAGAGAACTGACAAAGCCAAATACATTCATATAAATGAGTGTTTCACAAGCATGTAAAAGAAGCAGACAATTATCCATCAGGAACAAAGAAAGACAAAAGTTTTGACAAAGACAGAAATTGAAACAAATGCACACACAGGGAGTACAGCAGGCAGGTCCAAAACACACTGCAATAATTTAATTAAAAAAAAAAATTAGAATTCTCAGTTGCAGCAGACAGACTAGTCAGATGTAGATGTGTAAGTCTAACCTGACTTGTAAGTCTAAACAGTCAGAAGATAATATGATTCTATTGGTAGACATAGGTAGAACAAAACTACAATGTTTTACATTTAATTTTGTAGCAATATTTTCTTGTTTCACATTTTTGAGAGGGATACACTTATCATTATGTAAAACAAACACACAAGCTAGGACATATGAAATAAATCTTAACCAAGGCAGCTGCTTGCAAGGATAGAATCAACCTTTAGATACTGGAGAAGGGAATGACTGGAACTATTAATTACTATAGAGCTAAGATTGCCTCAGTGAAAGGAACAAAAGTACAGAAAATAACCAGAATAAAGATGCTATCTTAGCATGGAAAATTGTTTGGGCAGATGAAAAAGACTAATGTGAATCTACAGTAGACCCAATAGCAAAGGCAAAGTGTTCACAGAGATGTGTAAGCTTTGAAAAATTGAGTACCAAGAGAGAGCACATTCATGGGAGTCAGAGCTAGGAGCTTTGTACAGTGTAATTTGGCCCCCAATACAGTATATCCTATATACTTTTATAGCATGATACATAGACTAAAAAGTTATACATGCAAGCTACTGCAGAGCTGTGACACAGCCTGTCTAATGAGCACTAAGTCATGCTAGTTAATTAGGTGTACCATCATGCAGGTGGGGCTGTACTGTTCCCATTTCATATTTAGACACTGCTACCTGCACCTCACCTTACTGCTCAGCATGGAATAGGCAGAGCACTGTAACTGATTTACAATTAGGAGAAAATGACTCACGTATCAGCAACAAAATTACAGCTTGCTTCATTCTTACATGTAATGGGGGAAAAGGCCTTTTGGAACCTCATAGAAAGTTTTGAAACAATCTTCTACATACCAATGTGATCACAGTCATTGCTGTGACAATGCCATAGCCCTTTGCCAGCTTCAGTGAACAATTACAGCAGTAAAAAGTGTTTTATTTCTCACATTATGAGAAGATCTGTATATAAGACAGGATTTGCAGGGTACAACAAATCCCCTTGCGTTTGGAAGCCTAGGAACTGTGCTACATATTCCTGAGTACGACCTATGTCTTCGAGTTACTTCCATAGATCCCAATGCCAGCTTTTGTACAAGTGAATATTTGAACAGGTGTCTGATGCCTAACATCACTTCATTATTAAACCACAATAAAAGTCTCAGAGGGAATAAAATTATTCCCTCTGCAAGTAATTAATTTGTGGTTGTTTTGACTTATCTACCCTCATGAATTTTGGCTGCGATTCCACAGCTTACACCAACTCATGCTGCCCTACTTGCATGCTCCTACTAAGCAGGAGCCCCTCTATTTCTCTGAGACTCCATACGCCTGCAAGGCTACTGGATATGTTTCCTAGTGGGATTCTTTACTGAAAGGATTCCTACATGTATCCCAGTCTTCTGATGAGACTGCTGCCAGAATAAGCATGCTTCCTCACAATACTAACATTCAGGAGCATACCCATCACCAGATATTATGCACCACAAGTTATATTCTGTTGTGACACGAGAACCAGGACTTAAATACTGGGCCAGAAACTCTTTGAGATGCTTGTGGGTGTCAAAAAGGAAGACAGTAACAAAAAGAACAAGAACCATCAGAACTGAAAGAGTCCTCAGAATCAATGGCATGAAAGACAGAAACTTTAAGGTAATTGCTGGATGTTTTCCACAATGTCCACAAATTGATTTTCCTTCTCTTTCTTCAGCTCAGTCTGCTCTTTTCCCTTCCCCCATCAGTGTGTTACTGACTGTGAAAATAACACATGAAATTGCTAATTACTCCAGCCACTTTGCAATTTAGACCTGAAGAACAGTTACCTTTTCTTCCTCAATCTCCATTACAACAATGTTGACAGTAATACCTGCTGTTTCTTATGCAGACATTTGTACATATTTATCTAAAATTAATATGGAAATTTACATTTATGCACAGGTTTAGCATGACTGGCTACAGTGGAAACCAAAAGAGAAGCAAAATCGAAAAGAAAAAAGCTTGATTCTCCCCTGCCTTCCTCCTCCTGCTGCTATTTACATCGTATCGTCAGTTCCTAATAATTAAAAATCATGGTTCAGCTGCCTCTCCCTTGAGATTAATTTACAACCAAGTAAAGCTTCTTTGATTTCCAGCTATTAAGAAGCCATTCAGATCACTTTTTAAATTCACTTCTGTAACTTTTTTTTTTTTTTTTTAAAGGTGATGAGAACCTTGTGGCTGGTCACATGAATCCAGAAGCAAGGATGAAATAAAAACATCAAATATCTCTATAAGACCATGACATCCAGGAACAAGACTTACAGCTGTGAAAAGGAGATAAAAAACTTACCTGATAGTATTTTCTTATTTTGGACAAATATAAACTAATAGCTAATGTACAGGACTACTGGGTGGTATGTGTATTGCCTTGAAAGCTAACAAGCATTTACTATAGCCACAAAAGCAGTTGTCTGCCCTTGAGCTACCTCTTGGCTCAAAGAAGTTCTTCTTTTGTGCTTGAGACCCACTTTACTATTCTGCAATTCTAAGGAAGAAAAGCACCATTACAATATATTATTGTAGCTTTTTAGCTACAAATGCATTGACACGCAGAGTCCATTTCTAACCAGGGTGCTAAGTGCAATAAGAATTAGTATTTACAGAATATCAGGGTCTGATTAGTATAACAGAAGAGTGTATCTACATCAATGATTCTTTTATTTCCTGCTGCTTTCAACAACAGTACTTTTTCTCAATAATTTTATACTGGAACTTGTTTCTAATGCATCTCAAATCCAGCAAACATGTCTGTTTCCAGTCATTTGCCTTTCCCCCCTACATAAGCCATGGCATTTAGGCTGCTTCCATTTTGTGGGAGCCTTAGTGATACAGTACACGTAATCACGCACGGTGAGATTATTGTTCTAGAAAAGATTAATGCAAAAGCACAAAACAAACACATTTCACAGTGCTGTTCTGACTGAGGAACAACAATGCGGGCAAAGGACACAAGTGCTAAAGGAAAGAAAATTTTCTTGCTAATAGTCACAGAACTTGGCCTCAAGATTCAAAAAGGGTTGAGAGGAAATAGGGAGCAGTGTGGGCAGAAGGTTTAATCCATAGCTACTTTAGTAAAGTAAATATTAATACAAGCAACAATCAGGTTCACTTACTGTCAGACTGACAGAAGTAGAATTGATTTCCAATATGGCCATTCTTCTAGCAAACTTTTTCTCTAAGCGCTACCTGCATATTTCTGTGCTTTACAAGATACTGATGCAGTATGAATTTTGCTCAATTTAAGCAGAATGTTTTACAAAATATGGTGTTTGTGTTTTCAAAGCAATAATTAATAATCAGTGATTGTGGAGAATTATCGCTAAATACATTTTCATGAAATTTCACCGTGTATACATGATGCAGTTACTAACTAATTGGCTTTAGAATTTTAATCCACACGAGCAAACATTCAGTGTAAAATAAACTCATGGGTGATTTACTTTACCAGGATAGTAACAGAGTATGGGTCTGATCATGAAAAACTTTCCTCACATGAATAGGTTTAGTAGTTTGAGTAAGTATAAAGAAATATAGAATTCTACTCATCGGCTCAGAAAAAATGAAGTAACAAGGTTCAAAAACCTTCCAAATGCCTCTTCTTTCTATTCAGTTTTAAGAAGTCTTGTGTAAGCACAAATTTGTATTTCTGATGAATGTCATCTATTTAATCAACTCATAGATATAATATTTCTTATTCATTTCTGGGTTTGGGATTTTCATTCTTTTGCAATTTCCTTTCTGAGGGAAAGGTATTACTTCACCTGTAATATGTAATAGATGATGCAAACATGGAATTCCTCCTACCATTTTTTAAACACTACTGTTTTATTAACACATACACTAATATTCTTCCAGAAAATAACTGTCCCACTAACACATTCCTAAAAGCTGATAGTTACTCAGTTGCAGATTCCGCAAACAGCTGATCATACACTTCTAAATTCATCTACAACCTTGTCATTGCATTCACTGGGCTAAAGAACTTCAGGTTGCAATCCCTTTGACTTCAAATGATCCATACACATGTTATTCAATTGCTTTTCTGATTACAAAGATGTCATAAACAGGACATTAATATGTGTCTTTCTAGAGAACAGAAAGTCTGCTGCCGGCTAGTCAAAGTGCCTCATTTAAGAAAGTGTTATTGATGTACTCTTGATATTTCATGCAATTGAAAACTTTCACAAAAGTACATTTCAGGCAGCATTTAAAGAATACACATACAATCTCAGCTCTGCTGCTGGTCAGCTTCTCATCTGCAAAAATATACTTTAACAGCTACAAAATATTTTTGTATTTAATTATAAAGATCATTGAAATAGCATGTTAGAAAAGATGTTTAGAGCTTGGCATAAGTAAGCAATAGCATTTTATCTTCTTGCTAATTTCATTGATTCCAAATTTGGAATTATTTTATTACTATATTTATTTAACACTGAATACTGTTCAGCTGTGAAACTGCATATAATTATTTCAACAAGAACTTTATTACACAGTGCTAATTTTTACCTTGCCTTTTGCTTTCTCTTCAAAAAAATTGTTTGCATCATTGTAGACATTGGTAAAGAGAGCAAGAAACAATACCACTGAAATATCAAAAAAGCCTTTTTTCAGGTGAGTAAACAATAATATATAAAGGTCCAGATATTTTGCATAAATCACTTTTCAGTAACTCATTACAATAAAAAAACACAGATGTGAAAAAAATTGTTTTGGTGTACTGCATTCAGATCAGTTCCCCACTATTCTCCTTTCTTTCATGTGGATCTGCACAGATCTATATGCCAGCAGTAAGCCCACTCTGATGAAAAGGCTGTTCCTTCCAGCAGTATGTGATTTAAACACCTCTGCAAATCTCATTTCTACCATGCTGCTATTGCCTTCACTTGTATTAAATCTATCTACTGACAGTAGAAAACCTGCCTATCTCCCTTCATATTGCAACCACAAAATGACACACCTCACTTATCAGGAGAGAAACTTGTAATAAGAATACTATGTTGTGATGGCAAATCTATGTTTTTACTACTGAAAGGTGTGAAGATCTTTTTATACTGAATGATATTGTTCATTTCATAGTAGTAGTGAGCACATGCACACTCACAGACACTACGTTTTTTTTGGTTTTCCAGGGGACGTTAAGTAGAAGAGTGAGTTCATCTGAGCATTTCAAGAAATCAGTTTAAGATCCATATCTGTAATCCTACTATTTACTTAACAAACATACATATTAAATAAATTGTTAAGCATAATCTTAAAATCTCTGGTTACGTTGATTACTGTGTTTCAGAATCATCTGTCCTAGTAATTTCTGATACAATTAGTTGCTGAAGATAATTGTGCATATGAAGGAGTGCAGCTTGTCCTTTCCTTCCATTGAGAAAAGGGGAAAATAAAACAAAATGTTCAAATTTTCTGTCTGAAAAGCTGAAAAACAAAGCATATGTTTTATGTAGTACGGAAAAATGGCTAAAGTCTGTGTTTTATGAATAAATAAATGTTTATCTGAAAAAGAACATATTCTAATTTTCTTATTTTTGCTATGTTTCTACCTAGTCACATATTTCTCTGTGTGCGTCCTACGTACCCAATTTATCACTTATATAACAAGAGCTCTCTTTAAGGGAATCAAATAAATTGTTTCCATTCAAACCTCATTCAAATTTTCTGCTGTTTTCTATCGCTTACTTCCATTATCATCTTCACCAAGTGCTAAGTCTTCTCTTCCTCATTTATATTACATGACTTCCTAGTTCATTTATCCAAACCATTCTTCTCTTTTCATTACAGCCTCTCTTCTTTTCTCCAAGATGTTTAGACTCTTCAGTGCTGTAAAGATGCACAATAGAAAGCAATGATTTTTCTGTATGACTTCCATATGGCAGAACGGGAAGGAAAAAAATGCATTTTCAGCTTGCATTTACACATACATGCTAAACAGTAGCATTCACCATCTTTTAGAACTGGTTAACGTGGAAGCTACTTGCTTGCCAAAAAACATTGTTTGTGTTTTCCAAGGAAAACTTTAAAGGCTTACATCTTAATTCTAAAAAACTAATTCTGGTCTTTATGCCTTTCCAACCTAGAACATTGAAACAGATGCAGATATGTAGAGCATTTCATAAAGTTATGAAATAATAAGTTTGCTATGCTAATGCAGTTAGTTTGAATTTACTGTACAGTAAGCAAGATGCCAAGGAAAACCCTGCTTTCAACCAATACATATTTTATATTAGCTTAAAAATAAAACAACCTCCCCCCAAAAAACCCAAACTCATCAGCTTGGATAATAACTCTTAGGAATGTAAATTATACTTTTTTTAGAGTAGGAAATGTATCATCATTTTGCTGATTTTTATTTGTTATTCTTAAAAACTTGCTAGTTGACCTAGGAAATACCTCAAATTATACTGTGCTATTGCCAGGCACTTTTTATTATTGGTGCCGCTTTAGCACCACTGAAGCTGTAATTGCATGGCTTTCTTTCCGACAGGTACTGTTCAAACAACAATACAGAAAAATTGTTCAGGACTGGTGCTACAAGGTAAAACTACCACTGAAAAGTACCACTCAAATAAGTGAGACCTTGACGAAACCTGCCCTTGTCTAATGCACTAGAAAACAAAGAAACACAGATGAACTTTGTTCTGTGACTATCATCAACTTTACATTCTTATAGCACATTTGGCACAAGATGCTAGATAGGAACCCAAATAACAAACACTAACTGGCTTTATATATAGGGAAAAACACAAAGAGTTTGTGTTTTGTCTTGTTGTTAGAAGACTAGCAAGGCATTGGCAGTTTATGCCAATAATCTAATCTTAAAAAACAACAAAGGTAAAAATGGTAGCCTCTTAGGGCATTTCCATACACAGGCATCCAATAGCACACAGAAGGCTAAGCCTGAGGTAGACACCCCTACTGTCCTTTTCCCTGGGGTGGTGGTGCCAGTCTACACTTGACTAGAGGGACTGGGGCTCTGGTTTTCATTAGTGCATCATGTGGATGTCAGAGAATAGAAATCTCAGTAATTGTAGGATATATATTTCTACCTATTCATAACACTCCTGCTTGTAAATAAAATTAAGATTTTAAATTACTGAGTGGTGTGGTTCTGTTCTTGTAGATGCCCTACCTAAATTCCTGTGTGACAACTGCATATATCCATTTTGTAATATCACAAACTGTAATACACAAGAATCAAAGATTTGCCAAATGTGCAATATTGTAGTATTTATGATTCCTTCAAAACTATAGCTATACTTCAATTTATGAAAATAATATATTTCCTTTCCTGCTGATGTTATAAAGCAGACAGAAGACAAGTTAATTTTCATAAGGCTTGAGAGTAGGTGACTTGGAGCTGACAGATGTATGAAAATATGTTTGCTCATTAAATTGAACAAATGTGACAGAACTTTGAAAAAACCTTGATTGTATGTAGGGTCGAAAAGGGGCATTTGTCATTTGTTTGAGTCAAATGATTTTATTTCTAGAAGAAAGCAGTCTTCTATTTCAGTAAAATTTATGATAGGATGGAACAATATTGCTTCTGTTTTTGGTTTTTTATCTCAGCATAGCAAGTCTGCATCTTAGATCTCCTGGCTGTGACTTCAAAAACAGAAAGAAGTTACCTACATGGAATCTAAATAAGGTAAAATCTCCACTAAAAAATGGAGTTCTCTCCCATTTTTTTCTTCACTTTCAACATCGAAACTTATTAGCAATTCAAACTATTTACTTGGTTGCACAATTAAAAATTAAACATGGTTGCAAATATAAAATAATAGTTACACAGAGGAAAGAAAAAAAACCCCACAACACTGAACTGTGCTTTCAATACTAATAGAGCTTAATATGATCTGTGTACAGAGTTTTTTTCAAGTAACACTTTGAGAGTTGTCAGAATTTCTGCCAGTGAAGAAATAGTAGTGGGACATTTTGTAAAGAATATGAGTGTACAGATTACCCAACTAGATATGACCTAACATGAGATTAGCAGACTTTATGATATCTCTATCATGTTGAGCCAAATCAATGGATACAAACAGATACAAAAGCACATGTGCAGGCTCTGATTTAGGTATGTCAACCTTAAAATGGACAGGTAACAGTAGATTACATTGGGCTGCAGAACACGAAATCACACACCACTTTTAAGAAATCTGGAATTCACTGTGCATGTGAAATTTTTAACAGTGTATGCATCTCTACTAGAAAAATATTGGGGATACTCTTATCGGGCAAAAGCTGAAATCTACAAAAACATAAAATGGAAAACTCTTTGCATAACTTATCTTACATCTTTTAGTTCACTTGCTATAAATTGGGATTTAGATCTACCCTAGGGATGGAGTTATTTGGCTGCCTTCCAGAGCTTCATGACGGCATGACACATTCATACTCACTTGAACCGGACACAAGTGAAAAGAAGTCTGAAGTTACTGCAAGATTGCTTAACGGCCATATCCAATAAGACATGCCAGAACATATTCTCTTCCCGCTTATGTATCATCAGTGTCCTGAAATGCTTCCTTATCATAAGGACAAGATATTAGGAGTGCTCTGTACTAGCTGTTGGCATCCTCAGATGGGAGATTTCCCTGCAGGCCAGAACATCTGCTTATCAGGTTTTCACTGATTAAAATGTAAGCTGAAATGAGGGGCTGCCCCAATATGGCTAAGCAATGTCTATAAAAGTAAACATGTTTTTTCCCACCTTTGTCAAATGAAGACATAACACTTTTGTTTTTCTGCATGGAACTACTTCAAAGAAGAAATTTCTTTTTCAAAACCTGAGAAATGAAGAATCTCTCTTTTAGTCGGGTACCCCTTTTGCCTCTCTCCTTCTTGTTCTGCTTCCATTTCAACACTCTCAAAAATCTTAGCTTTTATCTTTCATCAAGTTCCTCACAGAGTTTACATTTTGATAACTGTGTAAAATCTAAGGCAAAATAAACAGGTTCAAAGAATCTCCAGATAAAGAAACTAGGAAAGAAGTGTTCCTGAAACAAGGGAAAGAGGTGTTAGTGACTCAACAGTCAATACTGTTTTCTTCATATGAGATGATCGTCCAGCCTTGCATGAAAAGATTGTGTGTTGCTGGAAATGTTCTCTCTTAAGCACAATTTAAAAAAAAATTAAAAAGGAAGTCCTGAATATTTGTTTCTTTCTTTCTTCTTCCCTCCACAGGAAGATTTATCCTGACACTGTGGCAAATTCAAATAAGGTTTTTATCTTCTCCTTTTCTAAATTGTTACAATTACTTCCACGAAATATATGGGATTCTTCTTCACGAGTCACAATGCTATACATTATTGGTACA
This sequence comes from Apteryx mantelli, assembly GCF_036417845.1. Lineage (NCBI taxonomy): Eukaryota > Metazoa > Chordata > Aves > Apterygiformes > Apterygidae > Apteryx > Apteryx mantelli. The sequence goes on from NC_090020.1 coordinate 3,727,708, forward strand.
TACTACCAAGGCAGATTCTGTCCAAGGAATATGGGAAACAACCGTTGACCATCCATATAGTAGCTTGAGCCAGAGGCAGGATGTCCTTTACAAATATAGCTCAATCAGTAGTTACAGACTTAATAGCAAACAAAATTCTAACTACTTGTGCTGTGCAGCAATTTCTCAGCTATTAATGCCCAATGCCTTGTGATTGGAAGTGGAAAGTGCTAAATAAATTTATAATCCACATATTTACTCCAAATAATAGGACAAAATTATACAAAATTACACAAGGAGACCGAAGGCCTATTCTAAAATTACAGCTAAACTCAATGGAAAAAGAGTATGTCTACAAACATTGTGAAAATTAGTACCTTTTTAGTACAAAAAAGTTCAACTGCTATATTTTCTACCACAAAGAGTTAAATTAAATTACCATTTATGGAACTTCTCCTATCTATCCAAAATACTTCACAGATATTACAAAAGTAATAAACTTTTCATGAATATATCAAACCATTGTACTAGTCAGTATAACTGCATAAGCTGACATTGTTTAAAAACTCATGGCGTAAGTAAAAGAAATGCCACATATTCTCTAACTGTGCTGTATTTTTCATAGTTACCTACTCTTCAGCTCTACAAATCAGTATGCCATATATTATGGCAGCTCTTGAAAAGGCAAAGCTATAGCACTGATTCTTCCACCTTTATCTTCTTTTAGAATCCTCAAAATCTTATTGCACATCACATTTCTCTTGAATTGTCAGCTCCAGGAAACAAGAAGCATCATTTTGACAATCTCTAATAAATATCAGGCTTCAAGGGCTGTTAGTTGCAAAGAGAGCTTAAAAGTCTTTTCCTTTCTCATCGCAGTCTCAAATACTACAAAACAAATTAAAAAAAGCCCAAAGCACTGAAGCACTGAACATTTAAATTTTAAGTTCTATTTTTGTTTTATTTTTAAATTTGAAAATGGATTTCTGTAGTTCACACCTCAAATAATGTTGAAAACAGTCATACTTAGGTGTACACAATTACTTTGGCTGCATGAACAGCATGAGACGCAGGTCACTGTGCTATGGTGTGCTGATGCAATGCCTGGCACAATCTGGCTCCCTATGGGAAATCTCACAGCAAAAAAACCTTTTGTATATATCTATTAAAGCAGTCATCTGCCAACCATACCACAAAAATAGTGTTCCTGCATCTCCCAGAAGATTCTCTATCTTCTTTCGTCTTCTTCGCTTCTTTCGTCTGCAAAAATATGATAGGAACTATACTGTTCAACTGATATCAAACCAATCTGGAATATCCTCTGAAATGTTGTCTTTGCATGATTTTAGACTACAAGAGTAGTCCATTAATCCTTGTGCCTCACATGCTAGAACTCAGTCTTTCTGTTTGTTTATTCTACCCCACTGCCAGTGTGGGATTTTGCTACTTTTTCAGCTTTCTCAGACTAGATTGACTTTTTTTGTAACAGCTTCCCACCAAAAGAGCAGGTTTGAGGGTTTGGTTTTGTTGTAGTTGTTATTTTGACTATTTGGTTTTTTCCTGTGTGCATCTTCCCTGTTTTAGAATGATTAATTACAAGGGCTGCAGGTTTCAGGAAGGTGATGCTGTCATTAATGAGGAAATCATGTGGTGCTAAAATCAGAGTCTGTAATACAAAACATCTTGCAGGTTTCCTGCACAGCATTGCTATAGCTCCATGGTGTAAAGCCAACTGAACTTAACAGGAGACAACTCACCTGTTATATACTGCTCTGCATGCACACAATATAAATTGTTCTGATCTACACAACTTTACACGAAGAAACACCAAGAAGTAATAAAATTAGAATAATTAAATTTGAAGAGGGGAAACCAAACTACGTACTGAACCTGCTGTGGTCATGCTTTAATATCATGATCAAAATAAAGTGAGTTAAAAACAACAGCCTCTGTAAACATTTTCAAACATTAAAACATAAAACTGGCTAAATTAGTCTTCTGCTGCATACATCAAGTAACCCCTCATTTTTAAATGAGACTTTTAAACAACAATAAGATGTAAGTGAAGAAGGGAGAAAAAGTGGTTAATTAATCCTTGTGTATTTTACTTACAAAAAAGGAAATCACACCTATTTACTCTAATAGATTGACTGGAACAGACTGATCTCTTTCATAGTCCTTTTGTGCAAGCAATGATTTTACTCTGATGAACATAAGCAGCAGTTTACATACTGGGAATGGTATCATGTGTGATGGATTGGATTCTTATTAGAGACACTGCACACATGGAACTCAATGAATCTGACAAAGATTAGATCACACTTTCTACAGTGCTGAAAAGGCAAATGTACAGAATGGGACAGGGTTGAATTTTAACCCTTTACCTAGATATTAGCTGGCCTGTAAAATTTAATTTTAAAATTTAATTTAATTTAAGTATCAAATGCTCGGGTTGTCTTGAAACTGTAACAGCTGTCAGCCTTTTGCTTTTAGATGCATTGGAAACTCTTAGACTCATGTTGGGAGGGTGGCAAATGGTTTGAATATCACCTATGTAGTGCATAAAATGGTTTAAAAATGTCATAATCCTAATTCTGTGCTGCCATCTTCCTCCAAGCTGCCATTTCTCTTCAGAGATGCAGAGGCACAATGGTTTCCTTTGTCTCTCTTAATTATTACAGGACTGATGTCTCATCCTTTAATTTCACTGGTATTCATCCACTGGTTTCTACAGATGTTGTATTTGGCTCCAGCAGGTTGGACAAGAGCTTCCTAAATCTATTGTGCCCCATGGCAACAAGACAGAAGAAGGATCATGTTACAAAAGGATCATGGTTTGCTCCCTACCATATAAGGCTGTTAACAGCAGCAGTCACAGTTTTAATTTCTTATTTGTCCATGTCTGAAAACAACATTAGAGAAAAATTGTTATTCAGAACAATGGGTGAGGGATGACAGAGCCTGACTCTTAAAGAACTGAAACAGTATCATGTTATTTCTATGGTCAGTCAAAATTAATCAACATAGTTCAGTTCTGAATATAATATATCAAGTACTTGCCATGGTATATTTGCAATTAATCCACAGTTAAAAATCTTTACAAGACAACCTTGTTTATAATTCCGCAAAGCAAGGAAAGCTTAGAAAAATCATATTCTCTTCACAGAAGAAAAAAAATTCCCAAACAAAGCAATTAATTCAATTCTAACATACAATAAAAAGTATACCTCCATCTTCTTAGTAAAGAATTGGAACAGCAGACAGTCATTAGAAGACTGTTGATTTACAATGGAAGCATACTACAAAATATGTGTCACAGACACTAGTGAAAACAGTGTAAATTAAAAAGAGCATCTTTGACCTATCAATTTTAGATTTTTCTTGAAACAGCAAATATTCCGGCAATATTCAGTGGACAAGCCTGAATTTATTTAATGATACACACTGTGATCCCACAAATCCTTAAAAACATTCTGATATGAACAGAAACACAGCTTTCAAAAATTGCTGTCCACATGTGCAAATGAAAGCCCTGCTTAAAGGTTTGCAGAAATAGACTTTGGCATTGTTTTCTCTATCCCATCCCCCACAACAAAACCACAAATTGACATTGTGCTTTCAGAGTAAAGGAGAACAGCAGCTCTGTGGGCAAAGGCATCCTTTAATACTGTACTAGGTATGGCATAAAACAGATGATGCATGCAAAATATCACTTATAAATAATTATTTAACTATCCCAGAATGAAACTGCAATGCTACTCTATGCTCCAAGCAATACAGAAAAGATATGTTTAGATCGTCTACCTACATTTACCCAGTTTCATCTATGTATGTCTACCCAGTATTATGATGCATCTAGTAAAAAGGTATTTTCAGTTACACTCTCAGATACTCCTGCAGTTTCTACACTGACACACTTTTCCACAGATGGAATAACTAGGATGAAGACAGGTTCTCCCCCAGTCAGCAGAAAGAGAAAATGAAGCTTAGAAGTAGAAATACGATCTGCTCATTAAATGCTGTAATTTCCAGCATGGCCTTCTGACCAATGTGTACACACACAAATCTGTGCACACACATGCACACACAACAGACACACAGACCATCCACACTCTTCTCTTTGAGTAGGTGTCCTGGCCATGGTCAAATTCCTCATGTTGTGAGGAAACCTTCCTCCCTCCCTCTTCCATTTTGGGACCAAAAAATGTTTCATACTGACCTCTGGTTTCCAGCAGAAGGAACTAATTTGCACATTAGAAAACAAAAGCATGGCACAGAACATCAGATTTACTTATCTAAATGACTGGAGGACAGCAGTGGAGTGTAACCAGTCTAGACCAAATCAGAAACATTAGAAAAAGGACACAAGGAGGTGCTAAGAAGCATATTTTCTCTTAAATTTCCTGTTGAAAAAAAAGGGGGAATTTAAATTAAATATGTAGCTTCTACAGTACAGGGGAAAAAAAATCAAGCCTCAGAAGGGAAGACTTTCCTTTGAAATAACATGGTATTTACACAGCTGTGCATCATGGTGGGTGTAATCCAACTGCAGAGATTCAGAGCAGAAGGAATAAGGCAGAATGGAATTTCAGCAATATGGCTCCCAAGCAGTAGTATGACACCACCTCAAAACTGAGAATATCAGGTTTCCCTAAAGAAAGAAAAAAATAAAGAAAATTCTAGAAAAAGACTTTTTAAAATGAGAAATGCCTAACTAAAAGCTCCAGTTTATGACATGTAAGGAATTCATGGAAAATGTTCAGTTAGCCCTGACAATGACCACACAACAATTCTAAGCACCTGGTGGTGCTGGGATATTTTCCAACATTTGGCACTCAACAGATCCTAAGTAGACACTGGAATTACATCACAGAAAGCTCAAGGCAATTGTTTATGATTGTACAAAATGTATAATTAGCCAGAACAAAAAAAAGACATAAAAAAGGCTCTGCCAGGGAAGAGTCTTATTTATTGGACTGTATGACATCACACATGGGAAAAAAAAATGTGCTTTAACATCTATTCCTCTTGTTATAAAGGCAGAAGGCATTTCTTAAGAAAGTATAAATTAGTGTTGGCATGCCAAGACCCACTGCTACCTCTGCTCTTTTCTCCATAGATAGTTTTTAATTTCTCCGGTAGATTTTTATAAAATAAATTATTATTAATAATAATAATAACAATAAGCTACATACTAAATCTGAATGGATGAAGGTTTTAAAACTTTGTACCAGTACAAGTTTCAAAATCACATCATGCTCCAGAGAGTTTAGATAATCTGTAAAACCCAGTATCTATGGACTTCTATTATTTTCCTTTTTTTCACACCAAGTCATTTATTTCAGGTGGAAAAATGGAAATAACTGAGAAAGGCAAAGATGCTACAAAGTAAGATACAAGATGAAGTTATTTTAAACTTCAAGGTTATTTGTACTATCATGTGAGAGAAAATGTACTACAAGTTAGTGTAACAAGCTCTTCAAACAGCAACTGCATAATCATTAGGGTGAAGTCTGTACTCCCAAAGAACAGTACACCAGGGAATAGGCAGACAAGAGAGAAGAGGGAATAAAAAATTTCACTTTTTATGAGCAGAGACTGTGTATGCGTGCGTGTGTGCGCGCATGTGCATGTGTATGTATATGCACACAGAGAGGCACACACATGAAATGCTAGGAGAGGAAGGGTCTAAGAATATTTTGTGAGAATACTCCCCTGGAGGAAGGAACTGTTCATGCCCATGTATTGACAAAGGTTTTATTAATGATACCAAAGAATAAAAAGGCTGTCATCACTTGATCAAATACAGCCCCTTTTGTTCAGAAGCACAGAGTAATCAGAAGATCTTCAAATAAAGTGCATCAGTAATAGAACAAATAGAGAACTATCCATCTTTTAGCAGGTCCTTCCAAGAGAAGGGCTATCCAAGCTAGACAATGCTTAGTAGACTCATTCATTTTTCTGATCTCTCTTGGGAAACATATATGTTTTCAGTCTCTAAAACATCCCAGGACATCAGTTTGACAATTTGATTTCAGGTTATAATTTAAACAAGTATTATTTTATGTCCTCTTTAAACTTAATGCTGATCTTTTCATCTGATGTCTCTACACTCATGTCATTCACTCTTTTATGTAACAATATTTTATTATTTATCTTTAAAAAACCCCACATTTCCCTAATCTTTGCCCTCAGACATTCATTTGCTGATCTGATAAATCCTGATCTATTAATTTTCCTTTGGAAACTATTCTGTTCCTTATCATCCTTGTTGTCCTTTAGTGTACTTTTTCTAGTTCTAGAAAATCCTTTTTGAGATGGATAACCAAGTGAAGAAGCAACAGAGATTTTAATCATAGAATCACACAATCATGTCAGTTGGAAGGGACCTCTAGATTTCATTTGGTCCAATCCCTGCACAGAGCAGGTCCAGTCTGAGCAGGCTGCTCTGTGACTTCTCTAGTCAAGTCTTAATCACCTCCAGGGATGGTGATCCTTTAACCTCTTTGGGCCTGCGTTTCAGTCGTTGACCAAGTTCATGGTAAGAAAGTTTTTATATATCAAGTCATAATTTCCCATGTTCCAACTTATGCTTGTTGCCTCTCATCCTTCCACTGTGCACTGTTGAGCAAAAAAGTCTGGGTCTGTCTTGTCTACACCCTCTCATTAGCTATGTGTACACAGCATTATGAACCCTGCTTCACTTTCTCTTCTCCAGGCTGGAAAACACCAGTTCTCTCAGCTTCTCCTTTTATGTCCTGTGCCCCCAGTCATCTCAGTGACCTTGCACTGGGCTCACCCCAGTATGCCCATGTCTGTGCTGTGCTGAAGAGTCCAGAATGGACACAGAACACCTGGCACAAACTTGGCACTCCAGGTGCAGTCACAGCAATGCTGGGCAGTAGGCCAGGGTCGCTTCTCCGCACTGGCTGGCTGCCCTGGTGCTAATGCAGCCCAAGCTGCGGGGGGGGCCTTCTTTGCCTGTTGAGTGCACTGCTGCCTTGTGGACATGTTGCTGCCCCCCAGGATCCCCAGAGTCTCTCCCGCGGAGCTGCTGCCCAGCCGGTCAGCCCCAACCTGTTCTGCTGTTGGGGGGTGAATCCTTCCCAGGGCCCAGGCTTTGTGTTGGCCTTTGGAGAACCCCAAGAGGCTCCCATTAGCCCATTTCTCCAAACTCTCTGGGTCTCTCTGAATAGCTGCCCTGCCCTACAGCATTCCTGTCACTTCTCCCGATTTGTTATTTTTACTGTCAATCCCTCTTCATCCCTCCTGATGGTGCACAGGCTGCCCACCTCTCCCAGCAGCTCTTTCACCTGACAACTCAGCAACACAACCGGAGCACACCTGCAGGAGAGGCTACTGCTGCCTCAGGTGCAGGGAGAGCCCAGGCCCTCTCTGCATCCTCAGGCCTTGGCAGCTGCACTCTGCCCCTGCAGCTCTGTCTGGGTCAAGGCCTCTGCTGCACAGTGACACATCATCACCATTGCTGTGTAGTCTTCAGCAGGGATTCTGGGTCTTTTTATGTCCCTCTTGCACCAACTGCTGACATAACTGCTGCACTCTCAAAATTCATCAACCAAAAAAATTAGTCAAACCAAATCAAAATTCATAGTAAGCAAAAACAAAAAACAAAAAATCCCCTGTAAACCCCATCCTTCCCCAAAGGATAGCATGAAAATTTGTCATTCTCTGGCCCATTATCAGCTACTGCCACAGCAGATTATCAGTACTGCTTTAGAGCTCCCAGTGAAATAATAAGGAAATCAAGACCATATCTTCCCGCACATTACCACTGGCAATTTAACATCAATAAACAGGGAAGAACTTTGACAGAGCATCCTTAGTGTAGGCTGTGATTTGTATACTGGAATAGTAAAAACGCTCCTTTGGCTACTGTGAAAATCGAAATAGCAAGCCCACAGAGGAGAAATGGTCTCTAAGGTGATTTGCCTGAATTTTTATAGAAAATTCATCAGATATTACTAGACTGCACTGAAATGTTTCCTAGCTGTGTGGATACATAGAACTTGGCTGAATTTTCTACAAGATAATAAAAAATTCAAAAGCTTAAAAATAAAGAAAGGGCAAATAATGAGAGGCAATGACAGAGTGGAGGAAAACAGTTACAAAAAGAAGGGAATTATTAGTTTCATAAAGACACAGCTGTTCCCAAATATTTCTTTTTAAAGCATGGGGGAAAAGATTTCTTGCATATAGCTGAGCTGTTCCAAGGACATATCATGGGTTATCTGCCAAGATCACCCCCAAAATCAGATGCCCAACCAAGTTTTATTCAACCTCAAAACGTGAAAGTTGAACCTTATACTCATTTTCATACAGGTCAGCTGTAACTCCAGTTCATTTGACAGAGGAAACTTCAGGAGTCCTCATTGCCACTGCAGGAATGCCACTGATTCTCTTACCCAAAACTTCTGGAACACTGGTCTATTTAACATGAACTTCTGCAGGTTGTTTAATCCAAGCCCTGTCTACCAACTCAAGAAGAAACAGTCATCTTTCTGAACAGAATGCTAGTGTGCAAGCTACATGACTGTACCAGCTGAGAAAACTGAGGAAGAGCTGCCACAGAGATAAGAAGAGCTAAATAACTTACAGCACGTTAGCTGTGATAGAAGCAATCTGGTGACAATTTATTGCAGTATTATGAATGCCCAGAATACAGTCAAGGAAATGAATCAGGGATTTAATTTATCAGTGATTGTCCTAGAAAAATAAATAAAAACTGGTATTTTAGATTCCAAAATATAAAACAAACTTTAAAAAATTGCATTCATAAATGCAACCTTTCCTCTGAAATAACTGGATCTGTTGATTATCCTAGGTCTCAAAATTTACTTTGCCTTGCCGTATCAAAAAACATTGAAAAAAAGTAATGCTGTAACGTTACAGCATTTTACTTAGGAGTCAAGCACCACAGTGCAGCATTTTTGGTAAGTATTCTACCCACATGGGGTACTTATACCCACGTTTCCAGAAAATTTGATGGTTTAGAGGTATTTTTTGTTGATTTTTGTTTAAATTTTACACTACCATAATGTACTTATTGCCCTGATGTCAGCAATTCTGTTACTAAAAATATAAGCAAGTATTTGTGCTGATAAACTAATTAAAAATAAAAACAAACATAAAAATGGACAAAAAAGAATCACCTATCTCTGTTGTTTCAAAATTATGTTTGACAAAGCAGTTCTAAAACCACAGGAACCTGAACACCATCCTCAAGAAAGACTTTTTTTTCTGCCCTACACATAATGCAAGAAAAGTGGTATTGTTTTTTTTTCTGGATGATTTTCTGGACCTACATCTTTTCAGGGAAACCCTAAAACACTTTTACACTGGTCTTGATGATGTGCAAAAAGAGATCTCTCCAAACTGAGTGTGAATCTTCAGTTCTTACTTTTCTTTCTCCTCACTGTCATTACTTCCTTGACTGTGTATTTCACAGCAGTGGGATTTACACTGAACAGTGTATTCTCATGGTGTTATAGTAGACAAAGAATCTATATAAGTAGAGAAGAATCACACACTAACTCTGTCACTACTGTGGTAGAAACCTTGCAGGATTATTTTGATAGGAGTGATTTTGGTGTTTTATCACAATGAAAATCAGAATTTAGCCCAATTTGTCCAGGGATGAACACTCACCACTAAATCATTCTGCATGACTGAACTGCTATTCACTTTAATTTGCACCTCAAAACACTGTCTACTTCACGTGATTCACACCTTTCTCACAAACATACACCTGAGTATAATGCAAGATGGAGTCCCCAGCCAGTGTCAAATATAGCACTAGCTGCTAATCTTTCAAAGAGGATTCCTTTTGATTTAAGAGTACACAGAATTCAGTTATGCATTGCAGGCCCTGACAGTGCCAAATACAGCTCAATTCCTTCTTTAGACAGCAAGTACTCATTTTTACTTTATCTGTTTAACACATCAATTGCCTCTCTGCAAGGTTAGCCTTAGCAAATTAATAAAGCTGTACAACACCAGTGTATGCACTGGCAAGAGCTATAACAAAACAGGGCATTTAATCCTACCAAATTTTTTACACCATAGAAATAGGCATCATAATTTTGATTATCACTTGTACAAATACTAACCTAAGATGAAACCTGAGGCAGAAGTGGTATATGAAATGTAATCCATAAAATAAGGTAGTTAATTTAACCAGATTTAGAAGACTAGGAAATCTTGGACACTCTGAAGACTTCTTGTATCTTTAAATGTAATTTGAAACTCTTAACATCACAGGTTTAGCATGTCCTATCAAATCAACTGTGCAATAACTGATTTTGGGTGGCCTGCATCACAAATAGGTATCAGCAGATTCAGGAATCTGAGTTAGGTAAAAGAGAATAATCTCCCATATCCCTTTCCATTACTTAAGGTTTTTTGGTGATGAAAATTCATAAAACTTGTGCTTTTGCCATTTAGGACAACATTCCATTTGCTCTCTGCACTGCATCTTTTGCCAGTACTTCAGAATAAGCAGACCCATGTATGTTTTACCCACTGCAAGGTGATGCACATTGACCTATATTTTATATATTATTTATATATTATTTTATATATTATTAATTTTTCACAGAATCGCAGAATGGTTGAGGTTGGAAGGGACCTCTGGAGATCATCTAGTCCAACCCCCCTGCTCAAGCAGGGTCACTTAGAGCACGTTGCACAGGATCGTGTCCAGGCGGGTTTTGAATATCTCTAGAGAAGGAAACTCCACAGCCTCTCTGGGAAACCTGTAAATTTTGTTCAACAAAAGGTGTTTTCTTACTAAATGTCAATTTCCTTAGCAACATCTTTTCTGGTAAGCTTACTGGATCTAAAGGAATGTGCATTTTGCCGGGATCATCCTCTGTTCTTGTTCAATTCTGTGGTGAATTAAAAACCACTGGACAGTCTCAGGCATTCGATTTATGTTTCTGACTGCTTCCTTTCTACTTCTTTTTTCTCCCAAAACCCTTCTGACATAATCTTATCTGGAAAATGTAACATAAGTGTAACACTGAATTCTTGTAGAAGTCTGGTCATAAGGAATAGAAAAGGTTGTCTTTGCTACCTGACCAATACCTCATGCTCTCAGCTGGTATTGGCAACAAAAACCCTCTTCTGTGAAAAATGACAATGGCCAAGCTAAAAAAAGGTTTGCATGAGCTCACTCCTAGTCACAGCCATTCTGAGATTTTCAGATTTTTTAACAGTGCAAAAAATCACCAGAACTAACCAGGGACAGATTTATTATTTAAAAACAAACCAAAACCAAAAAACTGAACAGAAACTGTAATATGCTAATAATTTTAAAGCTATTATTGTACATAATTTGCAACACTCAGATAATAATACTGTCAGAAATTATTAAACATTTTTAGTATTTTGAAATACAAAACAAGAAGTACATTTTTCCCATCCTCAACGCCCACTACCATCTTGTGTGTAGGTAAGTGTGGCATCGTACTAGATTTAGCTCTTCCTGTCTCCAAATACTAAGACAGCAGAAGAGAGAACTTGATCGAAACTTACCAGCAAGATGTAGAATTATTCTAAAATGGCACTTACCAAGAAACGGAAAAAAAACCTCTCCCAATATTCCTCCCAAGGTACTGCTCTGCCTATATCTAATATTAGTTCTAAAGATCCACTTTTATTACTTGCAGGAAGGATAGAAGATCACCTGAAACCAAAATCACTAGAACCAAATTTGATTTCCATTCATTATCATCCACAGATAGCAGGATCTTCTTAGCACATAATTTACTGCATTAAGTTATGAGTTACTCTGGGGGTTTTGTGGGCACTTACAATGTAAAGGTGTGAATTATTTATTCCAACATTTTGTTTCTAGTAACTGAAAAAAATCGAGTATAATATGGCATGTCTTGTACATTCTGGGAAACCCTCATAGGAGGAGAGGAGGAGATATTTCACTAGATATGTGGGAAGCTATCAGCAGAAGAAAAGGAAGAACACTTTTGCAATGATTTATTTATAACCAAATTGCTTTTCACCTGAAGAAGTATAAAAGTATAATACTTATACGCTCCCATAAAAATGAATTGTTTCTTGACAGAATGTGTGCTAGTGACAGCTCATTTTATTACTAGAAGGCTATAATAGAGCAAGTCTGTATGATATTATAAAAGAAATGAAAGGCTGACAGATGATTTGAGAAATCTGACTAGTTAATAAACACTATACTAATTTTCTACAAGAGCCTTGTAAAAAACTACTGAAACAAACAAACAAAAATCCCTGAAAACAAAATCTATTTTGTCTGACACATTCTGTGACTTTTTCTCTCCCATCTGGAAACTAAACTATACCACAGTTTACTTGAAAGACATTTCTAGGAATATTGACTAGTGTCGATTAATAGCTCCAGATTCAACAAATTCCAAGTTTCAGTTACGCCCCAGGATTGCTTGTCAGTGTTGCCTAGTAATTTTTAGTTGCTTTGACTTTGCTGTAATTTTTCTCCATTTAATATATTGGAAGCTTCTTTGCTCTACAACCTTGGTGCTGCCATGCTGCTAATAGCATCTGAGACAGTTTTCCACAGGAGTCAACGAAATAAACTGCATTGAAGAATTAGTTTTCTTGCTCTCTGCTTGAAATGCTGTAGCTGAAACGCTCTCCTGGCATTACACTATGCACTGCAGTTGGGCAGACCTTCTCTCCATTGCAAGGGAGCCAAAGAAAAATGGCATACAAGGCTGCAAGAATGGCTAGGAACAGACTGAATATATGCCAGCCTCCAGGGTAGCTTTACAGTGAGCTCACCAGCCAACAACAAAGTTAGATGAGCAAAACCGAGATCTGCCAGAAAGCCAGATGAAAACCCAGATGTCGCTACCAGGGAAAAAAAAAAAAACCAACAGAATTTTGTCTCTGAACAACAGAGTTGCCAATTTATCACTTTAGCTGTCACAGAAACTAGGTTGAAATGCTAGATCATTCATAACAGATTGATAAAGTTTAGTTCTCTGATAAACAGTACTAAAACATGGCAGAGCACTTCAAGTTAAACTGAAGAAAAGAGACTAATGCTTTACATTAAACAAGTTACATTTGTGTGATTCTATGGATACATGAATATCATACTAGAACAAATACAAACTGTAAACACCTCTGCATTACTTTCTTTTTTTAATTCAGTGTTTTACACACAGTATATTTCTCAAACACAAACTCAGTTTGTATTTACTTTCTACTGTAGAGACTTCAGATTCTATTCAGAGACAATACTTTCCCCAGTTTGAGCAGTACTAATGGGATATTCTCTGAAATCTCCCCACTTCCAGATACACTGATTCCAACTACACATTCACATTTCATAAGATACAAAGAAATGTCCACCTTAAATTTGCAGCATTAATGTTGCAGTATCAAAAAAACTTCAAAGTTGGGAACTATCCAAATCAACACTGCTCTCAGAAAAAATTTACCTTTTTCCACATCAAAATTAGTACTCCATGTCAAACTGGCATCTGCTTGTATTCAGTTTCCTAAATATTTTACTTTGCTCTAAATCCATTAGAAATATCAGCAAAACTAAATGGAGAGAGCTTTCTTTTATGCTATATTACCAAGTATTCTATTCAGCTAATAACAGAGCCACTTTAATGACAGCTGGACAAATACAGTTTCCCCTTAATTTCTTTCCCTCATATCTTGTATACTTTCAAGTAAAATTCCCACATATGCTGCTGCAAGGCAAATATTTTATGCCCTCCCTTCAATATATTTAAAATGTAACCTTCACTCTTATTAATTGATTTCTGCAATATCAAACTTGGATATCCAGGCAAGCTTCGAACTAAAGAAACAGAGAAGAATGGGCATGTTATATATACATATTTGGACTACTATAACAGTTCTGTCATGTAAGATAAGGGGGCAATTTTTAGCACAGATAAGGGCTGAGTCATTAGTATCAAATAACTGTAACAAAGCTCTTTCTGTTTTAGAGTTGCATAGTATGACGCCCATTGCCAGAGATACCCAGTTTTCAGTGTGAAATTAGTGGCGAGGTCTCCAACAGACTTTTCAAGGGATTGAAAAAATGATTAGGATTAGTTTAACTGCATCCATCAATATATTTTAAACAAGTTCTACAGTGGAATTACTCTTTGCTGAGGAGCATCAAAGAGATCAAAAGCTGAAGGATTAGCAGCTGATCAAAAATTAGCTTTTAGCTAATGCTCTAGACTGTGTTGGTTTTCAGGGTTGACCTGCATTTTGATGCACAGTCCTAAAGAGGTTAGTTAAATTCATAAGAAGAATAGAAGTTCGCACCTACAGATTAAGTTCTAAAATTTTGTGTTGATTACAGCAGCGTTACTTTCATTACAGTGAACAAAATATATCCTAAACATAGATATTCTTAAGCATGTACACAAACAGGTAAGGGGTATATCCCCATACAAAAAATAAAGAAAACTGGTCATTTTCCAGATAGTAGACATATTCAAAAATTTTATCTATAACAAATTAATCTATAATAAATTCATCTAATAATAAACATTAATTTGGTCAAACATTTTTTCTTAACTTTAGTACAGTTAGTACAGTTTCTTCTTTCTGGTGTAAAAGTTCCTCTTCCTTATTGAAGTCAGCTCTACAAACATCTGATTTTAGCAGTAGAATTTTATGGCAGTTCTTGTCAGTGTTTTGTTTTCATCACAAATTTTATCAGTAATTTCTCTCTTAATGCAAAGTTTTTCATTTTCAGAGTTTTGCTCAGTTAGATGTCTAATGCTGCATTAACCTGCTTTCTCAGTATTCACGCTTTTTTGCTTCTCTAAAAGGGAGAAAAAAGAAATCCAGAGAGAAAGCTCTGAATTAATAACACTTTTAAATGTGTTTGCATTTAAACTGTCCCAATTAAGCTTCAAAGTTCACACCTGGAGAGCTAAGTGGGTTGAGGGACAAGTCCTTTCCCAGCTTGATTACTGCAGGATTGGATTAAGAGACCACCTGCATGCTGATCAGCACATAGCGATAGCACTATACTCAAATTCACAAAACTAAAGCAGAAAGCTGAAATCACCAGCTTGTGGCAAAAACTATAGTTAGTTGCTCATATTGGGGAGTCCTATCTTCTGCTTATACAGTTACATATGTCTTGCATACAGTCAAACCTCAGGCAGAATATTGAACTTGTAACTATTGCAATGGAGAAAATTAGTCTTCTCTCTCATTTCACACCTTAAGTTTGAATTTTAGATGTTTTTGCTGGACATGGTTTAATAAAGCATTTCAAGTTGTTTTCAGAAGATCACAGCTCTGTTTTGGGAGCTGCAAATTTTAATACCAAAGGAGTTATTCTGTTTCTCCTGCTTGAAGCCAGAGGACAAAAGAAATAAGGATGAAAAGTTCATTAGCTCTAACATCTTCAAAGAAATGTATGAAATATATAAACCAGAACAGTTTTGAAGGTGTATTATGAAGCACACCATTCTTTTTTTCACCCTCTCTCTCTCTGAAATAGCCTTCTTAAGGGCAGGCACACTACAAACAAATTTAGGACAAGATTTTGCTAAGTCAGCATATTGCATTTTCGGTATATAATACATATGAACTCTTCAAGGATAGAAACGTGTACATGTAGAGAGAAAAAAAAATAAATGTTTTCTGCATATCTCAAATATTTATGACTCATCGAAAGCATGCTTAATCAAAATCTCCTATTGATTAAAGAAAATTGTGTATTAAGCCCTTTAAGAGTTAACAATTACTTACAGGATTACTTTTTGCTCTGAAGGTGGTAATGTGTTTTCTGTTGACTAATCAGAGATTAAGGGTAACTGATAAAGCATAACAGATTAAGAAGTTTAGTTACTACAGGAAAAAAAACAATTTCAGGACAACAAAAACAAGACAAACTCTGTTACACACAATTATCACACTTCCCCCCTCCCCCTCCCCCAAATAAAATTATTTTGTTATGATAAAATTATCCAAAGTGAAACAAGATGTTAAAGTATTTATGATGTCAGCACAAAACATTTAAAAATTTTAAAACTGCCCCTCCCTTTTTAAGTGCAAAACTAATCAACTCTGTGAACAGTTTTGAGAAATATCGGAACAGCATTGTCAAGAAAATAAACTTAGTCTGAAAAACACTGCTTTCAGCTGAAGCCTACATCTACAGCAGGAATTTTGTTCTTTAGAGATTTTTATATGCATTAAGCTCCCAGAATGGATAGACTCATGCTTTTAGATCTAAACCAGTGCTACTCAAATTCTGGTCCACAGGCCACAAGTAATATGTATACCCCAAAAATGCTTATAGTAAAGAAAAAGAAAAAGAGGAAGAAGAAAAAAAAGAGGAAGAAGAAAAAAAAGAGGAAGAAGAAAAAAAAGAGGAAGAAGAAAAAAAAGAGGAAGAAGAAAAAAAGAGGAAGAAGAAAAAAAGAGGAAGAAGAAAAAAAAGAGGAAGAAGAAGAAAAAGAGGAAGAAGAAGAAAAAGAGGAAGAAGAAGAAAAAGAGGAAGAAGAAGAAAAAGAGGAAGAAGAAGAAAAAGAGGAAGAAGAAAAAGAGGAAGAAGAAAAAGAGGAAGAAGAAGAAACAGAACAAATATTCCCGAATACATAGGCAAGCAAATTAATGGGAGAACTGAATGAATGCAGTGGAAGAATGGGTAAAAAGGAACAACTGAAGTTTACTGCATTTTGCTATATTAGTCACACCAAAAAATAGTGCAAGGCAGGCACTGAGTTTGATTTAATGTGATGTCTTCAAATTGTTTGGTTAAAGAATTTTATGAGATGATTTACCTCTCCTTGGTTAAACACTCAAATGTAAGAGCGTGAACAATTGTGTACATGCAGTGTTTGATCTTCATTAATCCTTCCTTACTTAGACAAAATAGTGCGAAGAGGACTTTCTCCAAACACACGTTAAATACCTTTTGTTCAGATAGCTGCACATGAAAACTGATCTGCTATAAACACATTGAACTGGAACATGAATTTGAGTTCTGTGGCCCAGACCAATCCCTCCATAGGATTTTATGATACTTCTTCCTTCCAATACTGAGTGTTCTTGAACAAACAGAAATAATGTGCTCCAATAGATATGATATGATGATTTTGTACTTGCAAACAAGGAGGAGCTGGTTGGGAGTGTGAAGGTCGTGGACAGCATTGGCTGCAGCAGACACACGATGGTGGAGTGCAGGAACCTGAGAGGAAGGAGCAGGTAAAAATGCAGGATCACAACCCTGGACTTCAGCAGAGCAGATTTCAGCATCTTCAGGGACCTGCTTGTAAGAATTCCATGGGATAGGCCTCTAGAGAGAACAATGGTCCAAGAAAGTTCATTGATAGTCAGGGATCACCTCCTCCAAGCTCAAGAACAGTCTAACCCAATGAGCAGGAAGTCAAGCAAAGGGACTGGAGACCTGCATGGATGAGCAAGAAGCTCCTGGCAAAACTCAAACATCAGAAGCAAGTGTACAGAAGGTGGAAGCAGGGACAGGTAACCTGGGAGGAATATAGGGATGCCGTCTGCTATGCAGGGAAGAGGTGCTTCTTTAAATATATCAGTAACAAAAGGAAGACTAGGGAAATGGGGCAGGGGCCCTGGTGACAAGGGACACTGAAAAGGCTGAGGTACTGAATGACTTCTTTGCCTCACTCTTTACTGGTAAGACCAGCCTTCAGCAATCCCAGGCCCCAGAGACCAGCAGGAGCATCTGGAGAAAGGAAGAATTTCCCTTGGTAAAGGTGGATTGGGTTAGGGATCACTTAAGTAGACTAGACCTACACACGTCCATGGACTCTGATGAGATTCAGTCACGACTGCTGAGGGAGATGGCACATGTCAGTGGAAGGCCACTCTCGATCATCTGTGAGAGGCCAGGGCAATCAGGAGAGGTGTCTGAGAACTGGGAGAAAGCCAGTGTCACTCCAGACTTCAAAAAGGGCAAGAAGGAGGACCCAGCTCATCCTGGACACCATCTCTAAGCATATGAAGGGCAAGAAGGTGATTGGGAGTAATCAAGACTCACAAATGGGAAATCATGCTTAACCAATCTGATAGCCTTCTATGATGGGATGACTGGCTGGGTAGATGAGGGGAGAGCAGTGGATATTGTCTCCCTTGACTTCAGTAAGGCTTTTGACACTGTCTCCCATAACATCCACATAGGCAAGCTGAAGAATTACAGGCTTTGAGCAGACAGTGAGAGGGATTGAGAACTGGCTGAAAGACAGAGCTCAGAGGGTTGTGTTTAGTGGTGCAAAGTCTAGTTGGAGACTTGTAGTTAGTGGTGTCCCCCAGGGGTCAACACTGGGTCCAGTCCTTTTCAACTTATTCCTCAATGACGTGGATGAAAGGACAGAGTGCACCCTCAGCAAGTGTGCTGCCGATATAAAACTGGGAGGAGTGGCTGTTACACCAGAGGGCCGTAGGGCCATTCAGAGGGACCCTGACAGCCTGAGAGAGCTTGGACTGTTTAGCTTGCAGAAGAGAAGACTGTGGGGGGATCTTATCAACGCACATAAATGTCTGAAGGGAGCTTGTAAAGAGGATGGGGCCAGACTCTTTTTCAGTGGTGCCCAGTGACAGGATGAGAGGCAGTGGATGCAAATAGAAACACAGAAATTTTGTCTGAATCTATGGAAAAAATTTTTTACTGTGAGGGTGACTGAGCATGGGAACAGGTTGCCCAGAGGCTGTGGAATCTCCATCCTTGGAGACACACAAAAGTCACCTGGACAGGGTCTTTGGCAGCTGCCTGTAGGTGACCCTACTTGAGCAGGGAGGTTGAACTACATGATCTCTGAAGGTCCCCTCCAACTTCAACTGTTCTGTGATTCTGTCATTCTGTTGACTACCATGAAAGGAAAACCATCATATTCTTAATTGTACAAAGGTTGTTGATGACATTAATTAACATGTATCATTAGACAATTAAGTTATTGGGGACTTAAAAAAAATAATGCATTATATACTTGATGGTTTGCCTAACAGTGTATACATCATGTTTAACAGATGACAAAGGAAGTGTTAACATTAACTTTCAAAAACTATTACATTAAAGTAAGGATTCTCAGGACCAAGTCAAGACAGAAGCAAGGGTTTCATTCAGCTGCAAAACATAAGACATTCTGTACTCAGGTGCCATAATCTTTTGAAAGCTTCCTAGAAATATAACATGCCTGGAGCTCAGACCTAAATATGTAAGATGCACAGCAATGTTCTATCAGTCATAACCCATGAGATTCAATTTATGTCAGCTATGCACTAGCATTTCTTGCAAGAAATATCAATTATCAAAAAAATGGGAATAAAGCATTCTTTACATCATATAGCAATATGAAAGGAAAGACAGACAGTTCACTCCAATGGCAAGCATTTCCTTTGTAGGTTATAGAACAGTGATTTCCCAAACCTATTTTGGAAATGAGTTGCAAGATTATCCACCAACACTTACTATTTTTTCAAACTTTTTTCTTTTTTTGGCTATCATCATTTCACGAAATCACAAAGGAAAACAAGTTCTTGACAATAGTATTAATAGAGAAGACAGATCTAAAGAAAAGAAGGAAAAGTAATTTCACAAACTTTTGTGCCATCTTTTAATTTTTATTCAGATCTATATTATCCTTACTATCAGAAAGAGAAGAACAAGCACCTGCATTTCACTAAGGCTCACAGTATCCACTCAGTAGAACTCATGAACTTTTCCTTTTACTGTAAAAAGAAAAGCAAACAGTCACTGAAATGTAAAGGAAATGAAATGTAGGATAAGAAATACCCAAGCCACTTCTGAAAATGGAATTGGAACATATAAGTCATGCAACACTGAGAAGAACAAAGCATAAATTAAGCATGATCAACCTCCAAAGGCCAAATTTAATATGCAACAAGGACAGATTCAGAACCAAATAACCAGAGGAAGAAAACAGCACTGAATCCTCTCAACAGCAGAGGAATTTGCTCTAAGTTAGTACAGTGACGCTTTCAGTGGTACATATTTCTTGTGCAGATCAGTGTGCTATGTATCTCTTATATCTGAATAATATAGTAAAAAGTAGTAATGCTTATTTTCTCATTCCTAATATCTGAATTTAATGACCTGCCCATAAATTAGTTTAAAAAAAAATTATATTAGAAGAAATTTAAAAGAAGATATGACAATGAGCTCCATTTCTTTAAATAAAACTTGGAAATGTAGTGTTTTCACTGAGGTAGAATGTCTGCTGATTTACAGTGGAAGAAAGAACAGGAATAATCCTAATGAATTACAAAGATGAGAGCTCTGTGTTCTTAAAAATACGTAACAGGATTATCTGCATCTCATCTTACTTAATCAGGGTGCTTCTATATAGAATATTAACTGACAGAAAAAAAACAAATCATGTATTACTAATATACTTTTTAAGATATGAAAAATAAAATTAATATTAATGAAAGTAGAAATCCTGGAACAAATTAGTCAGTAGAAGTTGCAAGAGAATCACTGCTTCCTAGCATGTATATATGTCTTCCAGAAAATAGCTCTCCAAGACAGACTGATCATCCCACTTTCTGGATATATGATCATGAGGACTGTCTCTTCGGAATAAAAGAATCTTATGGGAAGGTGTTCTGGTCAAAAGGCTCGAACTACGGTTTATGTGCTTCTCTCAGTTTCTTTTGCAACTAAAGCCGAAGCATAGGGAAAGATAAGCTTTCTGCCCAGATGATGTTGGAGAAAACCCAAATTAGCCAACAAATTGTGCTGTGATCAGAACCTTCAGTTTGTTTCACTGTTGCGCCTCGGATACATCAGATGCCATTTTTTTTACTAAAAAAAAATATGCTTTGTATCATTACAGAAACAATCTTTACACTTAAGAAATATTAACACAATCAATATTTCACACTTATAAACACAAAATACATATTAAAAGCTGTTTCTCTTTTATGGGGGAAAGAATGCAATGAAAAACCATTTTCCAATTTATACCTTTTGGCTTTATCATAAACCATGTCAACTACCAGCAATTCCTATCTACTTTAATGAAAATTAATTTCAGAGGGAGTATCAGGTGTACAGAACACCCTGTGATTGGTCCACAGAGTCCTTATTTTGGTCAAAACTGAAAATGAATATGAGTATGATTCATCGTTAAATAAATATGGGATCCCATCTGTGCCCTACACAAAGTACCCTGTGTATGTCACATGGGAGTTACTGCATTTGACTGCATTTACACTGTTTTAACACTCAAATTGATTCTAGAGAAATGTACAGAGACATTTTGGCCTTCACATGGGTAACAAGACAATGAAAATAAACTGATTTTCCTCATATTCATAAATGCCTAGTTCAGTTCTCCTATTGCTCTATTTAAGTGAATAAAACTTCACTGGCAATCAAGTTGGCCTCAGGCTACCTTTCCCTAACAGTTCTTTGAACTTACAGCCTAAGTTTTTCAAATATTATTTCTTCAGAAAAACAAGAGCAAAGCATTCCTTCTTCTCTTACATAACATAAATCCACTATAATGATCACTTAGGACTGGGTCCTTGGAGATGTGCCATACAGTCAAATTCTGCTCAAGCTACAGACGTGTGCACAAAATGCACAATCATGGCTCAGTTCAGTATGGAGGAGAAAAGGCACTTACAGAAGACTTATTATCCTTTATAATGATAAGAAAGAAGAAAAACTTGATTCACACACTTTGTATATGCGTCAGTGGCTTGAGTTTTTTATATTTAGCACCTACCAGTCCTAGTTCTTTAAATGTCCCACTTAATTTCCAACAGTTTCTAGGGTCAAACTGAAAAAAGCCTGGGGTTCATAAATAAGTCTGTGCAATGATCTGTGACTTCAATTTCAGAAAGTTATGTTCCCACACAGCATCTACGTCTGTATTTTTATGTACTTCAATATATGTTTCCCATTACATAGAATTCAAAGAGATTTTAAATATATTAATTAAGGATTATGCTATGCTCACTTTAAAAATTTTTATTTGTGTTGTTTGAAACTTTATGTATCTTTCCTTCAGGATATACTTAAGGGCTTTAGGTTTGAAGCTAGATACTACATAGTAATGTCTGAATACCGGAATTATTGAAACTCTATAAAGTAAAAGTGATCATTTGCATTAGTTTTCCACCTCTAAGCATGCCAGCTTGCAGAAGGAAAGCTCTGAACATTTACTCTTTTTTCCCTTCATCCTCCAACTGTTTCGTAGTAACTAAAGTTTTTTATCTTTGTGGTAGTTTTAATTAAAAACAGACACCTGCAATACCCATCAATCTGCAACAGACCGTCAAGGCCAAAACTCAGGTAGGGAAGGAGAACTGAAAATCAGTACTTGAAAACAGGTAAGTAGTGGGCAGGATCTCACCCACAATATATTCCAGTGAATCAATTTTGAGAGACCCACCAATGTACAAAGTTACCTGAGGTTCCAAGTTTTATTTCATTTTCCTGAGATATTATTCCTCTTTTGCCTGAAGCATTAGTCAGATTATGCAAAACCAGAAGAATTTCACTTCCTCTAATATCTCAGACTGTTCTTGTCTTTGATCTAACAACCTCAGGCTTGAACACCTTTAAATCACATTTTCTAGTCATTATTTATTACCTAGTCACAACAGGGTGACAGCGAGACAAACTATACTGGTCTGGGACCCTTCTCCCCAGCAAACCCTAAGAGCAACTTAAATTGCATAGCTCCCCTATAACATAAATCTCAGAGCCATTTCTTGTTTGGCCTAAGAACTTCTGAACCCTTTGAGCCACTGACTCATAGACAAGTCACCACTGATCTTGGGACACTAGCTATCTAAGGCGCTGTGTCACTCTCACTTTCCGACTGTGATATTGCCCAGCAAGTTTCCAGCTATGGAACTCAAAAATTCTATTGCTCAAATCTCCATGAAAAACATTTTATGTAAAACAACCTATTTCCCTATCTGTTTCCAAAATCATTCTGCAGCAACCTAACTTTATCTTAGTAAAAGCTTGACATTTTTCCTTGTAAAAAAATAATTAAATAGAAGAGCCTGATATCACAGAATCACAGAATGGTTGAGGTTGGAAGGGACCTCTGGAGATCATCTAGTCCAACCCCCCTGCTCAAGCACAGTCACCTAGAGCACATTGCACAGGATTGTGTCCAGGTGTGTTTTGAATATCTCCAGAGAAGGAGACTCCACAACCTCTCTGGGCAACCTGTTCCAGTGCTCTGGTGCTCATTTCCTCAAGCGGTTATGCCCCGGTGCACATATAAATACATTAATTAAAATTAATTCTTCTAATTAGAAATCAAGCCAAATGCCTACAAAGCATTTCATACAGACAGCAATCAGACTGCAAGAAACCTCCATGTAAGAAGTGAAGCTGCAAAAGGAGGTACTGACCAGTAAATGAAAACTTCATTATGAGATCGTACTTTCATTTCTTCTATGCAGGCTTTAAAAAAACTTCAAAAAGGGGCTGTCTTAAGTGAGGAAAATAAAAATCTGTTTTTTAATGATTAATTATTAGTCTCATTATGAAGTCATAATATTGATTTATATTTAATCAGACTTTTAATTAGGATGAATTAGGAAACAAATGATATTCACGTTTGTACTCTTTTCCTATTTCATCCTTCTCTGATAATGTTTTCAAACATCTCAAAGCATTTTATTAGTCTTTTTATGCTTGAAGCAGTATTGCTTGGTCAAGTAACAGGCCTCGACATGCATCCCCAGGATCAAACAGTACAGATCATATGATCTTTGTGAGTGTGATATGTGCTAATTTGTTGCATCAAAGTGAGAAACAGCCTTGGGAACATCTTGTATTGTGGTATGTACTAACTTGTTACATCAGCAAGAAACAGCCTTGGGAACATCTGTGGGAACATCCTACAGCCTGTGGTGGGGGGCATGTACCCTGCCTGAGAAAATTGAGCTGAGCTAGCGAAGTGGCAATGTTAGTTTAGATAGCCTAATATGGCACACAATGCAGAGGAAGACTCCAGCCTTCATCCCCACGACCACCAGAGGGCTGAAGAAGACCCCCTAGCAACAGCTGGCGCAACCGCAGAAGTTACAGGAGGTGCCCCGTACACCCGGAACTGGAATCGCATATAAGGAGACTGTGAGGGGGGGGGTTGCGCACGCCGTTGGTGGAGCAGGAGACTTCCCCGGCCGCCCAGCGCTGTTTTGCTTACTTGTGACTTGCTCAATTATTTTATAAATTGGAATTTATGCAACCCGGCCCGAGTGGTTGTCAATTTGTCGCGTTTACCTATAACAGTGAGGCTTTTTGTTTCACCCTTCTGGCATAATAGAGTCTATTCTTGATAGGCATATAAACATTGCTATCATGAATATTATTATAATAGTAGTATTCTCATGAGGAAAAAATCTTATCATCATTACAGTGTGCCTATGTTCCTACTCTGTGCATGTGTGCACACATACACATGCGTCTGTGCAGCTACATAATTCAGATGGTAATTATTGCTGGATTGTCTTTTAAACTTTACAATGCAGATTGTGCTAATCACAAACAAACAAACAAACAAACAAACAAACAAAACCCTATAACTTCGTATTCCCATGGTTAGCTGAGTTCCCAAAGCAACAGACTTTTGTGACCTTGTTTAATACAGGTGTCTATGAGTTCATACCACCAATAAGTGTTGACAGAGATTTCCGTTGGATAGAAGAGTAGAGGTATCAAACATAATAAGATCCTAAAGGTTCTGTAAAAATAAAGAGCCAGTAGGTGGCTTGGACTTTTCTGCGGCCTCACTAGAAAGGGCAGGAGAGCAAACTTTCTCTTTTCAAAACACCAGAGATTTCACAGGGGAAAAAAGACACTGGAAAAAAGCTTCATTAGCTTCAGTCGAACAAGCTAATTTGGTTTAAAATACAAAAGACTGGACAAATTCTGATACAGTTTTGTCTACCTGTATAAAGTCACCTATCAGAACTTCTGAAGAAACAAAGTATGTTGGGTTAGACATCACCATTGTGTGTGTGTGTACGTATGTACATATATATCACACAGCACATATATATAAATTATATATATACACACATATAAATCATAAAGAAGTGTGTGTGTATATACACACACACACATATATAAATCATAAAGCTCATATTACATTCAAGTTTTCTCTTGTATCCTGAGATCTTATAAGTAACATTCCCTGTCATCCTGTTTCCTGTTTAGAAATGTAATTCAGCAATCACTGGCACCTTGACATGTTGGCGTGTAAAACAGAATAGCGAAATTTGAAGATAATAAGAATACATGACTCTCTTCCTATTCAAATACTTCATCAGATGTCAAAATACGAATATGAGAGTTCAGTGGAGGCACTATCTTTTTTATCCATGGTCTAAAATATTTTAGTTGGAATCAAAATCTCTTATGTATTTTAAATGCATGTCTTTTTTTCCCTTTTGGGACTGATACAGAGGCTAATGTCAGGCCCCTGAGAGCATTCCCCCACCAGGGGTTCAGCTGCCAAGGCTCAGGGCAGCTCAGAGCCAGCGTAGCAGAGGGCTGCCCCCATCCTTTGGTGGTCAGGGTACAGGCTCCCACATGCTGTGGGGAGGCCATGGCTGGGGGTCTGGCCTGCCCTGCTCCCTTGCTGGAGCGGTGGGATGGGCCCTGGCTGGCGAGGTCCTGCTGTGCCAGCCCAGGGATGCCCCATGACTACCAGGCCCTAGGGAGTCACTGGCCCCTGCAGCACCCTGACACTTAGAATATTCATGATAAAGTAAGTAATAATGTGTGGCCTTAACAGGGGCTATGAGGAAAGTTTTGTTGAGCTGACTCATTCCGATGACAAGGTTAATTTTAAATATTGTAGTACAATCAGCAGAAGTTAATTTTGTGCCCTCTTCAGGTACAGCAAACACCTCTGACAGCAGAAGAGACCATTCCTCTGCCATGTGAAAAGGTAGCACAATTTGGGACAGGCTACAAACACTTTTCACTGTATCCTGTCAGTCATGAATCCCAGCTCCCACGTGCATTAAACAGTGGCTCTGAGCTGGAAGGAGGACCCAGAAGTTCCCCACCATCATAATTTTTCAAAGAGAGAAGTTCACCTTCTTCAAATACTCCTTCAAGCTAGAAAAGACATAAGAAAAAGTGCAGAGTTTGGGAAGGCCAGTTTTTTAATGACACATAACCAACAGTGTTCATTTAGCATTGACTTTACATCAGCATCTCTCCCCCCTTGCTTTTTTTTTTAATCTGAGCATCAATAATCTATTATACACATAATTTGCCTGTTTGACTTACTGAATACTGAGAGAAATGATATACCACTGCAAGCAGAATTAGGAGACCTGTGGATAATGTTCCTCCTACTTAATGCACTGAAGCAAGATGTTTTGAAATGAATACATTAAACTTAATTTGTTGCAAGTTTAAATCACCTCTTACAAAACCCAGGACAGGAATCATTTCAACCCTGGCATCTAGGATACAGGATACAGCTACATATGTTTCAGGAGTTTTACACTTATAATGCCACTGATTATCATTCTAGGGAGGAAGTAAGTTACTACAGTAATACTGTGCTTCACTGTATGCAGAAGACATATAACTCCTACACACATTTTACCATTTCCTCATTAACAGAAAGTTAAAAGTAGCACATCCTGGGGAAAAAGTTGCCTGTACAATGCAAGAATAAAAACAAAGTTTTGCAACTTGTAAATTATTTGCAAATATTCATCAATAATTTTCAATTTTACGGTTAACCAGACTGAAATAATGTCAGCATGTACAATATACAAATGTAGGTGCAAGGCAGTGTACTCTCCTTAAAAAAACAACCTTCCTCAGTTGCCCTGCCTAAAAACACAATGTGTATACATTTCAACCTAAGAACAAGTAATGCACTATAGGTGCTTGTTTCATTTAGGTTTATGTATGACTGTTAATACAAAATATGAGGGTTCGTTTAAGAGATACATCTCACTGAAACAAGTGTGTTAAATGTTTGCTTTAAATAACAGAGAAATAGATGTAAGGCATACTTGCTACTAGATGGATCCTTCTGATTTTCCCCTTTCTCTCCTTTACATCCTAGCAGCAGCCTCCCTCACCCCTTGTGCTAATGCTAACACTAATAGCATGTGAAGTAGTTTTGAGAAGCTAACCCACCAGAACACTGCTCACTTTTGACAGGGAGGTGCCAGGGTCAATCTTCTCCTAACTGACTGCCCTGAACCAGCTCACTGTGACAGCCACAGGTAAGTTTTCAGGGGCAGCTGTCCTGTAAATTGCTGAGGTATGTCATCAAAACACAGTCCCAATCACTAAAATGTGAGAGGAGGTTTTTACACCTTTATGGAAAGGAATCAATGAGTAAACAGATAAGCATGGGAAATCAGACTTGGTCAAATAAAGGGAATTTCACATTTCCAAGAAAGTGAAATAATGCTTATTTTAGGTGAATAGGCAGCCTATCTCCAAGATCATAAATATAAGTTAGCCTCAGAGAAAAAATAAATAAATAAATATATATATATATATCATCCAGAGCTTCTAGAAGGCTTCAAAGGAAAGACTGGAGATAAAAATGAAGCATATCCAGTGAGAATGGGTCCTCTCTGACATGCTGGGGCATATGAGTGTAGAAAAATAAAAGTCACGAATAGCAAAAATTATAACATGTCAGCCAGACAAAGGGAGAGAAAAGACTTTTTACGGTTCAAGCTCAGTGTTAAACAGAGCAAATGTGGTTTTCCTTTCAGTTCTTCAATTAAACTTTTCAGGAATATTTGTGGCTATACTGTCTATTTTTAAGGCTATCAATAAGCCTTGAAAATTTAACTACATTGGCTGAAATGAAGTGCAATTCCAGGGTAACCAGACAGTAAAAAAGTCCCAGCTATGTGGGATATTTAACAAGAGCTCTCACTCCCAGGATTTTATCCACAGTATAACAGAACACACACTGCCAGGTCCATGGGGAGCTGGAAAACTGCCTTCCAGGGTTAAGGAAAGTAAGGCTTTCTGGCTTCCCTTAGACAAGCAGTATTGGGGGCACAAGTGAACTCACATGATCCCCAGGATATCCACCACAGACAGATAGTCAGTACAAAGGTCTCAAGATGAGAAGAGGCTCTTAAAACAGATGACTGAACTTACCCATTTGCTAGTATCATAGCTATTTCCAGTGATTTAATGTAGTTAATATTCATTCATTATTACACTCTGACATAAACTGCAGAAGCAATTTGTTGACTGCTTTTTAGAGCAGATGGTTTGAGCAGCTACAGGAAAAAACAAACAAAACAACCCCCCCCACACACAATTAGCTGACTGCTGCATGCAGAAGACTCACCAAAGAATAATCATCACTGTCTGACTGGATTATCTGCATCCATACTAAAGGATAGATTCCTACCCTGTGAAAAAGTTGAGGAAATCTTAACAGAATCCAATGCATATCAAAAAAAAGAAAATGCTGACAGCAATGAATGTTAAAGGTTGAATTTAATTAAAATATGGGCATGCACACATTAATTCAGGAGACTAAGCAAGCATGGGAGGCCTAAAGAGGTCTTCAAAATTTAAGTATTTCTAAGAAACAAAGTCAAAGTGACATGAGAATTAAATATGCATATATCAAGGTTTAAAAAAGACAAAACAAAGCTCTCATCCATTCAGAAAAAAAAGCAAGCATATCACTCTTCTGTATTCCACATAAAATAGAAGAAAAGTAGACAAGGACTGAATTACCACAGCTGATGACTCAGCTTTGAAGTTTTGCTACAATACTGTTCCAAGCTCAAAGCAATAGGCTGCTTTTCCTGTGAACTGGTAAAGGATGTCCACATCTAGACTTATCATGACAGAACTTTTCAATAAAACTAAATTTCCTTCTCCCAGTAGGTGGCAGAAATTCAGTCACACAGGAAGCAAATTTTGCTCTTCTAGACACCAGTAGAGACTGATTGAGGAGCAGTAACTATTTCTCATGAAATTACCTACCTTTTCCTGATGATTACATGTTACATCTCATGTTACCACTACTGCAGGAGGGCAAGTAATCATAAAAGACAAAAGGGAACTATTTTTGACACTGTTTTTCATTAAGATGATGCTGAGAATTTTCTCCTGAATTCAATGATGCGGACAGCTTGAATTCAAGATTTACACTGTTCATATGAAAGCTGCACTCTTTGAAGTCCACAGGGGAACTGTGTTGTGACTTCCAAGGCCTTTACTTGGAAGGGGGACTGCATTGTGCTTATCAAACAACTGTCAACATTGTTCAACAATATTAACTTGAATTTTATTACAACTTTCTACCTGTATGTCTATTTTTTGTTTTCTACTAATACACAAAATGAAAACATTTTCCCCATTATGTTTAGCAATCAATAATCTCTGAAATATCTTAATACACAATTTCTTTTCAGAGTTCCAGCCAACAATATCAAGTGACCTTGACGTACAGATCTTGACAAGTTTTCGTCCACATTTCTTACAGAGGCAAATAAAGGTTATGAATTTTAAAACTTTCAAAGTCCTTGTAAAAGATCTGGAGTATTTTCTGCCTGCTTCCTCTGCTGCATGAAACAATTGAGAATTTTACAATTAGATAAGCATCTAAATTGTTCAGATGCTGCTTTATATTTACAATATTCCATGGCTGCAATCGGAATTTTCAAGTGAGAGAGAATTATCCAAGTATAGCTGCATTGTTTCCCCTTCTGTAACTTTCACTTCCAAAATCAAGTCCTTCATTTTCAAAGCTTAGCTGAGCCCAAACCAAGTAGTACTTCTATATCTACATACTGTTATTCTTCTTTTAGACATATCTAGCAGTCCCCTCAAAAAAATTCTAAATTTAAAAGGAACACTAAAAAATATAAACAAGGATAATCAACTCAGTAAGTGCAGATGGAAAGCAAACTCAGTACATAGCATCGACCAGAGTCCATGGGCTAGTCACAATATGTTTGAACAAGATTTGGTAACATTGTGCCTTTGCCCAAAAGGGAAAACTCATGCACTAGCACATGAACAGGAACACAGTTCATAAAACACATACTTAGCTTTACCATAGTAAAACCTCTCTCAGGACTGGATGACCACTTGGAGAAGGATACAGACCAGGAAGGACAGAGCAATGAAACTGATCAATCATCACAGGAAATTAACAGAGATTTAGTCAAAAGTAAATAAAATCCAGGGCCGTTACATATAATGAGGATAATAATCCTCAAAGAAGAAAAGTGTAGCTGCAAAAGAAAAGGAAGAACCTGTTTTTTTTCTTCCTACTTCAACCAAGACAGGAAGCAAGTAATGCTTACTTTACAGCAAGTGAGGTATACATTCAATTAAAAAAAAAAAAAACCTTCTCATGGTACAGATACGTTACTGGAGCAGACTGCTTGCAGAAACTCTACTGTCCCCATCACTGGAGATTAAATAAGTTCCAGGAATGAGTAAGATAGAGCTAGCAGTGGACAATATAACCTGTTTGGATTCCCTTTGCCCTTTTTTTTTTTTTTTAACCATTCTATAAAGATCTCAGGTTATGGTTTTAATTAATATATTTCTGGATGTTGGTATGTTTTAAAGTAATTGGTGTTTCCGGATCTCTTTGTCAGCTAATGGAAGGTTCATATATCTATAGAATTTTTGGCTTTTGCTCTATAGACTTTTTACTGAGACCAGCTTCTATTAGATGCATGTTAGTTCACTCAGCTTATGCCAGAAAATATATAGCTTTGGAGACCTTTCCAGTGAGTTTTCTTATGACCAAGCTCTAGTTGTGTAGAATCTTAGCAAGCATAATAGAAAAGCAATGCAAATTTACATAGTTGAATCAAAAGTTTGATTTGCACCACTTAATAACAATGAGATCTGTATTCAGATCTTTTAAAAAACTGATTACGGAGTAGGATCCTTTTGCTCACTATTGAATTCCTTTTCTATCATTGTACAATGTATGAACTAGTTACAGATATGCAGGATGATATACACCTGAGATTTTCAAAGTGACAGTCTGGAATTTGAGAGCATCTTTCATACAGGATGTCAAAACTAATTATACACATGAAGTTATCCAGTCAGTGAATAAATGTCTTCTGTTTGAAAAAAAGCTTCTGTGACAAACCAGTAAACCCCGACAATGGAAGAAGGCTCAGAGGAGATGGGCAAGGGCGAGGTGCCCCTGAAGCTAAGGAATAATGTAGGATGTGACTCATTAATCACAGTTGTTGCTCAGAAAGTTGGCTTTATCTCAACACAAAGGGGACCAGAGGGTGGCCTTTGTTTTAGATAAGCAGATATATCCCTTGAGTGGATCAACTGGCGTAAATGTTACTCCCTGAGTTCATCAAAAGATTGTGAATGTCTCCAAGTTAGTCAGACCAGCATGGGTGCAGTGTATATGTGGCTCAGCCCAACACAGAGTATAAAAACTGAAAAACTAAGAAAAGAATTTTGAAAAGAGCAATGGGCCTGAGCTGGCTTCAACTCGCGTATTCCTTCCTGGTGACTGGGGACACCCAGCGTTGTGACGGTGAGCATATTATAGAGACCTGCAATGGAAATCATACTGGTATTGTGATTGAACTGTATATTGCAATTCCTACATGTTGGTCAGTGTAACCTAAGCCTGTATTGTGATTTCAGTATATTGCTGCATCAGTCTGCTAAATCAAAAATCCCATGTAACATCAACTGCCTTCAAAGGAAACTTTTATATTAATAATAGCTAAAAGAAGCTGGTCAGAGAGTATCGGACTCCGACAGTTTCCTTCATTTCTCAGAAGAAACACTGTCTGTCTGTCTGTCTGTTTGTTTGTTTGTTTGCTTTAACTATGAGGCAATACACAATCTCTTTTTAGGCAAATCTGATTAAAATTAAACTGGCAAAAGACAGCTTTTTTTAGCTTGGTTGTAAAAATGTAACAAAACAATGAGGTATTCTTGATGTCTAAATGAAAGTCAATGTAATTCCCAAGAGAAACTCTTTTTGCCAAACTACATTTGGTGTAACGCTTTTCTGCTGGCCAAAAATTGTTTCATGACAGTTACATCCTATCTATACATTTCACTTCGAATTGTTTTCTGCCTGATTAGAACAGGCTCAAACAAGGAAAGTGAATCAGCAACTTATTTAAAAATAAAAATCTTTTTAAAAGAAATGAAAATAAAGAGCCTTCTAGTGCAACAGCATTGTACAGAAGCCCTCTAGGCAATTATTTTCTTCATTACAGTTTCCAGAGGCAAGAGAGAAAGAGGCAGCAATGGAAAAGAAGGCATTTCCAAGATAAAATAAAGACTGCACTAAAATAAATCAAAAAATGCTGAGCTCAGGTAAACATCAATCTATGAGGTAGAGCAGAGTGAGTCCTTGCGTGACTAAAGCAATATTGTTAGGAAAGCAATAATAGCATGCTGAGGCTTGAACTATAAATCCAGATAAGGAAGAGGTTCAAGGGGGATCAATATTACTAATCAGAACTGACAGTGAAATATGAATCCAAAGACATCCATAAAGATTTTGAAAAAAGTCTATTCTTTCCTTTACTCTGTGCATACAGGTAAGAGGTACTTCTTCAGTGTTTGGGGATATAAAGGGATTATACGTAAAGGGATTACAATATTTATGACCAAGTCATGGAGAATTGTTCTGCTAGGGTCCTTACCAAAAGAGAGAAAATGATCCCTGCCTTAAAGAACACACAAAGAAAATGACAATTGTCAAGGACGGATACAGACAAAAACAATGGAACGATACTGGTAGGCATGATAACCTCAGCTGCTGGCAGATTACCTTTTCCCACAGCTTTGTAGCATAGAAAAGGAGAGTTTTAAGCAGGAAATGAGAGAGTAAAACAGCATATGTTTTTGAGTACTGGCAGACAATTATTTCCAAGTGAAAAAGGTAACAACAAAAATCATGGAGGTATTTGCCTCAAAAGAGAACAGGTGGGCACAGAATCCAATGGTAATGTAACTCTTGTTCCACATATAAAATGTTTTTAAATAACCTTGGTCAGTGGTGTAAATTAAGTATCTCACGGAAGGATTACAGCAATGAAATTTAACTTTTACAAAAGTATTTTTCATATCTCAACTCTTAGAAAGATGCCAGATTACCACCAGCTTTATGATATATAAAGGTATGGATTCTTCATACAAGTATGCGCACACTTTTAAAGATATCATGCTTAAGGACTGGCTGCACCTGTTATGCCTACATAGTGTCCTTCTGATCTTGAGGGAGACCATAAACCTCTTTTTTAGATCATGAGAATTTTTACCTTACTCTATTCTTTCAAGGCCCTGTAATATCAGAATTACTCTGAAAAACAAATGGATTCCAGGCACTCATATTTCTCTTCCCTGAGAGCCAACGGTCTTTGGTACTGATCAATGCTCCTCAGAAAAAAAAAAAAACAAACAAACAAACCAAAACATGCAAACAAACAAAAACTCCTTTTGCCAGTTTAGGGGGAAGAAAAAAAGTTTGAACAAGTCATTAGAGAAAAAGATTCTAGAACAGCCTGCATATTTATTCTCTGCTTATCTTACAATCCAGCTTCACTTAAGAAAACAGAGGGTTTTTTTGTTTGTTATGTTTTTTTTCCCCACAGAGTATGATTATATCCCCCTAGAACAAAGCAGATCCTCCACTGTCTGCAAGTCTGCCCATCTCATTCTTCCTACCTGTGTTACATTGTTCTAGATGTCAGATAATGGCTAAGGCCATTAATAGTATCTTTAAGCAAAAGATTGTTTAATATTTTGGAGTGCTACTTTCATCTCCCTTTCTGAACATTTGCAACATTATGTGTAGAACTTGCAAAACAGTCTCGAAGTTATGCACCCACAAAATCATCACTTCTATTGGGAATGGATTTAGACTTAAAAACATCCTTAGCATAAATGTAATGCTATGAAAAAGAAGGAACATCTTTTGTAACCTTATGAAAAGAAGAAGAGGGGAAAACAGAAATGTGGAGAAGGTTCTATGAGAACTGGCCCCAAGTTGAGAGAGAATGTGCTTCTAAGGATGAAAAATCATTGCTGGCAGTTGGAAATCTTAGAAAAAGTAGGATTGGAAAGTATCTTGCAGGGTGATGTTGTTCATCCTCCCATCTTAAAGCAAGATGAACTATGTTCACTTCTGGTGCCAAGAATACCACAGCCTCCCTGGGAAACTATTACAGTGCTGCTTAAGTGCTTCATTTCTTGATGTGTATTTCACAAAACAGCCTGTCATACCCCTCCCAAAGTATTATCTATGTTGAGGAAAGCAGGATTATTTACATATCTGTTTGATTATACTCCTGTTCATATATCAGAAAAGGTATTTATTTTCCTCACATTTTGTTCATAAATCTTTTATCTTTTCAAAAGTCCATCTATTGTGGCCTTTTTCTAAAGAACAGCTAGTTATTTGTGTTTGTATAGTAGATCATTCATGACTAAGTGCAGTACCTTGCAGTTGTCTATTTCTTTCAACCAATTTCTTGTTTTTTCAGAAACACTTGGAATGCTAGTCTGAACATACCTGCAGTGCTTCCCAGCTTTTTGTCATCTACAGATTTAATAAGTACACTTTCTGTTCCATGATTCATGATATTAATCAAGCCCTAAGAACCAGAATCAGAACAGAGGCCAAGCAATACAGCCCTCCTTAATCACTTGTAGGGCAGTGCATCTAATATTGATGTCAGAGAGGGTGGAAGTGAGACTATCTGCTTCCAGAGGAAGACAGCGTACAGTTTCTTTTCATTCCCACTCACTTTCAGTTCCCACTCTCTCCTATTATTGGGGGTAGCTTCTTTGTAGGTCTCATTTACGTGGTCACAACTGACTCTTCAGCCTGGTTGCCCACTTCATTTGTTCTGCTACCTGCTTCCAAGTGAAGGTTAGCAATATCCTTCTCATACATTACAGCCTCCTCTTCCTCACAGACCTTTCTTTAGTCCACAGCCCCTGAAAATCTAGACCATCTAAGAAATCAGAGTCAGAGTTCACATTAGAAGTTTGTCAGCACTGCAGCAAGCAAATAGGAACCAGTAAATCTTGGTGATTCTCCTTAAATTTTGTCCTGCAAATCACTTTCAGAATCATCCTAGGCTATCCTCCTGATGAATAACAGTCACTGGTCTAGCTGAGCTTTATTCTCTCCTTAGGAAAAATGAGCAAATCCAGCATTTATAGTGTTCAAAGTATCTCAATATGGCTGGTGCCAAATTTATATCTAAAGAAACTGCTCAAAAAATTAGAGTGAGAGGAGAAAGGGGAACAGGGACTGGATATGAAAATGTGTTCAGATCCTTCCTTCATGAAAAATTTTCAAAATTTTAAGTCTTTTTTGACTTATTACTTATTGACTTATAAAAAATATTTACAAACTGTATTTGATGAACGCTGGGATAATACTGCCTTCATTTTTGATGGAAATGTCCACATATATTTAACATTCAATACTATCCTGGTCACCCAAATATACCCTATATTTATTTTTATCTTCAGCCCAGATTGCCACGTTGATCCCTTAATGAATTTTCAGTGTCTTCTTGTGAAAAGTGATTATCTACTGCAAAAACACTAAGTTCCTTTTTGTTCCTTTGGCTGTAGACTTCCCTCCTCCCTCACCACACACAATTCTTTTGTTCCTGAGCTGGGCAAAGTTAGTGAAAAAAGTGTGAATCCCTCCTGTAGTGCTGTATACTACATGGCATCAGAAATGAAAAAGTGTACTTTGTACAGGAAACCGGACAGCCTAACTCCAGAGAATGTAGCCAAATCTTTCCAAAATAAAACAGAAAAAAAAGGAGTGGAGAAAAAAAAAAAAGAATTTCTCTCTTGCCATATGGGAAATAAGACTAGCCTTGTAAAATGTGAGACACTCAAAACTTTCTTTTTTATTTTGATCATTTGGTGGGGAGGAAGCCAAAACAAAAAGAAAACAGAAAATTAATCTGTTATCTTTCCCTTTTTCCTATTTATAATCAACTGCATTTTTCACACAGAAAATGGCGACAGATTACAGTTATCTCATCTCTTTGCAGATCATGGGCTTTACTTCAAGCCAGCAGAACAGCAAATATCCATGATCTTTAAGAAGAGGTTGTAATAAATAATATATTGTAAAAAAACCCCATACATTACCTCCATCCAAACATATTCCTCATAATTATGGTAAAAGCCCACTTCTCATGACTTCATTTCCATATCCAGTATAATTTTGTCCATTATGATATTCATATACACATTGATAAATATAATAACGTTTGCAGTATTCATTCATAAAAGCAAGGTTTAAAGTCAACTTAAACTTTGTTTCTCTGTTGCACAATGGCTTCTTTGATGTTCCATTTGATAGAGTGGATTGTTGTTATGATAAGCCATAACATATTCTTCTTCAAATCCATAACTATTTTTAGTATATTTTTGGTATTTTCAACAAGCATAGTCTCATAGGATTTCCACTCAATTCAACATTGTCTTTAGGCAGAAACACCTAGAACAAAGATAACTTTTCTTGAACTTGCCGTGTGGATGGATGCAACAACAAGGCACATATTCATCCTGGCATCTGCCTGGTATTACAAGTAAGAATGAAACTATAATATTCTTCTCAGATCAATATCTGGATCAATACCTCAACTGTTATATCTTCCACAGGAAAAAAAGAAATATCACAAAAAGCTAACCAGTCTGCAAGATTTCAAGAATGGCATGGATTTTCTGCAATGCCATCAATGCTTCAAAAATGTGCTTTCAAACACATAAAAATTCCAAGGCCCAGTATCCATTCTACTGATTTACACAGAAACAGGTAAAAGGCACGGGATATGAAAATGAAAAACTATTTCTTCCTTTAGCGCTCCATGGCATACATGAGAAGCACACAAATTTTAAAAGGTAAAATAAAAAGTGTGTTCTGATACAGTGTAACAAAAATCCAGAGTAAAATCAAAGATGATTACTTTGATTATGCATTGTGTGTCATGAGAAATCTTGAATCTTTAATAAGTTGCTTCTAACCTTTAATAAGATGTAACAGAAGCTGTAAATACTTTACTTTACTTCTATATAACCATCACCAGCTATTTTGCAAAATGAAATACCTGGGTATCATTCACCATAAAATGAAATACAGACTGGTCACAAAATGAAAAATTGAATTATATTTTGAGGAAGGCTTGCACTTTGTATGCATTAAGGAAAAGACAACTTATGTCCAGAAATGCATTGCTTTACAAAATTGTTTCGAGAAAAAGAGTTATGCAATAAAGGTGGAAGCCCTACAGAACTACTGTTCAAAGGTGCTTTCTGCTACACTGCTGCATGCACTGTGAAATTAATTAAGTTTCTTAAATAGACCAAGAAAAGAAATTGCTTTCAACATTGAAGAACTTTTTTCTGAATATAATAATTCTGCAGTATTTGAGATTTTGTTTTCAAGCATTCAGGGATAAAAAATAAAATATTTGGAAAGATTTCTGCATTGTTAACAAGCTCGTTCAGCTAAAGCACTAAAGCCAGGCTCTTTTAGAAGCCATAACAGATTACTTAGAGGACAGTAAACGACAATCTACAAAACCACTTTGCTGGCCTCGAGATACTTACTCAAGAAACAACACTGCTGTGATTTCTGTCACCTGATGGCTGTTTTCTCCTACTAGATTTGTGTATTCTTACTGTTTATGTACAAAATCAGTATGATCATTTTACCTGATCATGTATTTTTAATATTAACTAAATTTTTCCATTGTGCTTTAAACTCTTTTTTAGCTGTCATCTCCATCTGACTGACAGAGTTTAAGTTGGTTAGACACCATACCTGCTATATTTTACAGTATATAAAGAATTTCCTCTGATTATGTACCAAATCATTATGTATCTCTATTAATAGTATTAAATATCGAAGTCAGAAGCAAAATAATCAGAACTAGCATAATAAAAAGGAAAATATCTATTTTTTTCTGAAATCTCATTTCTAAGTAGCTACTAATGTTTTTAACCCAGCAACAAGAAGACTCCCTTGAAAAGCAGAAGATGAGAGAAGTGTTTACTTTACCACCTAGAACAGCATGTAAATGTAGCAAAGGGTGTCATACATGACTCCTGCAAAAAGGAAGAAGTTTTCACTTTCAGAACAGTACAGAACAAAACAATAGACTAAGCTTCAGTATCATTTTATGCTTGCCTGTTAATGCATTGATCTCGTAGCTGAAAAGATTATCTTTTGCAACCTACAGGTCATTCCTAAAAGCCTTTTTTCTTAATGGAGAGATGATTCACAACTTCATTTTCTGCATTAAGTAAAACGGAGCTTGTTCTGTTCTGTGATTACATCTTATTTCTGCAAGTAGATTTGTACCAGGAGCCAAACATACAGTATTATTCCTGGAATGTATTATTGAAGGATTTTGTTACACCTGCCATTATGAACACCACTCACATTTCCACAGGCTTATTATTGTCGATAACTATTTCTCATCAAAAAGTGTGCTGAATCATTTAGTTTTAAAGTTATTTTATATATTTATGAGTTTCTGTGTAGGGTGATTTTTGCTGCTGGCAGATGAATCCTGGCTCTCAGGTGAAAGTCAGCAAAGCACAGCTGTCTAACTTAGAGTAGAACAGCCTCTATGAGAGGAACTGTTATTTCATCCATGCAGTGTTCTTACTTACTACAAACACTTTTAACTCTTTAACTACAAAATACTAAGATTAGGTGCCATCCCAGGAAAAAGAAGATGGCATATTGTAATAATGCTGACATATTCCTAGTCATAAAAGGACTTCTGTTAGCAACTGTGCTACCAAATCCAAAATGTTGCCATTTTGAAAAAAGAGACTGTAAAAAAAAATTATATGAACATGACATTTAAAGAAATCACTACAGGAAAAAAAAGTAATCTTAAAAATTAGTTATTTAGTTAAAAATAAGTAATTGGGTTAAAAATTAGTTATTTGGTTCTTTTGGGGTAGAAGTACAGAACTGCAACAAAGAATTAGGCTGGATATGCTCAGGTAACCAAAACAATGGTATTCAACAGACCTGATCTCGGTAAGTGTCCATAGAGGTGTAATCTGATCAATGTTGAAAGTTTATCTTCAGAAAGAAACAGTGCTGTAAAAATTAATCTCTTGAGATCACT
Organism: Apteryx mantelli; assembly: GCF_036417845.1. Classification (NCBI taxonomy): domain Eukaryota; kingdom Metazoa; phylum Chordata; class Aves; order Apterygiformes; family Apterygidae; genus Apteryx; species Apteryx mantelli. The sequence continues at coordinate 3,766,852 of NC_090020.1, forward strand.
CAAGTGATGAGCATTAAGTCCTCTGACTTCATCGCCATCAGGTTTGAGCTGTACACACAGCAGTACATACACAGTACATACAGTACATACACAGCTGTATCCACTTTAGCAAGAACTGCAGTGAATCTCTGGAACAAAACAGTTCACCCTTTGCAATTTCAGGGATCTACACTTCAGTCTAGGTCTCACCTGGCCCTAGAGTCTGAATGCCCCAAAGTGGACATAACCCCACTTAGTTTTACCTAGGTCATCCACCCAGAGACCACTGTGCACATTTGTGCTGAAGCAAAGCACATCAACTGGAGACAGCCAGGAGATTTGTTGCAAAAATCACACTCCTAGTCCAAACTACATTAGTGTAGGCACACTTCATGATGACAGAAGGCAAAACCAGTGACACTAGTCCAAAGGAAAACTCCAACATAAATCCAGTATATTTAAATAATCTCAGTGTCAAACATTTTGCTGGAAAGAAGATATATTATCTACAGGAACCAGTATCTCGGATATATTTTTATAACTGTCTGATGATTCAGAGAAGACTGACAATAAACACACTATTGAAAAATACAGCACTCTGCTCATGTCTTCACTTTTCAAGAAAAGCTATCGCATAATCCAAATTTATCCAGACCTTACGAAAAATGGAAGCATGATATTAACTACCTATCACAACTTCTCTCAAATGGAGGACTGGTTTATGGCTCAGGTAATGCCAAAAGTGGAAAAAAACTGCCCCAAAACAATAAAAAATGACAAAATGATTAACTTAAGATGGGTTTGAGCAATACATAGTTAATTATCAAACAGGCCTGTTCAATTTTCTTAATTATATTTCTGTCTCCTGCTATTTTATAAAACCATATTTTGTGCCATATTGAAAATTCAGAATAGCAAGAAAACACTACCTTTCTCGAAACCAGTGGAGAATCTGCATTACTTAAGGATCCACATGGACCTGACTGGAAGAAAAGAGTAATTTCAATTCTATTTTGATGAAATATATACATATGTGCCTGGGCAGTGCCTGGCACAGCTGATTTGGATTCTGCTGAGAGGTCTAATGATCACCGATAACAGAAAGTAATACAGCAGTGATAATTTTCAAGGCATTTGCATTCTCTTAACAACTTTGAAACAGTTTTACACAAAATGCTTACATTATTTGTAATTTTAATCTATCAGAAACAGAGAAAAGTACAGAAGCTGGTAACAACAGAACACAGCATAATGTCATACTAAATCAAACTAAGCAAGTATTATATCATCAATGGGGAAATACCTCTATTTTGCTGATGAAGAAACCAAGGAAAAAAAAGACTAATGGTCCATTTTTCCAAGACATCAAACACTTGAAATCAACAGGAGCAGTACATGATTACCAGCTCTAAAAATCAGCACAGAAGGGGCTTGACTGAAGCTAAAAGTGTGGCTAGAAGCAAACCTCAACTCTTGGATTTCAAGCCCTCCTCATAAATTCACTATATCAGTCTCCCTTCCATGTCAGAAACAGTATTTTCACCTTGTATAAAGTATGCAGTAAAATGACTGTTTTCTCATTGTAAGAAAAGGAAAGAAGGTTGATTTATCATAGCAAGACTGCCAAAAACCATAGATTTTACTCTCTTCTCCTATCTAGCTCTCATTTCCAATTCAGCTCAAAATGCAAAGATAGTGACTAATGACATGAAACACAGCAAGTGATTGAACAAATCAAACCAGTTAACTTTAGGTCAAGAGCACCAAAATCATGTTTTAATACTAAGTGACGCTTGTACATCTGACAATAGCAAATTTCTAAAGCATAAAATCAAAAGATAGATAAAAATCATACAAAGCTCTTTTAAATTACACTGTTGATCACTGAAATTTACTTTCTTTTTCTTCATTGAGTTAAGTATGCCTGCCTTTTGACATACATAGGGATGGTCATTTCATTTATCTGAATGTAGTTTAGATTAATACAATTACATTAAATGTTCTGTTAACAGAACTCTTTTGACAAGAGGAGTTATTTCAAAAATAGGGTGAAAATTTACCATCTTTATATTCTGTGTCTAAGATTACCTGTCTTAAAATTGTCTACATCAAGGAGAAATTGCTCAGCAGTGTTTTGCTTTTTGCTTACGTAATACCCATTGAAGTTCTCCCATTTCATTGAAAATATCTTTCAAACAGCATAAAACACTAAAAACCCTATTCATTTCTGCAGAGAACAACATTAGGAAACTGCAGAAACCACGTTAGTCAGGAAATGTTTTACTTTTTCTGTGGGAAAAAAAAATACTGAAGAAAATTAATATCTGCCTACAGAACGTTAACCATAGTTTTGAAAGTCTCAAAACACTTTCATTCTTACTTAGGAAAAAATTTTAAAACTCAAATTGTACACAAATAAAAATATTCCAACTTGGTGATCTTCTCTTCCTGAAGAGTGGAAGTACACATTTAGGGGGGGGAAAAAAAAGGTCTGAGTACGTGTTAAGATCCTACTGCATCATACTGATTTACTGTGGTAAATTTCTGCTTGTGATAAAAGAAAATAATCATCTCTTATCAATCACATACTCAAAGGCTGCATTATCATGTAGGAGAATACTCATAATCATCCTAAGCAGACTGCGTAATTTTTGCACTGAAGTGAATATTCTAAGGAATGGTTAAACCCCATGACACAATCAACATACCCAGATGTTTATCAGCTGTTTCTTCAGCATTCAAGTTTTAATGAAAGAATATAAAAAGATTGCCAGCTCTTCCTTTTAAACTAGTTTTATAGGATAGTAGCCTATTTATTATTCAATGATGTTAATTTTTTGTGTAACTGTAGAAGTCAAAACTCCCATGCTGAATCCAGGTACTCTCTTCATAAAATATGTAAGATGGCTATCAGGCATGGATTTAGTAAGGAGTAGCTTTGTAGTCTGTAAGTCTATAGACTGTTGGGTCACATCACAAACTGCAATAACTGGACCGGTCCTACATATCCAATGCCACATCATTTGGACAGCAACTAATCCATTTTGCACAGCTTCTCTCCAAAGAGCTTACTGATTAGTATTTCGGATTTTTCTCCCTGTTGTGTGTAAGGCACAGGGAAAAACAGACTTCACAACACCACAAACATACTTTATTTATTTGATGTCCTGGTTGTGGAGAAGGTTTATCATTAAGAAAGTAACAAGAAATCATTAAGAAAGAACAAGCATTCTGAAAACATTACTGTATACCATTTTTAGCCATCAGTCCTGGTTAAGCAACACTTGTAAGGCATTCTAGACTAGTGAAGTTCTGCCTATGCATACATTTGCATTTTTTTTACACATTTTGTAGAGGTTGATATGAAGTCTGCACACTCAGAACGTGATTGAGCATCTATGTGCTTTATGGGAACAGTTCTGGACTCAGGATGCACGGAAAGAAGTTAGGCAAAGTGCTGCAGTTTCAGCTTTTTGTATTCCCCAACAGAACTCACCTTTTAAAAGGCAAAAAGCAGTAATTTCCAAGAGTCAAATTTGTTCTCATTAGGAAACAAAAGCTAATAATTGTCCTATTAAATTTTACAGTAAGTTTTTTTTTTCTTTGTCACTATTTTTGCTAGTTATTCATGCTGTGAGGTGGGGTGTGAGGTGGGGAATCTGACAGTCATCTTCCTTCTATTTAATTGCCAAAATATACAGGAAGCAAGTTATCTTTAAACATTCACATTTGTTGATTTTGGCTTCTATTTTTGAAGTCTTCTCTGAAAGTTCAATAGCCTATATGGAAGAAAAATGGAATGAGAGAGGAGAAGAATACTGCTAAACCAGTCACAGATTAACACAGACAATTTTAATCTCTAGAATGTAAATTGTTTGCAGTAATGTCCAGGATTTCTGCACATTTTGAAAGCTCCCAGTGAAAATTAAAAATGCCCACAAAAGATCTTAAAATCTCCTAGATCATTATTTATTTGTGTGTTCTATTTAAAATCTATTTAAAATCTCTTACTCTTTTTGTTAGGTGTAACTCTAAGCTTCCATAACGTATGTAGTGGAGTGTGTTTTCCTGGGAAACAGATTCATACAGAGATGAAGTGGTATGCCTGGAATCATGCTGGCATTCCTGGCAGAAAAGGAAACAATCTATTGCAAGTCTCAGGCAATTTTGCCATTTTTTTCTTCAAATTTAACACTGTGAAATATCATCACAGTAGGTTCAGCACAGACCTTCAGTTACTCCTCTTCAAATTATAAAAGACTGAATTATTCCTACTAAAGTAAGCAGCTCCAGATAGTGTAATCTTTCAGTTTGCAACAGTGGACTTATTGATATCAGCATCAATAATCCTTATCTTCACTGAATTTAGGGTGATAAAAATTAGTTCACTTTCATTTAAAGTAATTTTTTATTCAGGTAATTTTAACTGTAATCTTGTGTGCAGTATTTTAGGTCTATTAAAAAGTATCTCATAATATTTTAATTTTCAAATAAAAATTCTCTACCAGCTACAGAAGTAAAGAATGATTTAAAAGTTTGCATGAGGCAAGACAAATTAATAAGGAATACAGAACCAGGCTGAAAGGAAAGCATAGTCTTCGCAGCTACTGGTTACATTAATATTTTTTAAAAAATGTTATTGTTCAACGACTCAATTTCCAAATTCAAAGTTAGAACCTATTGTATAAAATTTCAGGTTCCTCATCAAGCCTAAACCTATAGATTTCTAAAGCCTCTTCAACAAAATCAATTTCTAAAACCAATTCAGGATCAAAAGAAGGTTGTCACAGGCTGGTTTGAATTCTAGTTCATCAAGTTCATCATTCTATCAGAAGTTCATATCCAGCATAGTATCAGAAGCATATTTTTTGATACTCTTTACATGCACTTAAACTGAGCTAAAAACAATATGTGATTTTTAACAGAAAATTGATACAGAGATTTTGGTCATAATGGACATATCCTACAAAATATCTAAAAAGCAGCCAAAAGGCAGTGAAAATCATTTTGTGATAAAGAGAATGAAAAAGAACCAAAACTCAGTGTCACATTCACCAACATTCTCATTAGCATCGACTCTGTAAAGATATAACGAGGCATGTCACAATTGTCTAAGCAAACCACACATTTTGACAGTTTGTGCTTTTATTCCTCTGGATGCTTTTGAAAGTTCTGCCCAAAGAATTTGCAAGCTTTCCTTTAACAATCTGATGATGCTGAGGAACAGGAATATGCTTGACTAGGTCTCCAGACCTACAACCACTCTACATCTTTACATAAGGTTATGGCTGAACTAAGGTCACCCCCAGGTTAACCAATGCTGCAAAGAAAATAACAAACAACATAAACCTGGGACATACCTATGCTATTTTTCAACAGAGGGAGAAAACACGTGTTATGTTCCAATGAGACAGAGTCATAGCCTATACAAGTTCAAAAATCAGAACCATACTTTCATAAATTAGAAATGTCACCTGTGAGTAGTCTCGAACCTCTTTCAAAATCTGTTTTTTTTTAATTAAAATCTGTTCATAATGAGTTTGTGAAATCAGTATGTCCCTACTAAGCACATTTGTTGTATAAACTACTCACCTCGATGACAAAATGAGGTTTTTACTACTTCGGCAAAAGGAATCGAAATAAGGACAGAATCATACAGGCTAATCCACGTTAAGTAGCTATTCCTCCATCATATCAAACAGCATAATTGACAAGATAGCTGCTGAAATCTGTTCCTGGGTGTCTGGAGTGTAACTCCTGGAAATTAAGAGTTCCAGCAGAGAATATAACAGATGGAGGGAGTCATGATTTTTTTCTCATCTTTTTAAATTAGTGCAAAACTTCTAAATACATTAATTCCAATATTCTTACTTATTATTTTGCCTCCTTTCCACTAAAATATCTGTGTTTAACATAGGCCTCTTTTTAAAGTGAATCCATAACTGATTTCATCTACTGTCATTCTAGATAATAGAGAAAATTTCAGCACATTTTTCATTAAATTAAGGTACTCTTTTGGTTAGAAAGAGCAGAATGTCATTGCTTTTCCTGGATCTACAGGAGAAAGAACAAGAGAACAACTGAAGACTGAATCAAACCTCCTATCTTTTCTACAAAGGCTCACAAATGAAATACCACTACCCATTGTGATGAATTGGTAAACTGATGACTTGCATTTATGCTCAGATCATTTGAAAGCTGTGAAGTTGTTGCCTTCAAGTAAACCATTCAATAAAATAAATATGTCTAATTAGGTTTCCCTAAAACTCTGAGGTTGCACACTTTGGAAATCACAGCTTATCTATGATCCTGTCCCAGTGAGGGGCTCTTAATGTTTAACTTTGAACTTTTTAATTATTGCTTTTTTTGTCTTGGTCTCTTTCTGCCAGAAGTATCAAATACATATGCTTGTATGTGTCATTGATTCTTTTACACTTTTAATTAAACGCTTTGAAATGAAGAGACTTACCAGACTGAGTGTGAGAAGTCTTGGCAGGTATTTAGCTAAGAGGCAACTTATTACTGGGCCCTCATGAAACAGGAAAACTGTAAGTACCCCATTATCTCAGGGATAGCTGTTCTACTGTGTAGTGCAGTAGTGCAGTAATTTTAAGACTACTACCAATTATCATTTTAGTCATGCCAACACATGTTACAAATGACTTTTCTACTTTTCTATTGGTGGTACTGTTTTCAGGAAGGTGTGATGTTTGATGTTTCAATCAGCAAAGGCAGAGAACTAAAACCTTTGTGGTCTTTTACGCCCTGCCATTTTTTACCTTCTCTACTTCTCGCTGTGCCTTCCTTACTATGGCAATAAGAGAGATATGAGAAAGCAAACAGTTACAGCAGGAAAAACAGTACAAAAAGTTGACAATGGTTATTGACCTGAGAAAATAAAAAAAGTGATTTAAGAAACAACTAATCAGACATAAAAATCACTGCCTACTTCTTATTGATTATCTACAGTATCACCTCACCAGAATCCAGAATCCATTTTCTCCCTAGTAACTCACTTTTCTGCAGACATTGAGTATAAAGAGGAGGCTAGATGAACGTAAAGGAGAATTGGTACAGAAAGGGATTACTTGCACAGAAACATAGAATGATGTATTCTGAAGCATTCAGAATATATAGAAATTATTCTAAGAGGAGGACATGCTTAAACATTGTAAATCTCCGACTTCCAACATCTAAGTTTTATATTACCTAATACCTGTTCTAATGATATAGATAGGTTAAATCTCCATCTCCTGCAAGATGAAAAGATAATACAACAATGAGCAAGTTGCATTTTTGTTTCAGGGCATCATCTTTACAGAACTTCTGACTTCTCCCCTTCTGTGTTCACCTTTTTTTTGACCTCTTTGTGGCCATTTCAAAGCAATTTTCAGTAGACTCACAATTGCTGTACTTAACTTTGTAAGACACAGAGTTGCTACTTTCCTACAACAGCATTAATAGACATTATTATTCACAAATCTGGGAACAAGAATATGGTTCTGCTCTTACTACAACTCCTGTAGTTTTTTCACAAGTTACAACAGTAATTGAGTCTGTGCTTGTAAGAAGGCCAAGTATAGATAGCTGGATTTTCCAGTGCATGATCCAGAAAATCTTTCCACATATATTGATCCTTTCTTTAACACTAGATTGAGATGTTTACAGTCTAGGTTTTACTTATGCAGTGAGACCTCTTTTGGTTTTATTAAACAGTTCAAATATTCTCGTGTTTAGGATCAGTAGCAAGCAGATGATGAATTTAGGAATTAGTATTTTGTTTTGTTTTGTTTTCTTATGTAATGTTGTGAATCTTGTGAATAAGAACTATTTATTTTTCCACTGAAAAAGTTAACTTTATTCATGTGATCTACCTTTTTCTTTGCAGGGGGGAGGAGGATCAAACTGCTTTTTCACCTCATTTATTTTAGCAAGGCACCTGTGTCCTTTAGAAAGATTTGGCTGCAGTATTTGGTTGCAGTTCAGTGAACCAGAGTTAATGCTGGCATAGTGACAATTAGTCAGCTGACAGCAAAAGGCTAAAGTTCATAAAAAGCAATGAGTCCCAACAACTAAAGACAACCTCTTCATGAAAGAAAAGACATTAGAGACTAACCACTGTCCTGAGGGGAAATTTCAGAGACTGAAGAAGCAAAAGAAGAATTAAATAACAAAACAGGGAATGATCCATCAGGTATCAGGTCAAGACAGGGAAGAAGGTATTTATAATGGATCTATGGAACTATGGAAACTCATGATAAAAAGATGTAATTATAGGGAAATATCACATGAGAACTGGAGAATTAGCCTTTTTATTATCAAAAGTATTCCACCATCAGCAAAAGTGATTTTGTTCTCAAATAAATTAGGTGATTATTACAGACCAGAAAGGGATGATGGCTAATCTGGTGACCAAAAGGAAAGAAATCTAAAAAAACAAGCAGTCCTGATGGAACATCAAAATATAAAAAGTGGGGTGAGACTGCTGAAAGAGAACATGAAAAATCAGCTCTCTACTGTATTCTGTAGTCTACTACCCTTAAAGAACAGTGACAGCATAGTAAGGATGCTGGATAGACTGGAGCATACTGGGGAACTTCATCAGAAGATTTCAAATTACTATAAATCTTTTTAAGGACTTCAATAAATGAAGACTGAGTAAGCAGCAGACTGGACAGCCAAAGGTCCCTTCCAACCTAAATTATTAATGCTTTATGACAGAACCAGCCACCCATATCTCCAGCACCATGTAGTAATACATTAAAGGAAAGATACTGAGAACAAATTGATGGATGCAGTAATTTTTGACAATGAAACACTTTTGGATCATAATTTTATGGCTGAGAGGCAGCTTGGACTATATACTTGAACATAATATAAAGGCTACTAATCCGTGTCCAGAATTGACCTTCTTAGGCAGACTTAAAAATGAAGTACAAAAGAAATCAACATCAATATACAAAACAAGATAAGTGAAATTCTTTTAGAACAATGACTGTTTAAGAACAGTCAGTGCAGCAGAACTTCTCTTCATGAAGGTGCTATGATACAGAAATAGAAATGAAACTAAAGGTAGAGAAAATGATTCATCAATCACTGCTAAAATATGATGGGAAAATTTTTGGAACTGTATGCACTAACATTAGCAACAATAAGCTACGGCTGCACTTCAAACAATGAACATGTAACATTTCAGAATGTCACCTTCCCTACTGTTATCACACAGATAGTAGAGTCAGGTAGAGGAATAAATGCCTCAGTACATTTCTGAAAAGGCTTTGTCTGGATATGGGTGGGTAATTTCTACAGTAGGTCAGGACAAAGAGGAGTTGATAGTCTCCTCTTAGAGTCCTAGATTTACAGTAATGCCAGGAAGAAGGTCAACCCAATTTAAGAATTTTGTGTTCTTACTTTCTTTAAGACAATTATCTCTAATTGAAAGAAAGTGTTGAAAAGTAATGTTTATTTTAAGATGTCCTTTCTCAGCTGCTAGAGTTGTATATTTTCCCTGTGTATCATGAACTGTGTTTATCTACAGAAACACCAAGAACAATAAAAAATGATCTTTTCATGAAATTCTGCACATCTGCCATTCAAAATTTATCGCTTGAAATCTGTCTGTGTGCAGTCATGCAGCGTACCTGAGTTATCTACTTTTAGGTGACTCAGATAATCCACACGAGATTCAATAACCAAGGAACAGATAATCCCTTAAGACTTTGTGGTCACAAGGTACAGCACAGACCTCATCTCCTATCCTCAAACAGTCATCCAAGGAGCTACATGACTCCCTAAGTTAAGCACCATAAATAAGTAACACTTTGCTGTTTATTCTTACAAATTTCTGTCTCTTCTTTATCAAAAAGGACAAGACACTAATTTGTACTGTGAATTCCTTCTGGACAGCTGCCCAGGTGCTAAGTAAACTGTGTGTATGCCATGGCTAAGGCTTGTCAGCATATATCCTGTCATTCAAGTGAGACAAATGGCATATATTAAACCAAACATCAGCATCAGCAGACAGTTTCTGGGCTCTCATTCCTCTTTGATAAGGGAAGAAAAAAACTAGAAAAGGAACTGATAGCAACAGATGCATAAACCAAATTTTGAAGGGGTTGAAATCTTCAAACCTCTGAAGAATTCATAAAAGCTATTCTAACTTACACCAGCTGAGGTCCAAACCTGCTTATATAAACAATTCATGACTAACTATAGCAATTGTTTGAAAGTAGAAATTTTATTTCCCACCTAAACAAAAGAACACTGTGTTCTGACAATTCAAAAATCTTCAACACAAGGACAGCAAATTAGCATTTTTAAGAAGGAACATATGCACACGGATATGCTTTGACAGTGAAGTGAATTAAAAAAAATACCACAGAAAGAAAACATTTCTAAGCAACAGCCTTCCTGAGTGGTTTAATTTCCATGGTATATTTCTAAGGCAGTCCAAAATTTACTAGCGCAAATCACAGTACATGTTAAATTGAACACTGAGCTTTCAGATGAACTGATCACCGAAGCCTCTTTTGTGCAGTAGGCAATAATGTACATGACTATATTTTTACTGCACAGTGAAATTTTTCTTTCTGTCATCTCCATTTAGCACCAGATCATTTTTCAACACCCCTTCCCCTAATCCCCAAAGATTCTATTTTATCCATCTTGTTTTTATTTGACCTAAGTTCAGGATATTTTTACACAACTCCATATGTGCATTTTCAAGGCAGCTGATGTTGAATATGATAGACCTGAAGCAGCCAATACAGCAAGCTAGTGAGAGATACTGTGCTAGAGCTATATTCCATCAGAAGATAAATAATGTAACAGTCCGCAAAATCCAGTTGTTTTAGTTAGAGGTTCATTTTGGAGACAAAAAAGGAAAAATAGGTTCTGACAATGCCAGAAAATATTCTGCTTCCAAATAACTTCTGCTTTCAAATTCTGTTTACATTATACTATAATGGCACATAAGAAAACATAAAGATGAAATGGAAACCGAACTTCAACTGATCCAAAATATTTTGGATCAACTGCTATTAGTTTGTGTTTAGTTTTCTTACTGGAGAATGAAAAGTTGAAGAAATTTGGTTTTATCTGGAAAGAAAGCAAAACTCTACATATGTCACAAAACAGAAAATACTGTTTTACAGTACCTTGCATGGTACAGCTGAATCCAAAACCAAAGCAGTGTACACTGTCTCCTGGAACACATTCTTTCACTCAATCCAAAAAAGCTCATGTCTAACCAGAAGAAGCAACAGAAGTCCTTTTTTGAATCTCTGCACAAACAAGGATTTAAAGCTTTTTGAATTTGTTTTGATCTTTGTTTCTTTAGGAAAGAAGCCACAAAGCATTTTTGCTGCAAGTCTTAAAAATATAAAACAAAAAAACCAAGGTCTCACTCTTCCACAGCAGTCATCTTACTGAAAGATCAAGTTTCAGAATTTGGCCTTCAATTTCATATCCTCAACGTAAACTACAAAATTATTCAAGTGACCAAGTGACTTACATTGCAAAACTGAATGACTTTATTTTCTAATGGTGTTACTTATAACTACACTGAATCAAAGATATGTCCCATTATTTCAGGTGAAGACACAGCACAGTATAGTTCCTCTGTTGTTTCCTCTGCTTATGTGCATATAGACATGTGTATATGCAGTGTTTGCAAAGATGACAGATACTTTATTCCTAAATCTCAAGACAAATATTTATCTGTTTATTAAAGACCTAAAAATGTCTTTCTGCTTTATTTATTTTCTTAGTTAGGTCCTTCTGGGCTTTGGAGTTTGTTTTCTTTTTTCTTTTTTTTTTTACTCATTTGGAAAAAAAGTGTTCATGTTATGTTCATTTGTAATGGATTTGGGTTTTCCATTTAAATCATCAAGTTGAAATCCTTGGAGGAAATTAAAACTCAAAACCTAAATACTTGTATGTATGCTACTACGTACAGAAAATTTCAATTCAGAAACTGTGAAAACTTAAATGTAAGAAGACAGAAGCATTGATAGTTTTCAGAAATTCAAGGCCTACCTATCACCTGTGAAACTGCATGCTGTCCTTGGAAATGGTGTTTTCTTGTGGCCAGTTAACCCTGCACCGATAACATCTCCTTTTCCCAGAAATGAGAATCTCTCCTCTCCCAGCTGACCATACGCACTCACCAACAACTCTCTTTCAACCTTTTTTACCTTTCACAAAATGCAATCACAAGATACACAAGATACAATTAGCAGATTTCAGTTTTTAATTCCAAGTCCTTGCCCACTGCACCAAGATCATTCTAAGGTCCCAGTTTTGAAACTGATTTAAGTCAATCTAACTTTGTGATGCTGCCCAAACAGTGCACCTCATTGTGCACCAGCAAAAAAAGCTCACGTAGCCACACAGTCAACAAGACCAAATGCCTGGTGCGCCTGTAAACCAACTTGATTAAAAAATATGTATCATCTTCATTTAGATCAGAACGCTGCTGCAGTTACCCATGTACTAAGGCCTGGTAGAAGATGCAGTTGTCACCAAGGAAAAGATGAGACCTTATTTCTGATAATTTCGGTCAGCTTGGGTTGATCAGAAAACTGTGCCCTCAGGACTCTTTACAGTGGGAGTAAATGAGAATATTGCTTACCTGGGACAATTCATCTGGGGTGAATGGGATCAGAATGGGATCTTATATGCACGCTGAGACAGCAAACAAATATGAGAAAAATGTTCTCGGTTTTAGGCTTGTGTTTAATATTCTACCTTCTCCTCTATTTTCTCAACTTTCTCCTTTAATTTTTCTATTTTGAAGCATAACAAATTTCTCTTTTAGTCACAGAAGATAGTGTGGTATCCCTAAGGAAATGAATGCTTACTACATGTGCAAATGCTCAAAATGTGTGTTATATTTGACAGCAGTCCTTGAAACGTTGTGGGACTGGCACTAATTCTCTCACTCTACAGGTAAAAACTTATTCTAAGAGATCTATTAAAATCCTGGTATCAGTTCCTTTTCCAGTCTCTAGAACATGGAATTTGATTTCTGCAACTGTACATTTCACAAATGAAGGAACAAGGACAGCAGCATGGGTACTGTTTTCATTGACAGGTTAAATGTTCCAAGAACAAATGCTATACAAAGAACACCATTTAAAAAGCTTCATCCTAGAAAGCGATAAAAATTTTAGGCCCCTCTTTTCAAAAAGAGGCAAATTATTGATTAAACATCTCTCTAAGATGCTTCTGGAGAACTGGGAGAATGATCTCCTTGCATGTAAGAAACCAACTACATTCAAGAGAAAGGAGGAAGGAGTCATGTTATGTAAGATATGTGTGAAAATGTTTACACAGAGCAGTATTTCTTCTGTGGAATTCAAGGCACATTTGTACTGCACAATATTACAAATTTGCACTTATTCTTGGATGCAAAATAGCATCTCTGTGGTGCTTAGCATGCATTTTGATCTAGTTTAGATATCTTTAACATTGTTCTGAACTGCACATTTTAACTTTAGCCTCTGCTATCTAGAACTGATCTACTGAGATCAGACTGGATCGTCTGGCTACCTTCCACCTCCACCTAACAGTTTACACTGTTATCCTGAAATACCTGTAAGGGGTTAATCGAGACAACACTGTGCAGCACCCGAGTGCTTGGGCTGCTTTAGAAACAGTATCTGAAAGATGTCCCCAGAGGCTGAGGTTTTCAGTTTGAAGTTCAGAAGAATGAAACTGCTGCTGTGAAGCAAGGAGGACTGAGTGAAAAGACACTCTGGAAGTACTAGTCCCTCTTAAAACAGCTTTTTATTCCTGCTTAACAAATATATTTTTCAGCCTGCATGTGTCTGAAATTTGCGGCATTATCGTACTGTCTGATTCACCAGCTATTAGGGAAACTGAGGAATTAGGAATGTATAAAAATGTGGGTGGAGGTTCCTTTTTTTCCCCCCAAGCTGCAGGTCTGAGTCTCACTAAATAGCATTTAAATCTCCATCTGCTATTATGCGACCATTGCTGTGTATGCAGTTTTAAGAGAAATGGCCCTTTTGACAATTTACCCCTGAAAGTTAAAAATCTTAAGTGCTTTATGCCATCCATTAGCCAAAAATCAAGTATTCCTGCAACTTGTTTCTCTAGCTTCATGCCCCACTTTGATCCATGGATTTATCTTGTCTGAACCTTGTAGACACTGGATGCATACCAGCTAGATTTTTCCCCATGGTAGTATCTGTTTCCTTGCTGGTAGCATCTCTGTTAAAGATTAAAATGATCTGACCCTGGCAAACTACAAAGTTGTAGTTTAGTGGAAATGGTGACATGTCTTGCGCTAGTCCCTAACCAGCAAGCACATTATCAGTGATTAAAGCCAGGGTTAAAGATGGAGTACAGGGAAGGGCCCAAGCTAATAGTGTTATCAGCCTTGTTCACACTGGTGCTGCCAGCACTGGGCACAAAGAGAACAAGAAGGCAACAGCAAAGGGGAGAAGTTAAGAAAAGAAACAGCTGCAGAGGGTTAGAGAACGAGGCTTCAGGAGATGGGAAGGAAGCTGTAGAGGAAAAGGGGGTGAACAGGAACATAACAAAGCAGTAGTTCAGCAGAACATAATGCAGCAGTTGACACCTAAGGGAACAAAGAAGGAGTCCTCATCCCAGTTCAGAGCAGTGTACACATTCTCAGTTATGACTGCAACATGCCAAAGGTCACATTCCTCAGCAGCTGTTGGAGGCTTCAACCCAGGCGGACCTTCCAACAGAGGATGCAGCTATGAGAGTCTCAGGCTGCAGGGCAGTGCCTAGGGCCTCTCCATGAGGCTGGGGCTGACAGTCATCTTTCCTGCAGAAGATGGCTACTGTTAAGAGCCATGTTGCCAAGTGAAAGAGTCACAGGAGGAAGTCAGCAGGCTGTGCAGCAGCAGAGAGAATGAAAGAGATCAACAGGGTATTGCCAGAAACCCAACAGCTTCAGGAATCCCAACCCCAAACAGCAGTGAAGACACAGGTGGAGTCTGAGCCTTGTGGGAGAGTAAGAGGTAACTTCAAGCATGACGAAGGCTGGAAACTGGTGACTTCTTGCACCCGGAGGAAGACTCCTGCTCCTCCTGAAGGATGGCAGCTACTGAACAGGTTCACTGCCCTCAAAGCTGAGGAGGAGCTGGGCGTGCTTTTGAGTGAAGCATCTGGGCCGACAGACCCTGAGCCACGTGGGAGCACCCAGAGGAAGTGGTGAGTGATGTTAGTGGGTGACTCGCTGCTGCAGGGTCAGAGGCACCCATCTGCTGATCTGACCTGTCATCTAGAGAGGTTTGTCGCTTGGCAGGGGCTCGGATCTGGGACATTGTGGGGAGACTGCTGTCACCTGAAGAAGAGTGTTTTGTGCAAGTTCGAAAAGCTCCTCAGTGACTACGACTCTGAGCCAAAGGATGAAGTTTAACACACACACAAACTCAACAACAACCACGCGCAGTAATACTGTTTCAGCTCTCTAATACGTAACCACAAGGTATTTACTTTCCTCCTTTTTTAGGGGTCCCGTTACCTTGCCTTGACCCTGATTCCAGTGGGACGTCCCCCACTTTCCGCAGCCTGGTTGGGAGTTTCGTGCTCACCATGAGTCCGGCAAAGACCACAAAGTTTCACAGAATGAGGAGGCCTTTTATAGCCTACGCTGGCACTGGGGATTCTGGGGATTTTTCCTCAGCACAATGATACAGGCAGCACATGCTACACCCACCTCAGGGTAATGGTGGAGGATGGCCATTTTAGGTCAGCCAATGGGGGAAGCGGGGCAGGTTGGTGGGTCCACAGGTTGGCTTCCTCACAAATGCCAAGGCTTGTCCACCCCGCTATCACCCTGTGCTGCTCTTCCATGTTGGCACCAGTGATACTGCCAAGGGGACCTTGGAAAGTAACGAACGTGACCACAGAGGTCTGGGGGCCAAGGTAAGGGGTATGGAGGCCCAGGTGGTTTTCCCCTCGATCCTGCCAATGAGGGGCAAGGATGTGAGAAGGAGTGGGCGGATACTGCAAGTCAACAATCGGCTGCGCAGCTGGTGTTGGCAACAGGGTTTTGATTTCTGTGGTCATGGTTCAAAGATCGAAAACTGCTTGGGAGAGATGAGATCCACCTCGCTAAGCGGGGCACAAGCATCTTTGTCAACAGGTTGGCCAGCCTGGTAAGGAGGGCTCTAAACTAGGAAAGATGGAGGAAGGGGAGAGTTAGAGGGACCACCCAATCAGCAAAACAGGGCTTAAGTGGGTAAGGCGGGGGGGGGGGGGAATACCTCAAGTACTTGCATGCAGGCAAGGAAGTACCCACAAGACAACTCTACAGGGAAACCTTCTGGGAAATCAGCACTCTTGCTGGGTGCCTCTCTGAAGTACCTGTACACAAATGCACGCAGCATGGGGAACAAACAGGAGGAATTAGAGATCTGTGTACAGTTGCAGGGCTATGATCTCATTGGCATTACGGGGACACAGCGGGATAGCTCACATGGCTGGAATGCTGCAATAGATGGTTACAGGCCCTTCAGGAAGAACAGGCCAGGAAGGCAAGCAGGGGGAGTCATCTTTTATGTGAGAGAACAGCTGGAACGTACGAAGCTCTGCCTAGGGGTGGACGATGGGCTGTTTGAGAGCATACAGGTAAGGATTAAGGGGCAGACTAGCATGGGTGACACTGTTGTGGGTGTTTGCTTCAAGCTACCTGATCAGGAAGAGGAAGTAGACGAGGCTTTCTACAGACAGCTGGAAGTAGCCTCACATAACCGTCCCGATACCTGCTGGAGCAACAACACAGCAGGACACAAGCAATGCAGGACGATCCTGGTTAGCATCCCTGACAACCTCCTGATACAGGAGATAGAGGAGCCAATGAGCAGAGGTGCTCTGCTGGACCACATACTTACAAACAAGGAAGGGCCGGTTGGAGATGTGAAGGTCAGGGGCAGCACTGGCTGCAGTGGCTATGAGATGCTGGAGCTCAGGATTCTGAGAGGAGGGAGCAGGGCAAAATGCAGGATCACAACCCCAAGGGCAGACTTGGGCATCCTCAGGGACCTGCTTGTAAGAATCCCATGGGATAGCACTCTAGAGGGAACAGTGGTCCAAGAAAGCTGGTTGATAGTCAGCGATTGCCTCCTCCAGGCTCAGGAACAGGCCATCACAATAGGAGTTGAGCAAAGGGGGCAGGAGACCTGCATGGATGAACAAAGTGCTCCTGCCAAAACTCAAACATCAGAAGGAGGTATACAGAAGGCAGAAGCAGGGACAGATCACCTCAGAGGAATACTGGGAAACTGTCCAAGTATGCAGGGATGGGGCTAGGGAGGCCAAGGCCCACCTGGAGGTTAATCTGGCAAGGCATGTCAAGGACAACAAGAAAGGCTTCTATAAATACATCGGTAGCAAAGGGAAGACTAGGAGAAACATGGGCCCGCCGCTGAATGGGGCAGGGGCCCTGGTGACAAGGGACACTGAAAAGGCTGAGGTACTGAATGACTTCTTTGCCTCACTCTTTACTGGTAAGACCAGCCTTCAGCAATCCCAGGCCCCAGAGACCAGCAGGAGCATCTGGAGAAAGGAAGAATTTCCCTTGGTAAAGGTGGATTGGGTTAGGGATCACTTAAGTAGACTAGACCTACACACGTCCATGGACTCTGACGGGATTCAGTCACGACTGCTGAGGGAGACGGCACATGTCAGTGGAAGGCCACTCTCGATCATCTGTGAGAGGCCAGGGCAATCAGGAGAGGTGTCTGAGGACTGGGAGAAAGCCAGTGTCACCCCAGTCTTCAAAAAGGGCAAGAAGGAGGACCCAGGAAACTCCAGGCCAGTCAGCCTCACCTCCATCCCTGGAAAGGTGATGGAGCAGCTCATCCTGGAGGCCATCTCCAAGCATGTGGAGGAGAAGAAATTGACCGTGAGTAGTCAGCATGGCTTCACCAAGGGAAAATCGTCCTTAACCAATCTGATAGCCTTCTATGATGGGAGGACTGGCTGGGTAGATGAGGGGAGAGCAGTGGATGTTGTCTCCCTTGACTTCAGCAAGGCTTTTGACACTGTCTCCCATAACATCCTCATAGGCAAACTCAGAGAGTGAGGGCTAGATGAACAGACAGTGACGTGGATTGCAAACTGGCTGAACTGCCAGGCTCAGAGGGTTGTGATCAGTGGCGCAGAGTCTACTTGGAGGCCTGTAGCTAGCACTGTACCCCAGGGGTCAACACTGCACCCAGTCCTGTTCAACTTACATGACCTGGATGAAGGGACAGAGTGCACCCTCAGCAAGTTTGCTGATGCTACAAAACTGGGAGGAGTGGCTGATGCACCAGAGGGCTGTGCTGCCATTCAGAGAGACCATGACAAGCTGGAGAGGTGGGCGGAGAGGAACCTCATGAAGTTCAACAAAGGCAAGTGCAGGGTCCTGCACCTGGGGAGAAATAACCCCAGGCACCAGGACAGGTTGGGGGCTGACCTGCTGGAAAGCAGTTCTGCAGAGAAGGACCTGGGAGTGCTGGTGGACACCAAGCTGAGCATGAGGCAGCAATGTGCCCTTGTGGCCAAGAAGGCCAATGGTATCCTGGGGTGCATCAGGAAGAATGTTGCCAGCAGGTGGAGGGAGGTGATCCTTTCCCTCTACTCAGCCCTGGTGAGGCCACATCTGGAGGACTGTGTCCAGTTCTGGGCTCCCCAGTACAAGAGGGATGTGGCACTACTGGAGCAAGTGCAGTGAAGGGCTACAAAGATGATTAGGGGACTGGAGCATCTCTCTTACGAGGAAAGGCTGAGAGAGCTGGGCCTGTTTAGCCTGGAGAAGAGAAGACAGAGGGGATCTTATCAATGTGTACAAGTATCTTAAGGGACGGTGTCAAGAAGATGGAGCCAGACTCCTCTCAGTAGTCCCCAGTGATATGGCACGAGGCATTGGGCACAAACTGAAAGACAGGAAGTTCCATCCAAATAGAAAAATTTTTTTTTTTTACTGTTAAGGTGACAGAGCACTGGAACAGGTTGCCCAGAGCGGTTGTGGAGTCTCCTTCTTTGGAGGTATTCAAAAGCCGTCTGGACACAATCCTTGGAAACATGCTCTGGGTGACTGTGCTTGAGCAGGTGTGTTGGACTAGATGATCTGTGGAAGTCCCTTCCAACCTCAACCTTCCTGTGATTCTGTGATTTGAAATTATTTTCTGGGGTTTTTTTTGTACTTTAAAAGGAAAACAGAGACAAACGTGACTTTAAAATATCTTTTGAAGTGAAAAATCCACTGTTTTAATTAAAAACTATTGAAACAGAATGATGTGACCATTTCTCAGGCAAAGTCAAAACTATTAGCTGAACTTAGCCCAAACTGTGTTTGGGGCAAAGACATTATTTTCTTGAAAAGTTTAATTCAAACGGGAAATTAATGACAGTGTCTGCATGCTCCTTCCAAAGGTTCCCTAGATGCAGCACTGAAAAGTGATTTAAAACCTACTCTTAGCCATAAAATAACAACAGCTTATGGCCTTTTTGTTTTTCACTATTAGTTGTTAAGCCATCCTGCCAGAGTCAGCTAAAATTGATTAAATATTCACAATACCACACCAAGTTTTATGCTCACAAGCCAAATTTTTCCCTGATAGAAATCACAATAGCTTCACTGATAGCAAAAGATCTAAACAGAGCTGAACTACTTCTCACCAAATGAGGATCCAGTCCTACTTTTATTTTTCCTTTTTAACCTACAACATATTTTGTTCCCTTGGGCAGAAATAACAGCAAATCAGTCACTTTCACCAGATGGCATGCTTCACACTGAATCAGAATCTGTACTGAACAAAGAATATAACTACTGGTATGACAGTTTTTAACCCAATCTCTCTTGCAGTGATCTATGGAATAGAGAGACAAGTCTTTCAAAATCAGCATTTTGTGTTAACAGTAAGATTTCTTTAACTGTATTGAAAAATAAAAATGAAAGCACTGGAAACAAATTTTGCAAAACAGTATGTTGAATAGGCGTACTTCTACCGCATTCACTAGCAATAAGTTTTACTTACCAAGTTTTATTTTGCATTAATGATGTTTCTTGTATAAAGACCTACATTTCTTTTGAAAATAATAGTATAGTAATATCAAAACACACTCAAGAAAAGCTTGTAATCATCACACAATGTGGTAACATTAGAACAAAAAAGAATATCTTGAAGCCAAAAATGTATCACAGAGTGGGACTTAAATGGAAACAAAAGACAAATAATAAATGTTAATTTGTGACTTATAGTTTGGGAAGAACTGAAAAGAATATAAAACTCCATTTTTCAATGATTATGCATTTTCTAAAGTTAAATACTTCTGTTCTGTTCTAGTAATGATATGATCCAATTCCCATGTTAAATCAAACCAAGAAACCCATTTAAACAGTGGAGTAAATTTTAAGTTGGTTTAAATCATCCTTCTTACATGAAAATTTGCACGTCTTGAGTGTCTGATCCAGTTCAATTGAATTACAGTAGCAATTCAACATAGTAGTTAGTCCCTTACTTATTTGAACCCAAAAGATATTATGGTGGGATTTGTCACAAAGCCCTTCTTAGCTTTCTTTTTTTTCTTTAAAAAAATATGAGGAAAGAACTGAACAATTATTTGGAACATGCAGCACTGTTTATTTACATCTCTGTTTAGGTACATATAAACCAATCTGAAATATTAGTTCACTTCTTTCCAGGGTTTTCCTTTGGCAATCATCAGACAACAGGAACCTCTCATGTAGGAGTGGTTTGTGGAATTACTTTTATTGTGCCTTTTTAGGGAACCTGCACAAATATTTTTCATTCTGATGTCCTTGGGAGCAAACAAAAAGATATCTATTGTTATAGCCATTCTTCAATAAAACTTTATATTCCCATTATAAGGAAAATCTATCTTCCCCTTATGGTGACAGAAGCTGTAAAGAACCTGTTATGACAGCAGTTAAATCCAAAAAATTCTACTCTGAGTTAGTTCCTAAAATAAATTCCTACCAAGAAATGCTGAATTTCTTAACAAAAAATAAGAGAATGTTCTGTATGAATATGTGTAGATGTGTTTGTAAAAGATTGTAACTTCACCTGTACCATGTTTAAAAAAGTGGCGTTCAAGAAAGGCATAAATTATTCACTCTTAAGACATAGCTGTCTTGTTTTCATTTCAAAAGGAAAAACACTCATCTTGGAGACCTCTTTAACTGTTTTCCTTGTAGCACAATCTGCAAGTGCAGTTTACACATCTGCTATTCTATGGCTGGCTTGCATAAGCCAGTTTAGAGAAGAAGGTCCACAGACTGAGGACCTGTGGAAACCTGTCTGCTTCTCTGGGAGAGAGGAAAATCTTTTCCCTAAAATTTCTGTAAAGAGAGCATCTTGGATCTGGTTTCTAAATGACATCTTTGAGATGCCTTTTACTAGGGCCTGGCAAGGAATTACATACATTTTTCCCCAAAAATATTAATACAACATAATAACTATATAATTATATAACTATAATGACTATAATAACTATAATACTATATAACTATAATAACTAATAACTTAATGGCTATATGTTCATTCAGTATAATTATTCTACCCATTTAAAACACAAGAAAATTCAGCTACACCCTTTGGACATATATGAAATACACCTTCATCAGATGGACTAACTTGTGTCATATAATAAGCATGAATCCATCAGGTTTGAAATTCTAGGTTTCTACACAATAACTTCTAAGTATGGAGTGATGGAGAGGTCATCAGATGTCTCTAAGATATCCACAAGGCTTCTCATAGTGTTGTTTCAAGTATTTTCTATTTTTATATGTTTCATCATTAAAAATAATTTTGTTTAGCTTAGTTAACAAAGCTGCAGGATTTTCTACACTTTGAACAACATCTCCTATAATATAGTAACAGCCACAGCATTTGCAAATACCATTTGTAAAGTTATGTAGCTATAATCACTGTACATACGATACTGTGAAACACATTTAGTTTACGTACCTGTAGAACAGGTGTTCTATATGCATGACATTCACAAAAGAAATTATATATATTTCTAACCTTATTCAAAGAATGGCCCCAAATTACTGCTGCAACTGTAATGCTACTTACACTACAAGGAAAGCGTTTTCAAGCCCAAGCACATGCTCAGAACTGTACTCAGCCACTTCCTTATTTTTCACTTTTAAATTCAAATATTGATGTGGGGGGATGCTCCCAGCTTAAACACACACACACACAAACACACTTGGTGCCAGTTACAAGGAGTCTGCATTCCCGTGTCTCACCCTCCAAAAGGGAAGATGCCAAGACTTGGAGTAAAGCAGTCATTCGCAGTCACCCAAACTCCTTTCTTCAGTGCTGAAGAGTGCGCAAGGCAGCTAGCCTGCCCTTGGGGGTGTTCGGCCACCCCCCACCCCATGACTGTGGGTGCGAACCTCATAACAACGACGGAGGAGAGTTGAAGCCTGCAGCAGCCAAGAGCCAGGGGCTGCGCCTGCGTGAAGGGAACTGCAACTGGCCTAGCGACTCCACCTCCACCTTCCCCTGAAGGGTATGAACAGGTTGCCCCGGAGGCCGTCTTGGGCTCTTCGTGGGTGACAGCGGGTCTGCCAACCCGGGGAACCCCTCGGGACGGGGATGCGGTCCCGCAGTTACTTCCCTGGGGCTGAGGGTACATTCGCCGCTGAGGCAACGCGTGGGTGAGATCAATCAGAATTGGTTTGCCTAGTTCATTCATTTGGGTAGTTACACAGTTGGTATAAATTAGCTTTTCTGTTTACTAAGTAGTTACTGTTAGCATAACTTTTAGTGTGACTAGAAAATAGGTATTCTAGTTGAGCTAAGTTTCTGTTAATAAGAATTGTTGCTTTGTACCACTGTAACCTGTGCAGTAAATTTTGATCTTTGAGACAAGTTGTGGAGTCATGCAGTAAATCTCCTTCTCCCCCTCTTCCCCTCCCTTGCACCACACGAAACCCACACGGTCCTGGACTGTAAGGTAGTCGGTCGTCCCGTGACAATTGATTATGAAATAAAAGTGACCAGTTTTCAGTCATTTTGAAATACAAATTAGGACGTATCTGAAAATCTCCACAATCTTCTAAGACCTAGTAAATAAAACATTATCAAATGTATACATCAAACTAATCAGATTACTTCTTCAAAAAAACAACAAACCAAGTGGTCATTTACAAAACAATTCTTATATCCTAGTGCTTTGGGGGCTTTTTTATTTTTTTCACTAAAAATAGAGTACTCAGCTTAAAGTTTTCAACAAGGAACGGAAAGCAGAAATGTGACAGCCTCATTCTCCTGCCACAGCAGAGTATAAAATGTGTGCATGTTCTTTTACAGCTGTAACTGAAAGCAAGGCAGTAAGCAAAGTCAGAGAAGGACTCTTGAGTCAAGCAAAGACATAACAGCCTTAGGCACAACAATGTTTTCCCATGTTAATAAAATTACTTGCCTAAAAGAAAATGACTCATTTTAAGACTTTTCTGTTGTTACACTGTAGCCTATATGATATCTTTGATAATTTGGTCACAGTCCATTTACTTTCTTTTAAGACATTCACTAATTCAGTGAACTATATCTAGAAATGTACACAGAATGAGGTTTAGATTCCAAGCACCAGTGAGACATACTTGTAACAGGGCTGCTAACTCAGGAGCTGGTGAACAAATGATTTCCCTGCTATAACGTGCACAATCTACCAATGCAATTCTTGAAACAAAACAGCTCCTGCTCTTGAAAATCAGACACCAGCTTTTACAGAAGTCCTTGTCACCATGGCATATTTTACCCTACCTTAGACTTTGGAAAGATGCAACATGCAAAACAGAAGCAGTTCCTGCTTCTTTATTTTTACAGACTATTGCGTTCTTGTATTTTGTGGTTACTGTTTAGTAACAGTGCTGTTGCTTTGGTGATAGCTGAAGCACACCTTCTGACTGGGGGTGGAGATGTTATACCAGTCTGCCTATTTATAGACAACTATCTATTAAACACTATCAGCCATACACCTTGCCACTGCTCAGGTGATAGAAGGGATTAAGTCTTTTTACATCTTCCTGTTCATTATGCACTTGGCTGAAGGCTGAATTGACTGCATTGACAACTGAGCAATTTAAGATTAGAACAGCTAGAACTGCAAGCTAGCAAATGTAGGATTACATGGTCACCTTCCTGTCAAGAAGTAAAACTTATCAGTAGACTTACAGGCTGATTTACAAGAGAAGATACCAGCGACATAGAAATTGGAATATATTCTTATTGCAGCTTTTCTGTTTGACACCTTTTATTTACCAGTGCTGGAACAGTGTGTTCAAACAGCACGTTTCTCCTCTTATGAGCACTTAGCCAAAACTTCAATATGTAATTCTTAGGGATTTATCCTGCCTCAAAAATTACTTTAGTCAAATTATCTTCCTATTTGCCACAAAACCCAGAGAAATCATACCTCAAAACCAGTGGCAATTCATTATGTCATCTAACAGTGACCAGAAAGAATATTTGAAAAAAAGGAAAATCTAACAACTTACAAAGAGCAGTGCCCTCTAGTGATTGCCACCATAAAAGTTTGCACTAGGACACGGCACAAATAGAAGAAGTAGCATCAATAATAACTAAGCTTCATTCCTATCTTTCTTTCTGAAGAAAAATATTTGCATAACAAGCTGTAAGGGGAGTAACTAGTTATGTCAGTGTTCATGCATATATCACTTAAAGATAGCTCAAAATTTGTATTTCAAAAGGAAAATTATCCAGATAGCAGATTCACAGGAAGAATCTACTCATCTTCTCTAACTACAATGCGTTAGAGGAAGTGTTAATATTTTCAGTACTCTGAAGAATAACACAGAAAAAGGAATACTAATCAGCAATATCTCTGTTGTTACCTAGAGAGGACATATTGACAATCACAAACCAGAATGAAACTACAGGAGAAAGAAGCAGCAACATAGATTATACACAGATCTAAATTATTTTCCTGACAGCTGCAGAAAAGGGGCCTGTTGGTAATCTTAAGTGAAATAACACTAGTTAGTGTCTAGTTAGGAACCTTGACTGTAACAACAAACCTTCTTATGCAAGCACGGGATTTGAATGGAACAACTACAAATCACTCAATTGTCATGGTTCCAGGATTTCAAAAATGTGAAAAAATACATGCAAAATTTTATGCAAGTTCTAGAAACTGAACATCAAAATGAATCTTGAGATAAATAATGCATTATTTCTGCGTGTATAAACACAGATTCATAGAGCAGAAGTTTAAAAAGAGCTTAAAGTCATGTGTCAATCTCTTCACTGTGAATTTTAATGAGCCTTAGTATTCTAAATCCCTCTGGCAACTTCAAAATTCTGACTAATTGTTCTAATTTAAAGCAACAGAAAACACCATACTATTATGTAAACATTCTGCTGGGGGTTTTCTTCAGCAGTTTTTATTTTGCTTCAGAAAGACTGAAAAATTAGAAAATTATAGTGCTTTGTCAGTTGTAAAATCTATTCATAACAGAATATACTGGTAATCTGTCATGGGGCCAAAGACACTGGTGATTTTCTTAGGTGTTAACAATCAATTTCAAATGAGAGATAAGTATATATCATCACATTGCATTTAATACATTAGAAAAGTTACAGCAGTTCAAGATATATTTTGACAGTTGCTGCAGAAGACATATCAATGATACAATTGCCCCAAATTGACTTTGCTTGACATTCTCTTTGAAGATGCTTTAGGAATTTACATGTGTATTCACTTAAGTGCCCAGCTGCTCTCCTTTTCTACTTCGATGCAAATCCAAGTACATATCTCAGGTGACTGTGCTTGGAGAGAATCATAATGCAACATGTTTCAATGACAAATGGAAAATTTCAAATACACACTAGTTATCTGCATATCCTTCTCTCTCTAATGTACTAGAACACCAAGTGTTTTCACATTTCAAGAAGATCTATGAAATGCTACTACCCCTATCAAGATGTGTAACCAAAGAACAGGAAAAAACAAAACAAAGCCACACAAGCTCCTTATAAAACACATGGTATTCATCATTGCCTGACCTTAAGTTTTTCTTACTTCTCATCACCAACATCACCTTTTAACATGTTACATAAAGGTAGTCCAGTACCAACAGAAGTACCATTCAGTAAAGCCAGATACATTTCAAGCAGGTATATAAGGTCTTGATATATTCCAGGTCATATTTAGTATCCCTGCATATACTGTTTAACATGTGAATAAAATATTTGTAATCTAAGTTACACATTTAAGTGTAAAACCCAGTAGCTATCAGTACAATAGAAATTTGTGACATGCCTTCAAAGATTAAGAAGCTTAATTCTCCTATATGTAATTTCTCCTTACTCCCAGTAAATCTCAAATTCTCCAACTAAACAAAAGAGTAGTCTCTCAAATGCTAGCTATAGCAATAGCTCCATTTACTTTATAAGATGCATCAATTCTGAAAAAAAGATAATGTCTTCAGATCCACTAAATATTCAGTACTGTTCCCCTGAACTGAATGAACAATGAGCAGTTGGTGGCTGGTAGCTGTCAATCAAATAATGTTTTCTTCAATTGCAGCTCTCACTTGACCTATATTCAAATCAAATAGAAAGTCTGAAAAAGTTATAACAACCTTTTTAAAAGTTAAAATTAAGCAACACTTAGCAGAATTCAAAGTTTCAAACCTTTATTTTTAAATTAAACTAGATTATTTTTTCATCTAATATCAGGATAATATATTGATGTAGCACACTACACATTATAACAGGATGCCACTGTAGGTATTCAGAGGCTACCATCTATCCACACTGCAAAGTAAAATTTCAGCTGGTTTTAACAAAGGTTACAAGAAGCAGCCTGTGACAGTCAAACAAACATGTAAGTCAAGTGGGTCCGCAGTGCAGTAGTCTGGATAGCACATCTAAATTAACAGTTCCTACAGCCTGGCATCTTTTCTTTTGACTAACCTGAATGCCTTCAAAGAAACAACTAAAGCCCCCAAAACACATCCAAGCAAACATTTAATACGATATAATGCAAAAAGATTTATTATGGTATTCAGAAGACAAATTCTAGTCTTTCTTGTTTTGCTTTTTCATTACACTAAGAGCAGGTGCTCCTGGTTATATCTCCTCTAAACTTTGGGAAGATAGAAACTCTTCTGAAATTCTTACTTCAATAATGTTTTGTTAATGTATTATTAATTTTAAAATATTTTGCAACTCAAATTTCTTTCTTTCCCTTCAGATGACCTTTTCTGTTTGTCTCATTATAAAAAATAAAATCACAGAAGCTAGGATATGTAATATTAAATACCCTCATCATTCTCCTACTGTTTCAATTTCAAAGCTTTAGCATGTTGATCTCAATGTATGTGCAAGTTTTTAATTACCTAGTCATTGCAATGATTTTTTGTCCTCTGCCTTTGTCTATTTTCAAAACTATACAAGCTGGCCACGTAGGGACAGACAAAACAATTACTAAAACAGATCTAACAAAGTTTTTGCACCCTCCTTAAACACTGGGTTTTTTTTAATCTACAATTGCCTGACAGGAGATATTTGATGAGTTGTTCTATAATCCCAAACACATAATGCTGCCAAGCACTTTCTTACTTCAAAATCGAAGTAGAAATTATGCCTATTTCTTCACAGGAATGAGTTTTCCAAAATCCCCAGTCATTCCTGTTCTAGAATCTCTGTCCTTAAAAGAAGAAGAAAGAGCTAACCACTCAACATGATTTCCATCTGCAGAGTGTGGTATTAGAATAAGAAAAAAAGCTCACAATACAAGTGTTACTTGTTGCAAATAACTACAATCCAAAATTAAAGACAAAATCCCTAGTGTCAAATAATTTATTAAAACAAAAAAACCTCTGACTCTTTGCACTGCCACAAAGGAAATATTTTAGCTGAGCTGTTCATAAAAGCATCTAGAAAGGCTGAAGGAATAAATTTTCAGTAAGAGATATGTTTGATATTAAGACACCAGTTGTACACTCGCTTTAAGCCACAGGGGCAGAGAGGAGGCTGCACAGGACCATTTCTACCAGCAGGATTGCACACTTGTCTGTTTAAAGTGATCATAGCTGTCTTATCTGTTCCTAATGTATGCTCATCTAGACGTTTTAGGATGTTGATTTAATATATTTTTCTCAATTATTTGTTTTGGGGTTGAACTTACTTATCATTAATTCGTGACATCACTCTTCTTCCTAACTGGCTATCCTCCAGGGCAGACATAGTATTCATAATGAGTTACGGTCATTCAGGTGCTTGACTCTGTATTTCCTTCAGAATTCTTGGAAGTAAGCCATTCCACCCTTACAATTTATTGCACTTTAGTTTCTCCAGTTATTCCATTGCTGTTTGTTTTGATACCTTTACATCCTCACTACTTTGTTTAGAGTAACTCCAGGGTAATAACTTCCTCATCATCCTCTCTGGAGAGAACTGAAATAGAAATTTGTTTTTTAAGCTTTCCTGCATCTACTTATCTCCTTTAGAATCTAGCAAATCTAGCCCATTCTCATTTGGAATTGGATCTTGTTTGTGCTAGAGCCTCTTTACACAGCTCTAGGAACAGAGGGAAGCTTTTATGCAAAATTAAATTGGGTCCATTTACTCTCTGAAGACTTCCATTACCTGAACTGCACTAAAAGAATATTTTCTTTGTCTTTACATGTTTGACTATAGGCTGAAATTGCTTCTTTTGAATGTCAAAGTGTGCCAGTTCATGTGCAGAAACAGAGCCAAAAGATGGCACGAGACAGGTATTTTTTCACAGCATTTGGTTGGTCACAATTACCATTCCACATGAAAGATGACAATCAAAAGGACTATAAAGCCATACATTATTAATAACTGAATGTAGAATTTTTCTTACTCTTCCAGATTCTTCAGTGTACCAATCTGAACAAATCATTTCCTCCCCACACATAATTAATTTTTGACTTGACTCATTTATCCAGACATTAGTATCCCTATACACTATAAACACAAAGCAAAGGTTTCAAGAAATTCAAACTTATTCTGAGCAGGAACACCCAGCATCACAAAAACACGTAGACCTGTTTTGGGGATAAGTGTCAGGAGGTCTTCTGTACTTCACACTATGATAGACAAAGTAAGATACATCTACTTTGACTTTACTGATGTCATTCATCAATTTCTACTGACTTCCTACACCTTTAGCTCATGCAGTTAACTATTCATCTCCTGTATTATCACAAACATAAGACTATAAAAATGGTGCTCCCCCTCTTCCGAGATCTCTTCATCTGGTCAGCTCTTCCTCACTGTCTACACAGTGACTGATGTGATTTGGTTTAAAACAGAGATACAAAAGTAGAAAGAAACTTAAAAAATCTTAACTAATTTAATGAAAGAACGAACTTCTATAAGATACAAGTGCCAGTATTCTTCCTTACTCTTAAATCCATATTATATATCATGCATTATCTGTTAGCTGAACGTAAATCTTTGTACACAGAAACTATCACATGACATCACTCCTCCAGTCCATCTAATCTGTTATATTTTCTTTGGCAGTGGCCATACACTTCAGAAGAAGGAACAAGAAACCTACAGCATATACTGAATGTACACCTCACGTTGGCACCTAACAGCTAGGAAGTGTTCTAAGCCCGGAAGCTTCTAGATCTGTAGCTTATAGTTATTTCATTTCTTAGAGAAATTGACATAAATCACTGTTGGGAACCATGGCGTTTGCACATTCATGAGAAAGGATTTCATCCACAGTCTAGAAATTCCTCAGATTTAACTTGTATATATTTACAGAAATTCCTGGAATTTATATACTAACTGTGTACGTCAGCATATGACTTATCATGGGGTTGCAGTTTTTTCATTTCCCATAGGCCTTTTGGTAGAGAGTTTCAGTCAGGACAATTATCACTATGACTAGAAAACAGCAACACAATCTTAAAGTAAGTGTGGTTGTTACTTTTGAAAATGGCCAGCCATGGAGATGCTGGGATGCCACAAGCTTGGTTGGTTCTCTCCTTCTCAGATGCATTGACTGGCACAGACTACCATCATTCCTGCTTCAGCCTTCCCTGTTCTTTTCCCTTTCAAAAGCTTAGCACTTAATCACAAGCACCCACAAAGACTCACTCCTCTTTGACGGGCTGTCAGTTGTTGCACATACATGCTAAGGTCTGCAGATGCCTGACTGGCAAAGTCTCACAATCTTGAAACCTCCCTCTCCTTTTATTTAGGGGCAAAGGAGAAGCAGAATTTCTGGTCTCTTCTTCCCGTGGACCTTATTCATCTCGTCTCTCTCTTCATGTTAGCTGCAGTCTTTATTAAACAGCCCACCAGGATAACCAGAACTCCCAGTTGCTGGCTCCCAGGCTGACCACAAATCCTTCTGACAACTTCCTGTCCGATGATGCTGAGAATTTACTCCACCCCAGGAATGGTAGAAAAATGGTTACAGGCCTCAGTAATACATATAAATATTTATACAGTTTGTAAGTTAATTCAATTTAAGAGTAGAATGGACATTAACTGAAGATATGGATAATCCTGAGTGGTTTTTTTTTCATAATACTTAAAAAGTCTGAATGTTCTTATTTCTTTCAAAGATCTGAAGTGTACCCGTATAATTTTTCTTCAAAGCTGTACTACATGACTTCACTGCAAAAAACTCAGGCTGTAAATTAGTTCCTGACATAATTATGGGTTTGCAGACATTCATATTTCCCTTGGTCTATAAACAGTGTGAAATACTGTTCAAATAAACTGAAACTAGAGGCACTAGAATTAACTGACATTCATTGGTGTTTCCTACCAGACAGCCATAACATCAAATACCCAACGAAGACTAAGCATCCTTCCCAAAGTGATTTAAACATACAGCCCAGTAACAACATTCAAAACATAAAAGGCTTTATTATCCACTACTGTAACAAATTAATGTAGTCTCACTGGCTACAAAGCTTCACTAACTGATGCAGCTAAGGAAACTTTTCTTTTTACTATATTCAGGGAGACCCATTAACACAATCTGTCAACCCAGCTCTAAAGTCAAATGTAAAAGGGAGCTTGCAACAGGATCCAATGTGGGTTGAAGAGCAATGTCATGCAAATGGTATTCAAAATAGGATGCAGAGTATTTTGCTTCATAACCACAGGAGAAGTTGTGTGTTATGACAAGCTGCTTATAGCTGGACATTCCAGGAGAACTTAAACACCAGAAAAATTTGACAGGGCATTGGACAGTTTGTTCAATGTAACATGACCTTAGCGACCTGCTACTCCTAACAAGAACAGTTACACTGAATCACAGTAACTGTGGTAGTGCTAATACATAGCTGGGGCTAGGCTGACCATGAGAAAATCTCACTGCTGAGACCCACATGCACTATGAATGGAAGCCTATTTGGCAGCTTCTCACAGAGGAACATAAAACCCTTCTGTTTTGCAGGAGGCAAAATTTTTTAGAAGGCTGAAACAGCAGAACTGAGCTTTTCCCCAAAAGATTCTCTCTTGTTGCAGCTGACTCCTAGCCAATGTATACTGCTGTTCCATGAGGACTTCATTAAATTATGACTTCAAATGTAGCTTATGAAGGACAAGAATCAAGAGATAAATTATAATTTGTTATGAAATTATCCTATTTTCACTGAAAAAAAAAAGAGAATGGAAAGGATATAACATGAAGAAAGACTAATTAGAGGGTGGCAAGAGGACAGAGGACGATTGTCTAAATATGGCAAGCTCTAAGGACAATGTGTTTGGTTTCTCTAGCAGTGTGATCTCATATCACACTCTCATTTACGAAAAGAAAATTTTAAGAGAATGGAACTTCTAGAAAAAGGACTAAAGTGAAACCATTTTCTCCTCAGAGACAGGGCTTAGGGCACTAGCTCTGTATCTGCAGAACTCAAGGAAGGCCTTTGTACTAGTCCAACGAGTGTTACTCTCTGACTACAACAATTTCTCAAGACCGGGGACAGACATCATCGAGATTTTTTTGTCTTTGCTATTTGAACTTTTGCTATAGGAACTTTCTAAGTTCCTATAATCTGAGCTGGTAGCTGTCAGTTGCTCATAAGTGAGCTCATAAGTATCAAATGTGACTATTAGTCATTTTACTAAAGCAAAATTTTAAAATGTAAAGTATAATTTTAAATATAAAATGTGTACTATCATTGTATGTAAACTAAGAGTAAGATATCTTACTTTATAGGAAAGGTGATTCTGTTATAAATAGTTCAAAAGAGACTGTCTTCTGCTGAGAAATGGCTTTAAGAAGACATGATTTTTTATTTAAAAAAATGTTAAAATAGAATATACATTTATTAGTAGCAATAAAATATTAATCACAATTTACTGTTGTATACATCCTAGCTAAACAAAGAGCAACAGACCTGTAGCATAATTATTCTTCTTCATTCCGGCTAAAGAACAGAAATTTTGCAGTTAATCCAACAACTCCATAATGAAGTAAGGTTTTATAAAGTCAAATCTTTCTGTTCATTTTAATTTAACTTTAATTCTGATCATTCCATTCAAATACATTAAAGTTTTATTACAGATGATAAGATTATGCCAGTCTTTTATATTTCATTTTTCTTGCACCATAACTTTAGTTTTGATTTTCAGAGCTAAGGAGTTATGTTGTATTATTTGTATTCTGAAAAGCAATTTTCCTTCTTTTTGGGAAACAGGTAATTGGCACATCAAATAAAAACGCTGATGCCTACTTCCTTCAGTCATGATTGGTTTAAAAAAATAAATAAATAATCACTCTACTTCAACAATGTCACTTAAAATCTCGGGAGTATGGCAGTATCTGGCTTTTTCTTGCAACCTTTCTTGTCTATTGTGAAGGGACTAAGAAAAAGGAAAAGATTAACTAAAGTGTTACTCAACAGTCAGAAGCAGTTTAAAATAGGTCTACTTAAAATAACATATTTGTTTCAATGCACATTTATAACTGTTTATATGTAATTAGGAGTATTTTGGAAGATAGGTTAAATTGCTCAATAATTCCATTTATTGGTAAAGATATTCACTAAGTATCCATGCTGACCTAGTATGACATTCATAATAATCATCAAGATGAAAACACAAACAGTGTATCAATCTATAACTAAACATGCCTACAATCTACTGATGCAGATGTCTGCTTCAAGTTTCAAAGAGATTTAGAGCTTAGACTTTAATCAAATAACAACTCTGATAATATGACTATTTATATTCTTATGAACTATTCCTTCACATGATAGTTGCTGAAAGGAAGAAGAAAAAACCCACAAGTTTTGCATTTTACCAACAGAAGATGGGTCATTGAAATGTCATTATACAACTCTGATGACAGTTTATCTTCTATGTTTCCTCCATCTACAGATTTTCATCATTAAGAAACGGAATCGTCCTCAGGAATCAAAAGGCTTATGAGATGGCAAGCAACCTAAATTTAAGCTCTATAGAGCATATCTTGCGGGAATAATACTGATATCTCAGTACAGCAATCATTGATAGGTATGTTGCATAAACAAAAGCCTTGAGGAGCAATATCTACAAATTTCAAATGCTTCAATTTCATTTTTACGGAGTTCATCTCATTTAATTTAATATTTTTTTAAGATAACAAAAGTTATTCTTTCCAGAAACAATGAAAAAGCTCATCTTTCTGGCTTTCAAATTAGGGGGGAAAGTCCCCTAGGACTGGCTGAAAAAGACATGAACTGAAAATATTTTGAAAAATAAATAGTTAAACTAGTAACCGTACTAATTAGAAATGAGCAATAATTTACAAAGATTCATAATTAGGCACAGCTTAGCTAAATCAGCCTTCTAATAGGAATGCCAATCAGTGAATCATTAGAAGTTTTTAGAAGATAGGATTTTCTTAAAGGTCCTGAATATCTGTAGAGAATTAGAGTCTAATACAATGTGTTAAAACCAAAGAAGCCCTTTGGAAAAGGATAAAGCAGCAATACACATACTTAGTATTTGTATGAGTTTACTGAAACTGATGCACTTAATTTTCTCTCATCTGGATTTTTAACTATCAGAAATAACTAGAAGAAATTCTACCTGCTCACACAGGATGAATGAATGAACCAGCAGATGACCTTATACCAAGCCTTCTGAACCTCATGAGCCTTTTTTAACTTTCATCACTGCGTTTTAGACAGTCAAAAGACAAACTAAAGACTGAAAACTGGCAACAATCATCCCAGCATGAATTATAAAAACAACCGTAGGAACTCTTTGAGAATCCTCATTGATAGCCTTAGTGATAACCACACACCCCTTGCATTTATGTTATTCTAATGGTATTAATATATGAAATGATATGAAAAAACGCTAACTTAGAGACTTCCATTTTCAAACTCAGCACAGAGTCGCTAATATTCCAAACTCCACACCCCCTACCTTTCAGCCTTAAAGAAAATAATCTGGCTTCCAAACTATGAAGGGCAAGTGACTTTTTTTTTCCTCTCTCTTAACTGCAGGATACCAAAATGCACAGTATTCGTTTGCACTAGCATGTCAGCCCAGTAGTAACCACAAAACTTGTAGACCACTTGTAGACAGCTGTCTAAACTGACAAGCTTCTCTAATAATTTGTATTCCTTTGCCTCTTACTGCTATTATGCAGGAAAACATTTCCACCTAGAGCCCTTTTGCAGAATGTCTAGATTCTATAACAACAAAAAATCCCCCGTATCTGTGATAGCACCATGCCATAATGCTCATATTTAGCCGATCACACCTTATTGTGTTCAGTCTATCTAGGTGTTATTCCTAGTTTCTCAAGAGGGATTCAGAGCAGCAAGAAACAGTTTTCAGAGATTTTCTGTTTATCTAAAAGAAGTAATATTGCTGTTCAGGTTCACAGATTAGTTAATGTCAAAATGAATACATTTCAAATAAGAAAGGTAAGAAGGTGGCATGGTAGCTGCGTAGTCAACCGTTTTAAAGTAAAATCCAAAATCTTATTTTGATTAGGATATTTACACATCCATCAAAGCAGCAGGAACACACCCACATTTGTGCACCCTTCTGTGTGCATTGTCTATTATGTAGCAAACTAGACCATGCAGCACTTTCACATCTATAAGGATGCACTTCCTGGAAAGGGTGTAGCCCCTAATGGTGGTTTGATCACATACAGCAGGGACATTGAACATGTCTTAATTGGGTGGTTTTCATTAGCAAGGAGAAACTCAGGAAAATATATCCTTCTCTTCCACCTCCTATTAGATTTTTTTCACGTGAATGCTGCTACTGTTGTTTCTGAATGATGAACAAAACACCATATAATTTTCTCAGGATACATATAGCAGTTTCAGATGAAATCTTCTCAGACACACTTTACATTGTAGATCCTGCAATCCCAGATGCATCACTGCAGAAAGCAGCACAAGGCTTGAGAACTACTGTGTGTATGTTTTACAGGTCATGGTTTACCTGCCTTAGCATTACATAAACTAATTTTCACTTCCATTCTGTGCTGTAGTTTGAT
Organism: Apteryx mantelli; assembly: GCF_036417845.1. NCBI lineage: Eukaryota > Metazoa > Chordata > Aves > Apterygiformes > Apterygidae > Apteryx > Apteryx mantelli. Next base: position 3,802,333 of record NC_090020.1, read on the forward strand.
TGAAATAAAGACTGCATGGCTCATTTTCATGACACAGCCACAAACAAGCTCCTCTCCCCACACCCTTCCCCACTCGGCAAGTCATCCAAGTTCAAATATGATTTATTTTCAAAATCTTCAGGTTTTCCTTTTTAAATGAAAAAGACTTACTTCTGAAAGAGTAGCATTTTGAAATAGCAGCATAGAGCAGCACTGCAGTTCTCTACTTGGCAGAATGCTATACAGAAAAACGCTTAAGAATATTTCACGTTTCCCCCCAGCAACTATGGGACAGGACTTGCAAAACACTGTAATTTACACTCTGAGACTGGAGAAATGGTATAATGGCAAGTGATTTTGTTGTCTATGTAATACCTTGTTTTCTCCCAGGTATGTTCAGGAGCACCTGTACTTTGAGGTGCTCCTTAGAACAAGATGTATCCAAAATTTGCTTTGGAGAATGTAAAACAGTCTCCCCTCCCCCCACCCCAGATCCCACACTTGACTGACGCACATATTCCAGCAAGCACATCCACCATGGCAGCGGACACAGGTGTATAAGCATCTCTGCACTGACGACAAAGGACCATTGTGTTTTCAACACATCGCTTCAGAGCCCGCAGAGGACTAGGGGCTCTAGACGCAGCATTGCCAAGCCCAAGCCCGAGCCCGAGCCCGAGCCCGAGCAGAACCAGCGCGGGGAGCACAGCCCTTCCCGAGGGGCTGCGATGGCGGGCACGGCGCCCCCTGTCCCCGCCCGGGCGGGCAGCACCGCGTCGCTCATCCGGAAACCCCCGGGGGTCCTGCGCCCCGGCCCCGTCGCCTCTTGCCCCCCCCCCCCAGCTTCCTCCACGGGGGGGGGAAATGGCGACTCGCGGCGTGCGGGGGACCCCGCGGCACAGCCCCCGCACTGAGGGCGCCTCTCCCATCCACGGGAAGTTACTCTGCCCTCACGGACGGGCTCCCCACCGCCGCCCCCCCGTCGGCACCGGGGTGGGTTTCCCCGTCACTTACCTCGCTGCTGCCTGCGCGCTCCCTCACGGCGAGCGGCGGCGGGGTGCGCCGCAGCCGGGGCTGCCGTCTGCCCGCCACATCCACAGTCCCCTCCCGAGGCGAGAGACGCGCAGGGCGGCGGCGGGGAGCGGCCGGGAAACTGCCGGGAAACCGTGACATTTAACCACGCGTAAGGAGGGTCGCGTCAGCCCCGTGGCGCCGGTGGGGTGCCTCCCCTTCCTCACAGGCTGGGCTGCGGCTCAGCGCCTTCCGCGCCGCGGAAGCGCAGAGGTGAGGGGAGAAGCCCGGTTCATCCCCGGAGACCCAGCCGCAGCGCGGTTCACCGCTCCGGCGGCGGCTTCTCTTCTTCCCGCCTCGCAGCCGCCGCAGGCCCCCTTCTCCGCCCGGGCCCCTCGGGCGGCGGCGGGCTACTGGCGGGGCAGCCGGAGCGGGGCAGCCGGGGCGACGGCTCGCCGCATGCCCCTCGGCGGGGCCTGGCGGCGGTGGCGGCGCGGCCCGGCACCGCGGGGCCCCTGGGGCGCAGCGGCGGTGCGAGCGGCGGGCGAGGCGGCAGCGCCAGCAGCACGGGGAGGCGGCGGCAGCTCGAGGTGAGGGCGAGGGGTGGGGGCGGCGGCTCCGTCAGGGGCGGGGAGCGGCTCCTTCAGGGCTGCGGTTCGCACACCAGCCGGTCCCGCTGCAGCAGCTGCAGCAGCTGCAGCAGCTGCAGCACCTCGGGGAGGGAACGAGCGTGGGGGAGGGGGCAGCTATAAGCCCCCCAAATCGGCGGCTCCTTAGTAGTTTGCGGGCTGCAGTAAGGCGGCCCCAGCCCTTCCCCGAGCCTCGGCGTCTTCTCCCCGCCCGCCGCCGCTCCGTGGGCAGGCCGGCGGTGAGCCCTCCCCCCGCCGCGCCCCGTCACCGGGGGGAGAGGGCCGCGGCGGGCGCCGCTCTGGCTGGGGCGAGTGCCCCCGAGCCGCACTCGCGCGGGTCCCGCCGCCTGCGCCTCGCCCGCCCAGGCGGCGGCTTGCTATTGCCCTTCCCCGCGCCGCCGCTTCTCAGGGCGACCGAAGGGGCGTCGCCGGCTGCTCTCGCGGCGCGGGGCCCGGTGCGGGGCCGCGCGCCCCCGCCGTGGCGTGCGCGGTTCCGGCGTGCGCCCCCCGGGAGCAGGGCTGGGGAGGGGGCGAGGAAGACCCGCGCGGGCGGGCGGCCATTTCCAGGGCGGCGCGGCGGAGAGGGCGCGGGGCTCCCGTGCCAGTCGCGCGGTCAGTCCGGCTGTCCTTGCGCGGCGGCATCGCCAGGGCAGCACTGCGCGGAGGAACCAGGGGACGACGGATCGGTGGCTGCGGGGCAGCGCCCCTCAGGGAGCTGCCCAGGGCTGCGGGGCAGAGCGGGGAGAAGAGGAATGACCGCCCCCGGGCGCAGCCTCGCCTCCTCCGCGCGGAGCGGCGAGGCGAACGGGCGCGGCACCGTCCCGGCGAGGGGGGCCGGGTCAGGCGCTGTCGCCACCGGAGGGCGGCCGCTGGGGGGCGCCCTCTGCGAGGCCGGCCCCGAGCCGGGCGACGGGGAGCTCGCCTGCCTCGGCGTTGTCCAGGCGGCCTCTGCCCCTGACCCGGGACAGCGCGTCGTGAAGGGAATGGTTCTGAGAGGCTGCAGTGAACGTCGTGCTCAACCTTGTGTCCCGCAGGTGGCCTTGTCTGAGGGCCCTGAGATGGCTGGTGCTGTGGGGTTATCTCTGTCCTCTTCCTCCTGCTTGACTGTCACTTGCTGCAGTAGATTTTGCTGTTCCAGTTCCCAGTTGGATTTGAAGAAGAGACTTCTGCTTGGTTTTTAGAGCTCGGTACCCACTTTTTGTTGCTCTTTGCACATTTGAAATAAACGTATTTAACACATTTTTAAATGGAGAACATGGAATAGCAGATTCAAATGGAGTAATTCAAGAGCAGCACTGCCCATGCCCTGCTGATTTCTGAGATTTTTTTTAACCATCAGCAAATGACATCCGTACAAACCTGCCTGGAGGCAGCGATCTTCAGAAAACTGCAGATTACAAAATTGATGAAGAATAGGTGCATTTAAGGAATTTCTCTTACTTACCAGTATGAGCACTGACAGGAAAGTTACAAATAATTGAATGATAAATGTGAGTTGGTCTTTTTCTGGCACTCTCCCTTCTTGTTTGCACGCATACAAACACACACATATAGACGCTATATGGCTTTAACTGTACAGGGGTATATGAAAATATGTGTAGGTACATTTTTGAAAACGCAGACATGAGTTATGTTCAAGAAAATGGTTAACAGATTAAAAGAAGCTAGCACCAATAAAACACAGTTCTTTGTTCTTTTAGTACAAACATTTTGTTCAGCATATTTTGTTCAAGAAGATTCCCAAGTAGTAGCCCTAGAAGCCATACCTCAGAGACAAAAAATCTCTTTTCAACAGATCTTCCTCCCTTCATCTTGTATAACCAGCTTCTGTGTTCAATAATAGTGCCATCAACACTTTGTGTTTTCTTCTGTCTCCATCTCTGGCATAAGCCATCCAAATAAGAATGCTAATACCAAAGAACAGTAGTGAGCTACCTTTAGCCACTAATAAATAAGAACCTAAGAGCAGTATCTTTACCTTGTCTCTGTCTGGCTGTGCTGTAGTAAACACATTACTGAAAGGAAGCACTACTCATCTAGAATCGCATGCCACAACTTATTTGCAGAACTATGATGTTATCTGCAGTGAGAAACAATACAAATGGAATAAAAAGCATTTATAATAAAATGACTGAGGATTTCTGTAAAGGCCAGAGAAGAATCAGCCATGAACGGTACTTTGTAAAGCTACATTCATAAAATAAACTTTCTCTTGAGAACCTGTAGTTTCAAAAGCAATAGATTGATTGACTTTTTCTTGTGAATCAATTTTCAGAAAGAGCTGTAGTCCCACACAATACAAGATTCCTCTGCAATTAGTAAAAGAAGTATCTAAGAAAACACCACTGTGTTTTTTACCCAGTGCTGGTAATACAGAAAGATAACTCTTCTGAGGAAATTACACTGATATTTTCATACTCAGTGGAAATCATATACTGTATATAAAAGTATCAACTATTTGCCAGTTAAATGTAATTTTTCTGAAGTTTTATCAACAACAAGGTAAAATACTCCATCTACTCCAGGAAGTGTACTGACAGCAAGATAAATGGAAGTCTCTCATGGATACCACCACCTCATGAATATTCCTCTAAGTGGGAGATAAAGCAGGATAGCTATATAGATACTGAATTACTACAGACTAAAAACAGAAACAGTAAAATAACTAAGACTATCACTTTACCCATGGGAGTTGTTTCTACCATAAAGAAGTGATACTTGAAAAATAAATCTCTTTTAAACTTTGCATTAACCTAGGGGTTGAAACTCAAGAAGAGTGTGTCACCATACAGAACTTTATCATTTGTCTTTTAGAGCGGTAGAAAACCTTAAGACATTTTCTGTATCTCTTCAGCCAAGTTCCCAGGTATGAGGACCAGTTCAATGCATTACACATATTCCATGAATCACAAAGGAAGTTTCTGCAGTAGGATGCTGAACCTTACTGCAGCTTGAAAAGTTTGCCGTTTACTTTCGTTTGTAAGTATTTGGCTTTCAGAAGAGATGGAACAGCAATACACAGGAAGCCAAAGGTTTCATTACTGCTGGCCGTTCAGTCAGGTGTCTGTAAAAAAATCGAAGCCAGCAAGACTCTCTTTTTGCTCTGGGGGGTTATGTACTTAGGCTCACTAAAACCATTTTTAAAAGAGTCTGTTAGCTCTAATTTCAAAGGGCCTTTGAATGTGGACTCTGCATTGTACTTCTTTTTTGCCGTAAATTCTGGAGAAGAAAGTAAGTACACTGTAAAGAAGATTGCAACTATACTTTCTTTCAAACTGAACTATGAAAATGACATTCTTACAGAAGCAAGAATGATTATGCATTTACCTTCAACTGTATTGTAAGTAAAATTACAGTACCTCTTCAAAACAAATGAAATTAGAAAATAATCCTCAAATCATTATTTATTTAACAAGAAACATTAGATTAAATATATCAAAATACATCTACATTGTTTCTTTAATTGTCTTGTGAACATTCACTCCAACAAATATTCTAGTACTCTGAGATTTCTGTAACAAGAATTTAAACTTCTAAGTTGTCTTTCCTTTGGTTTTGGTATTTACCTTAAGTACTTTCAGATTTATAAAAACACTTAGCCTTACAAACCTCTGAAGAGCTGGGAAAACCATGTCTGTCTCTTGTTTTCTTTGTCCCAGTTGTTAGCAAATTATTTGGCATCTAGGTAGAATGAAAGCATAGGCTGAATAGTAATTTAGACCTTGTAATTAAGTTTGCTTTTGTCTAAAAACAAAAAGAAAAATGGGAAAACTAGTTTAGCATCCACATATGCATATGACCATATGATGTAGAGTTGATGAAAAGTATTTTTTACACCAAAAAATCTCTAAACCTTTAATTTTAAAGTTTTTAAAAACTTTTTTAAAAAATAAAATATCTGAAGAAGCAGCTTAAAAACATCTTTTACAATTTTTTGTGGAAAATATATCAGCACTTGGAAAAATTAAGATTACATTTTTCATATAAAATTATTTCTAACCTTGAAAGAGAATTCAAAAACGTGTTATAAATCAGGGATCATTTCTCCAAATCATATTTTTTAGATTACTACCACTTTTAACCAACTTCATCTCCTTTGCCCAGCTACTTTTATATACACATCATCTTGATTTAATGGATTGGGAAACATTTAAAATAGAATTAACAATTGTTCTAGTGAGTTAAAAGCTAGTTAGCTACTCACTGGATCAACTGAGACCCTAAAGCCTAAATAGCTAGTTTCTGTGTGTTTAGAATGAAATCTGTGTAGAGTGTTTAAATCCTCTAAATCCGAGGGCAGGGCATAATGATGATGCCTAGCCTTACTAGTTACTAACACGGTGTATTGACTAGTACAGCTGGTAGGGCTGGGAACATTGCAGTCTGTGCCAGAGATAATAGTCTTAATCTGCTGAACTAGAAAGGGACCTGTGCAAAAGGTACAATTACATTTTTTATGACAAGTTTCAATTTAAAATGTAGTAGTGTAAGAAATATTGTTTGAGAATCATAGCAGGCACATATTGATGAGATCAAACCATGATTTTTACCAAAAAAATACTGTTTTGTAAATCTACATAGGTTATGAATATATATATAATATATATTATAAATATCCCCAATGGGGATATTGGAATTCTTTCTAGCCATACCACTCTTTTCAGTATAATAGGCAATCCTCCTCCCCCAGCTATTACTCAGTGGGGAAGCAGATTTCCAAAAAAAAAAAAAAAGTCTCTATCACTATATTACTACATCCCATTAATAAACTCAGACTGATGAATATTATGTCCTGCTTTCTTAATCACACAGATGAATGTTTCACCACATTTTACTTTTAATCACCTTTGAAGTGTCCCAATTTTATTAAATAATATTCAGCGACCATGAATCATGTCTTTAGAAACTACTAATCAGAAATTGTATTTTAATGGGTTTTTTTTAGAGAAGACCAAATAATTCCAGAGGAGAAGCAATATGATTTCATTTTAAATGTCAGAAGAAATACTAGTGAAATAAAAATACTGCTCATTTACTAAACACCTATTTCCCAAAGGCTGGAAGAATGTTTTTCAAGATGCGTTTTTTCCCCCTTTTTCAAGGTCAGAAAGGACTGGATTACATGCACCTCTGTTTACATGGAAGTGATACATTTTATTGCATACATCTTCTGTGCTAAATTATCCACCTTATCTTTGTTTGTATGAAAGCAGGGCAATAGCAAACATAAGCCTTCAAAATCAAAAAGAAAAGCTATGATGCATCTCCACCAAACTGCTAATAATGAATGAATCATATATTCTTATGTTATCATGTCCAGACTCAATGGAAGTAAAAAAAACAAAAAAATAAATAAATAAAAAGGAAGAAAGAAAACAAAGCCTAAGCATATGTGAAAAAAAATGCACATATGATTTCATGTATGATATATGATGGACATAGAAGGGCATTAGGTACTTCCATTTTATTTAAGGTTTACATGAACGCTGGAGGTAGAAGCCTTGGAGAAAAGCACTGAACTCTTCCTAATTCACAGGCGCAATCATATGAAACTTAGCTGAAAGAAAATGAACTTATCATTTTCCTAAAATAATGTTTTCTGGATCTTATTCAATTTATTTACTTTAATTTTTATTAAAAAATATGATTTCAATAAAATTAAGGGAATGTAACTTACTAGTGTAAAATTAGTGTAAGTCAGAGGTGAAGCTATCCTGCATTTTCAAAATTAGTATTTTCTCTCAGTGATTTCAATGGCCAGTTATAGAAATTCATACTGTTCTAAGGAACAGGCTATAGCTATTATTGCTGTTCAAAAGCTGTTCTAGATCATAGAAGTTATTTATGACTAATTTTATTCAGTTTTAATGCTTATCATATACCCAAAACAGTAAAAGTAATACTTTTATTGATGGACAAGGAATAACAAATTTATAAAATCATAGATATTGCTGAAGATGTGAGTAACTGAGATTGACGGTGATGTGTAGCATTACTTCTAAGTTTATTCTACATCTTCTGTTGACTTCTTGTTCAACCCTGATAAAGTCATTAGTTAACTTATCTGTGCTTTTGTTTACAATGTACACATACAATCTGAAGAATATGAACATCATGTAAGAAAGAATGTTGTGAACATAAGCTAATAAAACATCCCTTGAGATTATCTGAAAATCTTGGATATCACGCAGCCTATAAACACTTGAGTCTAAATTTATCATATAGTAGAAACAAGTGCTCACAGCAAGAATTTACAAGTGCTGTCATAAAATGAATAAACACAATTTATTTTCAGTGATACTTGCAACTAACTTACCTTCAACTGAGACTCCATTTTTAATAGTATCTTATCAAATACTGTTATGGCTATTAGTTTTAACGAAATTGGCATGCACTCAGAATATTTTTTCCACCCTAGAACCATTTCTGCATCAAAATCCTTAACACAGAGAGAGAAAGATTCTGAAAACTTCAATATGTTATATAATAATCCCATGTGCACCAAATGCAGACAGCAGAAAGCCAAAAGCTTGTATCACTGGGCAACCAAAGTCACAATTTGATGTCTTCTTCTCATGTTTTAGATGGGGAGCAGCAATAGCATCAGTCTTCCTAAGCAGTAGGATGCTAGTATATGCAGGATGCTAGTAAATTAAATAGTCCTAGGGACCATTCTGTGGTCCAGAAAGCAACTAAAATGGTCTGGCCACACCTCTACTATCAAAACCTCAGAGCCTCCAGACAGTAGTAGGCCACATCCAAAAGCTTTGCGGTCCCAGAAATCATCTGCAAGAATGCTGATTGGCCCATACCAAAACCAGGCCATCTCCCAGTCTCTGTTCGATGAAAGTATAGATGATCAAGTTCCAGTGCCTGTATCTTTATACTGTTTAATTTAGTAGTTCATATGCAGCCTGTGACCTTCTGTTTATCTTGTTTCTTAAAACTCATAGTTAAAGCTGATGTGGGACTATGCTGCTTGACTGAGAGGTACCACATGGTGATAAAGAGAAAATAGGCTTTGTTGCAGTTCCATAATTGAAAGCCAGATGGTGTTACTAAGGCTGAAAGGGGGAAAAAAATAATATATCCTGGCCCTGCTCTGCTTCAGATTTCCAGCTATTGCTGTGGAGTTGAGAATCCATCTGTTCAGACATTACTCACAGTATAACATGCAGCTTTTTTGGATACAAATTCCTGAAACAGCAACAGGTGCAAGTGGTTCCAAAGTTTTAAAAGTTTGAAAGTACATTAAATTAACATTTAAGCTGCAATTTTAAATTAAATTTTCTCAGAAAATAAAAATATTCGCATCTCTCTGCAACTAATGATAATCTATCTCTCATATATGGACACAAATCTTCAGCATTAGCTACCTAAAATGGAGCTAATCAAACAGTCACATAGGAGGAATGTAGTTTCACAGTTAATGCAATGAAATCTGGACTTTTATCTATAACAGGTCTAGAAAAGTGACTATCTACTACTTCAAATTTGTCAAATCTTTATTAGAAAAATTAACTGAGTTTACTGAGTCAGAAGGTTTCTTTTTTTCTGTGAGAAATTTTTCATCATCAATGGTTGCATCATGAAAGTAATAGAATGGTTTTAGATGTTAAATGAAAGTTGAAGCTGGAAAGGAATTAGAGGTACCAAAGAAACAAAAACAACATGGTGTTCTCTAAGCAGAAAATATTTTGCTTAGTATTTAGGATGATGTCAATTTCCATAAATAAATTTGTAACTCAAGGACATAAATAATTAACTATCTGCTTTCATGAACAGAATAGTGTTTTCTTATTCATAAAAAGGTTGCCAACATTGCATATTTTTACCTACAGATCTAACTATTAAAAAATTATTATGAATGCCCTAAAAACTATACCCTGCAATTTTCATTTTAATTTTTCATTTTATTTGGTGCTATAAGAAGGGAAGGTGAGTTGCAATCCTGTATGTTCCATAATACAAACCTTACATTCATATCAGCTATGAAATTTAGCCTAGCTTAATGTTTCAGACACAAACCTTGTGTGAGCTAACTGCTGGAGTGTGTTGTGTCTTCTTTGGACATAGGGTGTGCTAGATAGTGTCTTGGTGTGCGATTTCAGCTTTAGTTCCACCATCAGTGAAGCTGCTTGGATTAATGCCAGCGCAGCACCTGAGTGTGTTCTGCAGGACTTGAAGCATAGGTACAAAGCATAGTCATACCTGAAAAGAACTCCAGTAACTTGACTTGCTAATGTAACAATTGCACCCAGCAGGCAAGATTTCTGCCCATGTATAAAAGACAGGCCAACGATAGCAATGTACCCAGCTTGCAAAGAGTTTATAACTAGAAAACATTAGGATACTTCAAAAATAAAAAGGAATTAAAACAGCAGAAAGTTTCACATAACAAAAAAAATTTTTTTTAATGAAAATGAGAGTTAAATAGAAACTGCATAGTATGTTATTGATCAGATTTTCAAGACCACCAGCTATAAATAGTTCCTACCATTTTCTCAGGAACCTGGGCCCAAACAAATTGTACAATAAATTGTAAGCATTGTATGAACAGATGGGCTTTCAAACTTTGTTAGCTTCAGAAATTTTAGTTACGTGTCCAAAATACTGCACAAACTTAGATTCCAGTCCTTCAAATACTAGAGAATATATTTAAATCTAAGCACATAAACAGTTCCACTGAAAATGATGAGTTTACTGTAAAAAGTAAGTGCTCTTTTCACTAAATGTGTGAAGTCACTTCTCAGATCTTAAACACATGTATATAACTTTACCCAAAAGGACAGTGCTATTTTACTTTGACTGTTTTGTGGAAGAATCAAGATTCAGACCTAGGGCTCCCTGATTCATAACAGTTGAAGCAAATACCCCATAGGGCTTTCTTGTGAATCTTTACTCCACTGTTCATAAAATACGTTCATAAAACATGAATCAGTAGAGATGTACAGGTAGTCATGCTGGCTAGCACAAAGTTAGTTTCCTTTTCCCTAAATGAGTTACTTTCATACTCATTAGATTAAACTCATCAATATTGCCAGTGACATCATTTGCAAGTTACCAATGAATCATATGTAGACAACTGAAGCTTACTCACTTTTAACTTTGATAATAGACAATTAATCTATTTCTCATGCAGACTTCTCAGATCATGCCTACAATCTCAAAATCTACCTCTGAATGCCTTTTCAAAGTTCAGCCAGAGGTTAACTTTGGTTAACTATTGGCAAATTTGGATGGAATATATTTCCTTACATGGCCCATGAGAAAAAAGCACTAACTTAAAAAAATAAATAAATTCAGGAAGCAATTATTTTAGAAGAGATCCAAATATAAAGAAAAGCAAAAAAACAAACAAACAAAAAAAACCTTTGGCTACTAAGGGCTACTAACATTGCCAATGAGGTAATAAAAAGAAGAGAAGCAGGTGATGTTTTCCAGGCTTTTAGTATGCTTTTGAAGGTGTTGGATTTGAATACTTATATTTTAGCATGATCAGACCATTAGAAATAGAATCAGAACTGCCATTGGATTTAAATTCAAGGCCAGTACTAGGATATCGTCAAACACAATTTTGTTGCTATTTATTAATTTATTTAATAATAATATATTTACAAATGAATATTATTTAAGATGATTTAAGATGAATAGTGAGAGTTGTCTTAATAAGATAACTGCTTGATAGTGATAAAGAAAAGGAGTTCTGTTGCTATATTTTTACGTATAGTTTCACCTGAGATGGGGATTGTACAGTATTTAGATATTTGGATAACTGATTTCATAGCCCAGAATTAAAAGGAAAAATTGTTTAATTCATGAATGAAGTGGGTGGAACTGTACTTAGCCGAAGAAGGATATCTTGCTCAAAATGTAGGGATATATCAAAACGTCCTTGATTTGGATACACAAATAACAGATAACACAGACACTGAAGAGAAGTTGAGAGCACTAGCTTACAAACTGATATTCCACTCCTTACCCCTCACCCCAAAACACGCGCACGCACACACACACACACACACACACCCGCACCCACACATGCACACGCACCCAGAGAAATGTTACAGATAAATTGACTTCAACCGTCCAAAATTGAATTCAGTGGAAGGGCTTGGGGATCCACTCCAATCCCATGACAAGGGATATGAAAAATGTTTTATTCAGCTAGGAACTGCAGAAAAGAAGAGAGAGACCCAGTCTGCATGAATCCCCCTTCTCTTCTCCCCAGCTCACCTCCCAAGACTTTTGAAGTGGATAGCTCTGGTGCAAAACTCGAGTTGCCTAGCCTGTCAGTAGATCTTTACCTATGAAGACTGACATTCATTAGCTAATTAATTTGGTTTCTTCCAGTTGTGGCCTGGCTATGTGATATACACCTGTGGCAGCAAATACATGGAGTTGCTTTCAAATATCTGTTTCTTTCTATTAATTATTTGAATAAGGCAAAATTCCTTTTTTCTTGAAAAGTTTAAATACAAGGTAGGTCAAATTTTTCCTGAAACTCTTCAAAGACAAGCAGAAGAATATTCTATATTTTGAATTTTGCTATCTGAAAGGAGCTGGAATTGTGATGACTCATTTATTGGACTTTACTATTGAAATTCCACTTCTAAGTAGCAATTCTGTCTTGCATAGAATTGCCTAAACCATAGGTAAGAGTTACTCCATGACTTTGTACCAGAAAAGTTGTTTATGGATACAAAAGAATACATGAGGTAATCCTCCACCTCTAATCAGAGTTGGTGAGGCTGCATCTGGAGTGCTGTGTCCAGTTCTGGGCTCCCCAATACAAGAGAGACATGGCGCTACTGGAACGAGTCCAGTGAAGGGCTACTAAGATGATTAAGGGGCTGGAGCATCTGTCGCATCAGGAAAGGCTGAGCAAGCTGGGACTGTTTAGCCTGGAGAACAGAAGGATCAGGGGGATCTTATCAATGTGTAGAAGTATATGAAGGGAGAGCGTAGAGAGGATGTAGCCAGACTTTTCTTAGTAGTGCCCAGCGATAGGACAAGACGGAATGGGCACAAACTGAAACACAGGAAGTTCCATCTGAACATGAGGAAAAGCTTCATCACTGTGAGGGTACCCGAACGCAGGAAGAGGTTGCCCAGAGAGGCTGTGGATCTCCTTCTCTGGAGACATTCAAAACCCACCTGGATATGGTCCTGAGCAGCATGCTGTAGGTGACCTTGCCTGAGCTGGGGGTTTGAACTAGATGTTCTCCAGAGATCCCTTCCAACCTCAAACATTCTGTGATTCTGTGAACTAAAACACATTTGTGAAGTGGTTTAAAACTGATTATAGAACTGATTGCTGTTCCCCAGTTGAATAGCTGCTTCTGTTCTCCATCTCCTTTTCCCTCAAGAGACATTGTTCTTAAAACCATCATAGTCTCTTGAACTTAAGTGACTGGGCAAAAAAAATAGAATTAAAGCAGTGGCAATGTAGGAGCTATACCTCAGGAGGTCAGATATCCTTGAGTGTCAGTGGCTGGGTCAGAGGGCTAGGTCTCACAGCCTGTTTCCCAGAGCCTCCAACAGGCAAGGCCATCTTCTCTGTTGGCCTCACTGTACATTACCAAGCTGCATCTCTGTGTAGTTTGGACTGCTGCTTCTGTTCTTGAAGCCTGACTTCTGTGAAATTTTGCAATGAAGACTCATGCTTCTGGGCTCGTTTGCAGCACAAGGTCCCTGAGGCACCATTTTACATCTGAAAGGTTTTCCCTGTGACTGTGAGAGATGAAAAAAGAAGTTCACTCTTAAACTGCTTCAGACTGTGTGCTTTGCATCAATATAGAGCAGATGTGGAAGGATTTTTATGGGATCTTATCTGCAGTAGTGAAAAAAGCTTGGAAAGAACTACTTACATCTTTTAGAAAAATGAACCATTAATTTTACAGAAAACTGATGCAGTCATTGAATAAGCATGTGCTTAGACCACACCTGCTTGCTAACCCATAGATACCATGCAACTGTGGCAAACAGGACTGCCAGGGATGGAGAGAAGTCATTTTGTTAGTTTCTTACCTCAGTGACAGCTCTAAATGAGGGAAGCACTGAAAAACTGCTATGCAAATCAAACTCCCAGCAAAAAGAGTCTATAATCCCTGGTCTTTATGTTTCATGTAATAGTCAAATGTAGAAATATGCAACTCAAAATTTATATGGTGAATAGGTGAGATGGGGAAGAGGATGAGGTATATTTCAGGAAAAGGCATAATTAATCTTCATTTTTTTCAATCAAAGGAGCAATAAAGTATTACAGTTAGCTTTGGTTAGCTGGTTAGGCACCGAACAAATTATTATTCAGCAAGTGTCCACACTTCTTGTGTCATGAAAGATTCCTTCCAAACAGCAGATTCTGACACAGGTCATCAGCTTCTCTCCCCTTCTACTCCTCAAAATGCTATTTTAATGGTTAGCTTTTCTCTCCCCCTTAAATAGCTTTTAGCCAGCCATTATGACTTAAACAGCAACTGAGACATGAAAAACAAAATAACTGTAGCATGAAGGTTAAATTAAATGACAAACTGTTGGCATCTAACTGCAGAATTTCTTCTTTTATCAAAAACCACAGTTTGCCTGTTACTGCACTTTCCATACATTACTTTCAGAGAAAAGGAAGGTTACTCACATGTAACTGGAAGTATATGTTCTCTGCAACAGTCCTACCATCATGCACTTAGCCTGTGAGCACAGGGAATATCTAGAAAAGTGCCCTAAAAATATTTATTATAAGCTTATAAAATAGGTTAGGAATCAAAATTCCCTTTATTTATTTTTTGGTAATTCCTTAAAGGATTCAGAATTTGTGAGGAAAGGAGAAAAGTAAGCACGTGTTTTCATAGAAAGATATTTAGACATCCTCATTTACATGAAATTGCATGTTTTCTGTTAATTCTTCATGTCTTTGCAAGATCTCCCTTGTAGGAACCAGATATCAGAGCTTTAAATCCTTTGAGGAGGTCTGAAGACATTTTATTTGCTAGAGCCTTTGCCAAATTTTAACTACTTAGGTTAAAATTGTCTGGTTTGACTACTACTTTTGTCAGTTCAACACCTCGCTAGTTCAGATAATAAACTATTCAGAGAAGAAAGGGCTCACTTTCAGATACCCAGCATGGGAGTACTGTTCCCTCCAGCATTTTATTTCCAATCATGACAGGATCCAGATCTGCTTTATTTCTGACTTAAAGGTCACTGATGGTACAGTCACCTGGGAAAGGCTATCCACATTTCCAAAGCTCAACAAAGTCAATTAGGAACCAGACATCCTGGAAAAAATCAGGCAGTTTCTTGCAGACCTTTCTGTCTGTATGATTGGCAGCCTACAACCCTCCAAAAACCAGGACACAGCTGAATTAATTCCATCTTTGATCAGGAATCCAGGAGAGACAAAAGTAATAGTGATAGTCACAGTAATGGTCAGCCTGAGGGAGAGAGGAACACAGAGGCCTCTGTTACATTCTTCTTGCAGTGGCAATAATGGATTCCTAGACGATAGAAAGCTCCCATACTGCTGTTCAAAAATGTCGTTCCTTCAATCTCCTGAAAAAATCATGGAGATTCTGCATTCTCCAACATAAAAAAACCCCAAAACACACACACACACACACACACACACACACACGCTACAGTTACAGTTTTATTTATTGGCATTTAAGCATAAAAAGACCAGTTTTTAAGAGATGGAGCTCACTTAAAACTCCATTTGAAGCTGAATGATCTGCTTAAGCACTTTGTCTATGAAAGATCACAATATGAGATCTAATATACCTGACAAAGGGTATAAATTAGGCATTGAGGTCACAGACTACAGTAAAGTTGACAAATGTATGTCTTTAACATACAGTAGTTTTGTTGCCAACTGTAGTCTGTATTTCAGCTGACAGATTTCCACACATAAGGAATGATGTGCTTATGATGAAACTGACTTTTAAACGTGTCATCTTAACAGAGTAATTATAGACTTACACAGCAACATCATTTGCAAAACAATTACTTTAGTTTTTGATGCTAGATGGTTTTACTGTGTTCCAGAAAATTATTCAAAGTTTCAACATATCTCTCTTCCTCATTTTTGAAATGGAAACTTTATTGAGAAATGTATAAGGTTCATTCATCATTGAAGTACTGTATAAAACTCTTACTGGTTCTCTCTGCAGGGGTACATTTGATCCTAAATACACATAAAGCAATATTGTGGATAAACAGTAGGTTCCTGTAGGTTATAATCTATACATGTCAGAGTTTTCATTAAATATGGGCTGAAAAAATAATAATTAAATAAAATTAAAAAACAAAAATCATGAAAGAACATAAAGGACTAAAGTTATAGAACTAAAAGGAATTAGTTTGTGTAAAGCATTCTTAATAAAATGTGAAAATTTGCTTTCAAAGAAAAAAATCCTGCTCACAAATCCAGTAAACTGGAATATAGAATGTGCTGTTTCAAATATGGCAGAATACGTTAACTATTCAGAGAATATAAATAGCACGTGATCAACAAGCAGAGGATGCACAAGCTCCTCTCAACCCCCATCCAAACAAACAGAATCTATCCTCAGACAATCCCCATCTGGCCAAATGGATCAAAACTACAAAATGTCACTATGTGGAGAACCTGTTTCTTTTGGGTATCACCTTCAGTAAGGCTTATCTACAGCTGAAGTGGCTTAAAATGCTCAAATATCTTGAATAAGGAAAACTTGTAAACTAATCCATTAATGTAAAACTAACAAATGTGTGCAAATGAGGCAAACGCCTAACTTTCAAGCATCAGTTTTACGGGAGAGCTCACACACTCTTCCCTATGAAGACTGAACCCTTACAGAGCCACTGCTTTGTTTCCTTATATTAGGAACCACTCAAATGACCTTTTGGTTCATGTTGGGGAGGAGAGGACACAGATGGGAGAGCAACCACCTCATTTCACTGTACTGTAAGTGAGACCTGGTCCATGCAGATCATACACAGAAATAAATTATTTATTTTTCTTCATACAGGAAAGTATCTTTATTATTAAAGACTGTAATTTACAACAATTCATGTAAGCATAATGTAAAACTTTTCAAGCTGAAAGAGCAACATTCCACATAGATATTAATAGCAGCATTTCCTCAACAAATTAGAGCTGCAAATATACAACTAAACCTTTCATAGGCAAAACACTTGTATTTTTTTTGCACAATAGTAAGCCTTTAGATAGTTCATTTCCTTATGTTGATTTTAACACACTTTTTTCTTTGACATAAATTCAGGTTATGTACAGTTTTTTCTCTAATAGCCTAAAATGTTTTTGCTTTTTAAATATTTTTATATATATGTACATATAAAAATACAAATAATTTTTTTGTGTTCAAATGTACAGCACAAATACTGTATAAATCTCATGCTTGCCTGCTTATGCAAGTGAACTGCAGTGGAGCTAAACTGAGCTACATTAAATGAGAATCTATTCTATAAAATTCATCTTAGGACTACTGTATTCACTGCTTCAGACAGCCAGTGAACTGGTATTAGCTTTATATTAGCTTTAATCTAATTTGAAATAGGAGGATCCAGATATTGAGGTATAGCTGAACTGCATTTTCTCAGTTCTGGAACAAGCTAATGACAGGATCATGCTTATATCCAAACAACAGAGTCTCAGAACTACTCTTTATTAGTCCATTGAGCAATGTCTCAACCGTCTAGATGCGGTCTAACACTGTGGTAAGAGACAGTTCCTGTCAGCAGGAAACTGCTGTTCATCAGCTATGCCACTCATTTTAGGAGTCTTGCATCACATGGTGCAAAATTCCCCAGGCTCCCAGGCTTTTCATTGCTTCCCACTATCAGGGCACAAAAAAAAAAGAGAGCAGGCTCTAGTTTTCTACTCATGCAGCACCCTTTTCCCTTTTCTGGATTTTGGGAGCTATAGCATTTGATAAGACTGAACAAATATCAGTGTTATGTTTACACCAGAACTTCTGAAATTTCCAGTGTAAAAGTGTTTTTGTAAACACACAACACAGAATCATGGAATTAAATATCATGTTCCCAGTACAGATAATGCAGAGTTCCATAGTCCTCTAACGCACTGTTGAAAAGTTGCCCCATAAAGTATCTCTGTTATGATGTTCTTATATATGCTAACCATGTAGCCAGTTGTTGCTCCAAACCTATCTTGGGGCTCATTAGGGCAGCTGTGATGAATATCTTTTCATGTTCAGAAGGTGTATCCTAGTGGGAAGTATGGATTATGGGGTATTTGAAATACAGTGAATATCACAAGTCACAGAAAGCCAGTGGCATCATTTTTTTAGCTCTGCTGTGTAACAACAGGCAAAAAGCTATTATTACACTCAGGGCCTCAGATATTTATAAACTGTGACATTAAGCATGTGTTTTCCCCTGGGATGAAGAGATGCAGACTCATTTAGCTCGTCCACAGAAAACTCTGCAGTTTTATCATACTTGCTCAGACACCCAGAATAAAAAAAACCAAGCACTCCTGAATTCTCAAACAGCTGTTGAACTTAATTCACCATAGAGTCCTGTGCATAGTCCTCACATCTAAAGTTTAAGAGTTTCAATTAATTCTCAGCACTTCAGATTTTACACTGAATTACCTGTGGCCTAACTTACAGAGATGCTGAGCATTCACAAGCTTAGTTAAGTCAAAAAAAGTTTCAGGATCAAATCTCTAAAAATAGGCTCTTGGTCTCTATTGGTCAGATAACCACCATCTGAAGCACCAGAGATCTATAGTCACCTTTGAAAGGTCTTATGTATGAAAAGGTAACAACAGCGTGTGGTCCCTCACACCTGTACGGGAAATAACCAAAAAAGGCCAATGACTTGCATTCTATACAAGCAATGACTTTTCAAAGCTATTGCTCTGCATAGAAGTGTCTGTTTAGATAGACTTCTGATGAAATAGGTGTGTTTTCTTTCAGTTTACTTCTCAAAACTAACTTTGAGCTAAAGGACTCCAGTTATTTGGGCAGGAAATCAATATTTGCCTGCCTCAGACTGATGAGTCCATGATTTTTTCTGATGCATGTGAGTTTGTGCAAGGGAAGAGGAGAAACTAAGGAATGAGCCATATTAGTGATGAATTACTCATTTGTGAGAGAGAACAAAACCTGGACTAGTTTTCCCATAACTGCACTTTCCTATAGTATCTCTGCTTGGGCTGGAAGAAATTCTTCTCTGTTCTCCTCAAAATCTGCTATATAGTCAAACCTGCATGTATTTTCTATCTCTTATGACTGTTTTCCAGCTTGCAGCTGTATGAAAAATAAAAGAACTCATCCATCTGTGTACATTCTACCCACTATTTTCTCATGGTTAGTCCGCTTAATTGATCCAGCAGGAGTATACTGTCATGCCTGTAGCAGTCCAGGCTTTAACAGGCGCCTCTTTTACCTCAGTTCTTTCTCTGCTGGCTATGAATTAATTTGTGTATTTATCACAGGAAATGTTAAAAGATCATTTTCTTTCTCATAATTATTTCAGTACAGAGAACTGCTAAGAAACATATATCCTGCTGGAATTTAAAGAGCTCCCTGATCTACTAGAACATATACCATTAAAAAAAAAAAGAGAGAGAGAGAGAGAGAGCGCCGTTCTGTGAATATCTTGTGTAGGCATATTTTATCTTTTCTGAGCTGGGAGTACTCAGGTTATTCCCAGAGGGTCAGAATATGAAAAGAGTTCAGTAGTTACAATGGCAGCCAGACTTTCAAAGCAGTTCAACTCCCAATTTAGACATCAAAACAAGCACCTTCATTCATAAAACTGAACAGCATGCTGGAGTCTAGTTTTTTTGAAAATGCAACTAGATGTGTTTTATCTAAATGATAAATGGAAGACAAACTTTTTAAAGGGAAAAATGGTTAAGAAAAAATAAAACAATTGAGCACCTGAAAAAACTTCTGTAGATGCTGAAAAATCTTGTCTTCAGTGGGAACCCTGCACTTTTCTAACAGTAGTGCATAAATCCTCATTCTCAGGTTAGTCTAGTTTCTTATAAATCCAAACTCACCTTTCAACTTAAATCGTTTCTGTGTTGTAGTCATGAATAGGTCTGTTGAATTCACCCTTTGGAGATGGGTCTCTCTCAGAAATGTCAAGAAAGCTAAACAAACTGTAGACAACTGAATCCAGAGACTGAGGCAAATAATCTTCCAGATAAAAAATAGCTTTGTTGTATTCTACATGGGGAGGTAATAATGATAGAAAAGGAAAAAATACTATCACAAGCAGCTGTGGTTTCATTCTCTTTTGAAACCATGCACCATATGTTTTTCAAGAGAGTATACAGTAGCTAAACATTGAATATGCAGGTCTGACCAGATGCTTAAACAGTGATATTCTTTCATCACAGTAGCCTTGGCAAATCTGCCCTTTTGTCAGTGCAAAACTGGATATTGTTACTGAGCAATGACAGCATCACAGGTAATTCAAAATCCACAGTCAGTTTATACTCAGACCTCATATCACAGACCTCATATGCAGAAGAGCTGGTATTAGCACTATTAGCAGAACACCATATTCTGGTACCATTTTCTCAAGTCTTCAATAGAACATCTGCCAGACTACTACTCCCTGGCCTTTTGGATTTAGTGACTTGGAAGTCCTCTGTATGAGTCATAGTATTCTTCTGTCATACACACTAACACTCAACATCTGTCTGAAAATGTTTGCCTTATTTTGGTGAAAGATTTTCTTTAGTTTTCTTTTGGTAATGATGTCATGGAATAGCTCCAAAAATTAAAACTACTATTCACAGAAATTACGTTAGAATTGAAAATGCAACTAGATGTGTTTTATCTAAATGATAAATGGAAGACAAACTTTTTAAAAGGAAAAATGGTTAAGAAAAAATAAAACAATTGAGCACCTGAAAAAACTTCTCCAGATTCTGAAAAATCTTGTCTTCAGTTTTTCAACTTGGGGTAGGGGGGGAAGGAAAAAGATTTATTTTCAGCTGCAACTGTCTATTTTCTACAGTTTTCTCTTCACTATGAGTATACATGTCCACACAATTTCACTATCACGGTGATGAGAAGAATGGTCATGGCAGAAACTTGCTATTGTTAGCTTAAAAGAAAAGTTTCTTTGGAGGAGAAACAATGACATCACCTAATTGCTAGAATAGTCTTGTTATTTCAAAGATATCAACACAAATCCATCCTTGACATATATAACTGTTAGAGTCCTGAGGGCACTCACAGGCCTTATGGGCCCTGGCCAGTCCCACCTGGGATCATTTCTGCCTGCTGCACTGGGACCCTGTGGGACTGTGCCCCTCAGGGCAGGCACCACTAGCGCTGGGTCCTTTAAGGAGCAGCTGGCCTTCACTGCTTCCTGACCTGTCCCATTTATGTCATTTGTGTTGCTCACTTCAGAATTAATGCGGATTTTCACACAGTGCAGTCAATTCAAAATTGATTGTATTTGCAATGAAACATTCACATTTTTTGAAATATAAACAATGCAAAACTAAATAAATAACACAACAGTTTCTCTAGAAGAAACGTGAAATTAAGGCATAGAAAGTGAAAAGCTATTTCAGTAGAATACCAACATGTCAGATTATCAGATTAAACACTATAGGTTAATAAATAGCTTGATGCACCACAGTTCAGGACTCCTGAATATATTATGCATATATGGACACCTGGATATGTGTGTGATTGTCTTTGACAAGGAACCAAAAGCATACAGTATTCCAATAGTTCAGTTACAATATTAACCTAAAGGTGAACCGCATATTACAGTTTACATAATATAGCTTAAACTGATCTAGTGGATTGCTACCAGTAACCAGGAGAGTTTTGACTCCTTCACCCTCTTGTTCCCAGCCTCACAGGTCCATTCTCTCTCTTACACCAGATTAACACTCTGTGGACCTGGAGCTGAGTTTTTTCCACTTATTATTCACTTGGAAGAAAAGTGACCTGGCAAAAATAAGTGAATATTTTGCTGCCAGCTTATCAAATTGAATCAGTTCAAAGAAGAGTTTTGACAATGGCAAGAGCTGGCAGAAGAGAACTGTGTGATTACAGAAGGTGCAGGACCCCTTGGCCTGATAGTGTTGGAAAGCTACTAGACCACCAGTTGTGAGCTACTTCACCCTAGGAAAGACTGTACTGGAACAAATGAAAGATCCATCTAATCCAGTATATTTTCAGAGGGTGACCCAGAAAGGCTTCTTAGAGCTAGAGAATAAGAAAAGTCTCATTGTAAGCTGTTATTGCAACTTTCCCCTTTCCTGACATTTCCTTTTGTTCATACTGAAATTAAATAAAAGTACCCAGTGAGTCTTCAAACATCCAGACTACCAAAAAAAAAAAAAAAAAAGGAATTTGGAGACAAATCCAAAATACAAAAAGTAACAAGTCCAAATACAAAAAGTAACACAGTAATCCAAAGTTTAAAAGTTAAAAAAGGTTTATGTGAACAAGCAAATAATAAACAAACAACTTAATGTAGGTCTTTTTGTCAGTCTAACTCAGTATTCTCTAGTCATGACATAAAATTAAAATTTTGGTTTTGTATTTTCAAGGTAATTACAGGACCTAACTGCTCTTATTATGAGGCTCAGTCATGATAACATTACTGTATCTCTATGTATTTTCTTTGAGTCTAGCACCCTCTGTTCTTCAAAACTTTTGTTCTGTGTTGTATCTTAACTTTTTTAGTATCAAGGGCCTTTTAGAATGTAGTTAGATGTGTATCCCTGCAAAGTGAAAGTTAAAATAAAGTTTATTAAGACATCATAAACACTTGAAGTGAGTAGGAGGTAGAACTCCGACTGAGGACATATAAGCAGCAGCCTAGGAAGAAGTGAAACTAGTACTTTCTTGCATTCACTGTTTTATGTGGCTAGAACATTGTGGGGTCAAATACAATATTGCAAAAGTGATAAAGGAATATCACAAATCTGGTGAAGGCTAAAGCTAGTTAAATAATTTAGCTTTGCTAGAGTGAAAATTCTAGAACAAACACGTCACTAAAAAATATTTATCACTGCTAAAACTCCATAAGAATAGTAATGATTTTTAAGAGATCTCCAGTGATCCTGCCTAGGTTCCCAGGCTCCCATTGGACAACAATAAACTGAAGAGCAACAGAACTTGGAAATTTTGAAATTCAAAGCTTTTGCAATCTCCCCTCCCCGTGCTACACAACATCCTCCTTAATATCAAGTATAATTTCATCCTCAGGTCACAGCCAGAAACTCCGAAGATATCAGTATTTTTTTCTTAGTTCTTCTGTGTACTATGTTCTCTTTTTTTTCCTTTTTTTTTCCCCAGTTACTGCCTTAATATCCAAAAGAATAAAAACTTTCCCTAGTTCAAATCATTTTATTCAACAAAACTTATCTGTATTGTCTCACGTTTTGCAACAACTTGCACCCAGGCATTTGCTGAAGCATGTATTATCTTAAGTTATTGTCTAGATTTTCTGTTCATTTTCCAAGAGGGTACAATTAAAATAAACAGCATATTCGTAGGGTAATATTCCGCTATATCAGCACAACTTCCATATGTGCTGACAGCTAAGGACAGGAATATTCCAGGTTGTTTGGAAAGGAGACACTGTAAGTATCACACTTACACAGCAGATACAAGCAGTTTGTTACATTCTAGAGAATGACTGTAAAATACTATTCTATGCAGAAGTTGAAGCAGAGCAATGTAAATTTACATACTTCTAAGAAATTCAGGTGTTAAAAATAGAATTTTGCTGGATTTTACAAAGAAGGGGGGAAAGTGTTCAAAAAATATTCTCAAAGAATGCTTGAAAAACATTATCTTCTTGCTCTGAAGATTCAGGACAAGATCTTCCACTAAGCAACACTGGTGTAGCTGGATGGGAATCAATGATACTACATTAATTTAGAATATCAAATTATTCATTATGCTTTGCAAGCAAATAAAAACACAGACATCCCACTTCCATGAGGACTCTTGCTTGTGCTGTTCACTTACGGACATACATTCACTTTCAACAGCTCTAGGGAATGGAGCTGTCAGATGAAGTGTTGCTCACTGAGTTGTTATCAGCTGATGGTTGTTGCTGGGGTGAGGTGTTTTTCACAACTCTACCCCTGCCCATTCTGTCCTTTCATGCAGATCTGTTCTTGCAGGCTTGATTCAGAACTACTCAGCTTACCAAAGATCAGCAAACTCTGCACATCTGGTCCATAGGAAGATTTTTGAATCACTTGCAAAGGCCTAGCTAGTCCCTGCTTAAGGTTTCCTCTGTCCTTTTTGGAAGACATAAAGGCTCCAAGAATTGCATGCCATCCTAGGTGAATTTGAATTCATTGCTTCTGAGAAAGATAGGCAAACTTCCATAAAATGTCCGAAGTTCTAGGCAAATTTAAACCTACTTTTTCTTTAGTCAGGAAGATTAAATACCTGATCAGTACTACAGTGGTTGCATGTCTAATCCTCATAAGACTGTGAAGAAGTCTTGAGTGTACTAATGGCATAGTCCTTCAGAAATGCAGGGTACATGATGTTTTTTATTCCTGTATGACTTACAGACATTATTTTTTGGGATTTTGGAATTGATACATCTCCCAGTGAATAACCCCTGAAAAGAAAGGAGGTTGTTCATATATTGGCCTTTGAGTCAGTACCACCCACATCAGTATTATTAACACACAGAACACTGTCTTTCATGATTGTCAGGTTTTTTGACAGCATCATATAGAAGACTAAAAAAATCCTACTCTTCTAAAATCAACTAATTTTCAGTTTCCAGTGATATTTTACTGATACAAAGAGAGGGCTATACACAACAGTAACTAAGAGATCTGTTAGGATTTTTTAAGACTTTCTCATTCTTGTCAAAAACAATTCCCCAGTCAATGGGAAGATTTCAGTTTTCTTTCTTGGTAGGAATTAAACGTGGAAAAATACAAAC
Organism: Apteryx mantelli; assembly: GCF_036417845.1. Lineage (NCBI taxonomy): Eukaryota > Metazoa > Chordata > Aves > Apterygiformes > Apterygidae > Apteryx > Apteryx mantelli. The sequence goes on from NC_090020.1 coordinate 3,826,884, forward strand.
AGTAGTATCTTTCTTCCTAGTTTTGTGATCCAAAATCTGATTTTTGAAAGAGTCTGAGAATAAAGATATGGTTTTGAATCAGAGAATAATCTGATAACAATCCATAGGGAAGATATTTCTGTGAAAAAAATTCCCTTTGCTTAAGAAAGTAAAGAAAGATACAATTTATTTAATAGCTAGAAACAAAAGCTATAAAAATTAAGAATAAAAATAATATGGATGTTTGTGATTGTTCATGTAATTAACCACTGAACACTTCATCTACAGCTATAAGCTGGGCAGAAGTTGAGGGCTCTGTTCCTGGACCTGCCTGTGTGAGTTTCTATGTCTTACTGAGGATACCAGACTCTTAACTGAAGTAGACTTTTCTAGACTTAAAAAAATAAAATAATCATGGAATTATTTAAAATCTACTGTTAAAAGGTACGGAGCCTTTAGAAAGTCATTGGTGTCTTAGCTTCTGAAGAACCATGAAAACAGTGTCCACTGGATTATTTACTAATTTTCCATTTCTTCTTTCTTAACTTTAATTGTCAGGGGGAGGGAAATCAAAGAAAAGGATATTTTTCCTTTAAGTAAGGTCATTCTAGAAGAAAATAATTATCTAGTATTAACTACAATGTTAATTCTTATTTTGCTATTACTTATGTGACTCCTCTACAGACATTTCCTGAATGATATGTCTTAAGTATGTGTGGTAGAACAGTTGCTGGATGCAATGAGAGACCAAAGATTCAGTGGACCCATCACTGTAAACTTAGAGGATGAGCACTATAAGCATGTACATAACTTAACTCTGTAGAAAAATACTACAGCTTGTAGCTATAAGCTACTCACAAACATTAGACAGGTTTATAGGCAGGCCCATGTAGAAAGACATTAAGAGCTCAGCGATGCCTTCCTCACCCTGAGTAGCGTTAGTATGTAAGGAGATTTGTTGAAAGAGATGGCTGTCACAGAAACAGATTTTATCTTGTCTCTACTGAATTTAATAGCAAAACCAGGGTGACAATCCCTTCTGCCAAGGCTGCACTTACTAAAGCACTTAAAAACAAAGAAAGGATACAGTTGAACTTCTTCACGTCACTTTCCTACCATCATGCCAAGGTGAAAGCTAATGGGAAAAAGCTGTGGGATTCCCCAGTATTTCCCTACTGCATTTTAGTTATCTTATTCTGTGGTAGACCCTCAAAAGATGCCTATGCTGTGTTACACAGCACCATGTTGAGACTTCAGAGCAGGCTCGTAACGAGCCAATAAATTTCTGTGGCAGAGAACAGTACCATAGATCTCACAAGCAATACAGTTGTGTTAGCCCAGGCAGAGTATTAATTCATCAGTTTAGCAGGGCTAATTAGCTTGTAGAGAATACTGCCTCGATGCTATCCTGCTCTTGGTTCATTTAGAAACACCTTAAGCATCTTTTCAAAATGCTTAATTAAGCATTATATGCAGACTAGAATTTCAGGGGTGATTGAAAAGGGGGCTAAGACAAAATAGGGACTGAGTGCAGAACTATTCACATTCTCAAAAAATGGGAGAATCATTTTTATCACTGCATTTAAAATGATGACTTTTTGGTAGGGGGGAAAAAAAAAAGAATGATATTAGCAGGCCACCAGCATTTGGAAAGAGAAGCAAACAGAATGGAAACTGTATGACTCCCAGCTTTCGGAGCTACCATTCAATACAGGAGCTCTGCTAGACAGTTACTGGGCAGTAGGCTTAAGCATGAATTTATAGTGTTCTAACTGTTCTACATGAGCTCTTCATTGTTGTACTCCAAAAGGCTGTTTTATTTTAGCTTCCCATTGCATTAGGCTCCTTCTTCTTAGCCACATTCTTCATGCAAATTAAGGTTGTCTTCAGTGTGGTGCAAGTACAGTAAATTCACACTATGAACTAGCATGCTCTAACTCCTTGATGTTGGCAAGCCCTTAGATTTCTAGAGAAATAATTGGTACACCTTAGGCTAATCACACCATGTATTTAAAACTTCTTTAAATGGAGTTTGAAAGTTTATTAAAAAATTGAAAATGATATTTGGAAGACAGAGCAGAAGCTTATTTTAACTTGTACAAGAAGTGACAACAATTTCAAGTTTTATAGAATGGCATTTTTTGTTAATATTTTGTCGGAGGTTGAAAGAAAATAAGTTTACTGCTGCCTTGTAAATCTATTTGACTATCACAAAAAAATTTGTGCTTGAATAGCATTTGTTATTAAGTTTCTGTTTTTCCCCATCACTGAACTCAGCAACAATTTTGTGTGTCCTGTCTTTTTGTATGGGAGGTCTGCATGCCAGGACTTTTACTACACTCTCTCAATAAGAACAAATAGAACAAGAATCTGGAACAAGGCCATTCTGCTCACTGTGAATCTTGTGGTAGGATATTTATGTTAAAAACTCCCATTTCCTTTAATACAATGCTAACAAGATTTCACAGTGGGTGCTGAGTTTTGGGAGAATAAGGTGCCAAGAGACTAACAGTTTGTAACCATGATTTTGTGTCTTATTTTAGGGTTTGCTTTTTCTTCTAAACAGTAAAGCAGCAAAATGTGTAAAGTGCCACATTTCAATACTTTACTATGCTTCTTCTTTGCTGAGTAGTTCAGAGAAAAAGTGGTTTGTTTCTTCCTAGTTTTTTAATGAACAGTAAGTGTTCGTTCAGAATATCATCTATTCTTCAACACCACATATACATGAAGTATCGGCAACAGTACAGCTGAACCTGTCTGCATTGACAAATGTCCCCACTGGATATATGCAGTTCTCTACCTCCACAGAGATACTCTGAGAGTGATGCAAGAGTGATTTTGCTATGGGAACATGGTTGACTATTATCTTGCATGTTTCTTAAATACATTAGTTTCAACATTTTCATCACAGCAATACAGAAGTAACAGAACGGAAAATGTAGGGACTAGATAATTTACTGTCTTGTGGGTTTTAAGCCCCTATGTGGAAGAGAAAGTTTAGATATTGCAGAAGTTGCTTCTGTGCAGAGAACACACATGTAAAATTCTTGTGCAGAGAACACATATTTAAAACTACAGAGTTTGTGTAGTAACAGGAAATTATGGCATTGAATATTTGAGAAAAATATTTCACCTAAAATGCAGCAATATTTTTAACATAGGAATTTAAAATGAACTTAGGAATTGTGGAGCTTATTGCAATGATTTTGAAAAGGTAAAACCAAAATTAAGTGGCCAGTACAGTACTCCTAAGTTTCCACCTGGCAATTTGAAAAACCAATGTACTATAAGATGTTACCATGTTTTGTTACTATGTTTTGTTCAGAAGAAAGCAACATTTTTAGTAAATATCAATAGATATTTTTCCCCCTTGCAGTAAAAATTCTCTGTTCTACTCTTATACCAAATCTGAAATCTTTTTTTTTTGGCTAAGTTGTGTTATTTTTTTAATGAAGTGACACTTTTCATATAGAAAAACTCACACTTTAAAGTTTTAATATTAAAATAAAATTTTCCCAAGTCTGAGAATTTTTGTTTTGTCTTACTGCATCAACAGCCTGTAATATAAAAATAATTTTAAAAGGAGAGTAAGTAAAAATACAGTTTGGGGATAGCAAGGACAACAATTACTTGAATTTTCAAATCAGAGCATGCTTGAAATACTCTTTCAGGATGGCTTTTTCCCATATGAGATGGCAAAAACGATGACAAGTAAGTAGAAGCTAATAATAGACAAAGTAATAGAAGTCACAGTGAGTTTTAAGCCAGAATTGCAGGATGAAGAAGCATGTTATAAAGTAAGTTATCTCAGAAGGGACAAATCTTGAAGAAGTTTTCTGTGTGGCCTTCATTTTGAATCTGTTACATGCAACTTTTCACATAGGGGGCCTGGATGCTTAAGATGCAAGGCAATACTGCAATACTTTGCATTCACTCATGCTTATGACATAAGCAAATTCAGACTACTCCTTTGCAAGCTTTTTAGTCATGACTTGGGAGACATATTGGACTCTGTTGCAGCTGTACGTCATCATCAGTGTTGTCACGTAATAATCCATTTGACTTTGCAATGGTGGAAGCTAAAGAAATCATGGTTTTACCTCTCGTCTGAAAATTGCTGGGTTGACAGCTGCATTTTAAAGCACAACAGATATGAATCAGTATTTCAGTCTTTAGAATCAGCATGTCAATCTCTAGAGGCTACATTTCAACATTCTGAAATATAAAAGATTACTTCATTCTCTGTTGAACAAAACTGAACACAATAAAAAGCTTTCAAAAACTCAAATGAAACAGTTGGTGACATGTTACCTTTGAAAGTGTCAGTGAAACCACAAGATTAAAATATTAATTGCTATTTTTCTAGATCCGTGGTGAGTCAAGTCAACACTGAGCAGAGTGAGGGCCAGGTACAAGGGCAAAAAGCCTAGCCTCCTTCACACTACACTTGCACAGTTACTACACCCACAATAAAAGAGTGAAAAGAATGCAGAAAGGTTAACGTATACCTTCTGTTTTCACAAGTGTAAAATGACTGCTAGGCATGGCAAAAGCTGAGTTTTGTACCTTTTAAAAGATATGCCTTTTCTAGGAAACAGAAGGAATTTTCACCTTAGAACCACTACTGTGCTTTCTGTTTAGCAGTATTGACACAAGCAGCTTCTTGACTTTATGTAAGGCAATTCAAATAAACATTTTTAAGATACAGAGACATAAAAATACCATAAAAATATTTGTTAGAGGAAGTACCATCTCCAGAATGGTGACCACTTCATGCTTAGAGCATATGTAAGGGAATGCAGTCAGAGCAGGGAGACTAGCTGCTAAGGGAAACCAGGAGCAAAGCTCCTGTGCAACAGCTTTCTCCTCAGCTCCAAGGAGAAGAGTCATAATAGCCAAACTGACTTAAAATAACATATTGCCAGATTTTTTTTCTCAAGTGACTTTGTTTAAAAAAAAACCCCAAACACTCAGTATATTGCATTTTCAGGATGTCTAGGAGGAAAAAAAAAAGTCTGGACCAGAATTTTCCTTGAGATCTTCTACATACACATTTATTCTTGAGGATACTTTTATTCTAAGTTTTATGTAATTATAGGTTCTGGAACATAACATTTTGACTCAACAAATGCTATCTTACTTTAAAATGGCTATTCACAGAAATAAGATGCATTGAGTTGGAGTAAAGTCATCACCAATTTCCCTAAAAATCTGAAAATGTATGCCAAAGTTTTACCCATGTGGCTCAATAAGACTGCTTGTGGCAGGCTGTTTGCAAGTAAGATGCTCCTCTCTATCTACTACCTGTGCAGTAAATATGTTAATCTTTCAGTTTGGAACAGAATAGCCTGGCCTAGAAAGCTGCAGACTAAAGCATTGTTTCATAAGAAGATGCGGTGGGCCAGTATGGAGAAATCACAGTGTTTCACTGTTTATTTCGGTTCTGCATAAGTGTTTCTGGATATGAACGAGCATCAGCACCCTTGCTCCAGTACTGCGATGAGCTCTAGGCTGAGTATGAGGACATCAGGGGAAGGGTGAGGACATGACTCCATGCTCATTTGCTAAAACTGACCACTACAGAGAGAGAGAGCATCTTTCATCCTTTCCAGAAGCAGGTCCAAAAGACGCTGGTATATAGATGACCAAAAAGAAGGAAGTCTAGTTGAGTCAGCGTGAATTTCAGCTACCGTATCCAAATGTTATATGACACTTTAGCTTTTCATTCTGTCAAAAGCAAAGTTGTCCCTGCTCTTGCTGATCATTTTTAGAAATGTGGTTACTTGCTGCCCCATACATATGGGGCAGGTGTACCTGTTTTTTATTCCTGCTTATGCCAATATGGTGTACTACATCAGTGTTTTGAAATGGGAGACATGTCATATGTTAAAAATCTGACTGTGGAAAGCTTGGCTTTGCACTGCGTTGTCCTAAATGTTAAAATTTTACCTGGTGCATAAAATACTCTATGAGATAAGAATTAAATTAAAAGGTAGGGCTAAAAAGTTAAATTCTGATTCTTCATGAAGGAATTTTTGAATGGAATTTCAACAATTTTTGCATTTCTACTTTCAGTTTGATATAAGGAGTCTAAGGTGCGGAGGCCATTTCCTTATCCACTGTGGAACAGAACTTTAAGCAGATACCACATAGTTTTCTTTTCATTAAAGGGCACACTCACAGGTGTTCTAGCGAAATACCTCCTGTAATGAAATCAATCCAGCAACCTTCTGAAGAGAAGTAGGGTTATCTTGTACATGGATGCAGTGGAACTGAGGAATTAATCATGATATTTGTCACGCTTACAATGGGACTTGAATTTACAAGTTACATGATATCTTCCCATGCTCTGATTGGACAGATGGACTTGTGAATGAAAGACTGATTTACAGAACACACACACCAATATACCACAAGTCACGTATTAAAAGTTTCAAATTTAGATAACCCCTTACCTCTGAAATGCATACCTGTGCACTAAGGTTCAGTGTGGCTATGTAAATTTTCACACTTTCAGATTTATGATGCCTGATACTGTCATGGTGGAGTATATTAGAGTCCCTGGACTAACTCTGCTTTCAGTGCATTCTCATTGCTCAAGGTTATACTTGAGATCAGGACCCGTTAGCCTGATTTATCTTCATTAACTGCACTTTTTTTCCAGGAACAAATGGTGCAATAGACTGATGTAACATCTTCTTAAATGCAATATTATTTATTTAGAACAAAAGAACCTGAGAAAGAAGAGGTTTTCAAAATAAGAAAAGAGGCAACTTCTAAATGTATCCAATAGCTAATATTTTCTCTTAAGGTATCTCTAGTAGATACAGATTTCCTTCCACTGCATACATCATCCTGAAACTGTCTAGGCACTTTGTCTTTCCAGTAACAGTTTTCCTTCAATTCAAGCACTCAGTGAGATGGTAATTATATTCACACAATCTTATCAGCTTTTTCAGACTGCACTTCTTAGTGGATGACAGCTACACAACTGTTATTAGTGATACCCATGCAAGATTTGGTTTTACCTTTTTTCTCATCTAAGGTTTCAGCTGTTTGATGAAGTGCATTGTCTGTGTTTGAGCTGGATATATAAAGCAATGAGGTCTATTTTAAGAAGACTACACTTTCACACTCAATTTAAATCCTTTAAAGTTTCAGTAACAACTTAGATTTAAGCAAGAATTTAAATTTTCAGTAAATACAATAAACAATATGCATATATTTTCTGCACTGGTTAATTTCACACTGTATGAAAAAAATTAAAGCTTGAAAGAACACATTTTATTTTATTTTATTTTATTTTATTTTATTATTTTATTTTATTTTATTTTATTTTTGTTAAAAAACATGACCTGCTTATCTGATACAGAGGAATCTGAAAGCAAAATAATAGACTTGCAAATAATTATATAGCATACAATAGCTAATTAGAAAAAATAATAGTCCTATTGACATTGAAGAAGAGATTAACAAATAAGCAATTCAGACAGAATTTCTTTATGCAAAGTGTAATTAAATTAAAACTTTCAAAGATATTTTGCTTTAATGGTTTTCTCAAAGCAAAAGCCCTAAACAAGCACAACACAGAACACATGCTGCTTTTATCACCACCAGGTACTTCGTATCTACAGCAAGATTTTAAACAGATTCTTTCAAGTCTCCAGTTGGTGTGGAAGAGCATGAGAAACAATAAATTTGAATACCATGTGGTGATGCAGAAGAAAGTTTTAGTAGTGGTAGAACAGTTCATGGGAATCTGACTTGTTAGGGGACTCAAGGCAGAGGAGTTAGTTGTGCTCTGATCCACACAGAGAGACTAACCATACTTTCTAGGACCAGCTCTGAATATTCACTGATCACCGGCTGAGAACATTATCGTTCAGCCAGTACCTACACCTACCAAGCACAATGCTTGAGGTCTTACAGATGCATATAGTCATCAGTCTTGCAGCAAATATCCTAGGGAAAATATTTTTGGTTTGTAAAAGGGTAACTCAAGGAAACACTACTGCAATTCAAATATAACTAAGGTGTTACACCTAACACAACCTGTTATCAGACAAAATGTCTCTGGGTTTACCATTTTACACTAAAAGACTCAAAAGCTACTATAAATTTATTTATTTGATGATTTAGGATATTTGTTTTTTTAAGAGAAGATTTTTTAGCTTTTTCATTACCCAATCTGTACCTAGTGATACTTTTTGACATTTTTGTAATTTTCATCTTAGAGGAATGTTTGCAGTTTTGCAGTTCAAAAATGGATGTTTTCAGACAAGCAGTACTATACACCTGATTATGAATTAGCACACCAGTGTTAAACACTCAGAGTTTCAGGTTCATCCTTCCGTTTTAAATTCATGATAGCTCCTCAGACTCAAGACTCATTATTAAAATGCACATATCGCAGATATTTAAACCTATATATATATTTTTTTGAATTTTATAAAGCAGCTTTGTACGCTATGAAGAGCAAAAGCTTTTGTTCAAAAAGACATATTCAAAGAACTGACAGATTATGGAACTCTGTTTCACTGTCTGTTTCGAAAAATGGTTTCTTTTCATGATGACCCAATATCCACCTTTAGCTATTTTAGAAGGAAAGAATCTGATGCAAGAACCATTTGCCTGATTTACTGAAAGAAACCTCCTGCTTGAAACAGCAGAATGATGCTCTTCATTTATTTATTTTACTTTGGACAGCTATTCAGCTCATGATTTACTACAACTCTGGCTTATTCTTTTCCTGCAAATTTAAGTTACATATTTCTTCAGAAGAGCAGTGAGATATTCTCTTGACTCTGCTGCAAATCCAAACAATCCCATTTAAAAAAATTGTTATTGTTATGCATGAAAATAATTTTATTACAGATAAAAAATAATTCTATATTGCTTAATCATGAAGCTGGTCCAAGAGGAAAGAAAATCATCAACAACAGCAGTTCTTCAGCCCTTTTACCTACAGATCTTACTAATATTTGGCAGAAGTACACATGAAATGAGCAATGAAGAAGTTTTCAAAATATTAAGTTAAGAGTGTCAGACTGATAGAATTATAGTTTGCATCCACTGTTGACACTGGGAATAATCTGTCTCTGAAATCAAAAGGGACTGTGTCACAAGACAGTATACAAAATCATTTCTGTTGCTTGGATGATTTTGTTAAAGGACATCTCAGTCAAAGCCAGTGATATTTCAGTCTTCATGCTGAATGAGAACAGATTAAATTTAATAATTACATTGATAAGCGCAAGTTAGACATATAGCTGTACTACTTACTGCAAAGCAAATTCAGGTGTTTTCTCATTCCTTGCTAAGAAATTGCTGGGAGGGTCACTGAAAGCTACTTTCAATAAAACTGACATAGAGGCTCACACTTAGGAGAAATCCTTCTGCACTCTTTGGTTTTACCATTCCTCAGTCCCTCATTCATCAAAGAAATTCTTAGGCATTTTTGTGCAAGGATTAAATTTTATGAGTTGGATCAGGTCCTAAGCTTCAAGGGTCAGATAGAAATATTCTTACTGGTTGTCACTGGTTCGAGATTGGGCCCTTGTTTGGAAATGAAAACTGGTATACAGATTTGCAGTCACGGACCTAGTGAAATGAAGCTACATTTTTTTGTCATTTGGCTTAGAAGGCAGATTAATTAACAGAAATGCAAATTGTATTTCCCCTCTGAAATTAACTGAATAAATATACATTGTCTTAGAAGCCCATGTTTTAATGAGTTGTACTTTATCTTGCAGAACAATGGAAGTCCTTAAATTCACTATGCAGAAGCCTTACCACACCGACACACCATTTTAATGTTTAGAAAATGTTTAGAAGTATTTGTAACAAAAGACAAACTATCTAATGGATATACAGTAAATGCAATTTGTAAAATTTTTGCACAGACATAAGCCCTGAAGATTTATTTACCTTTGCCCAGAGAAACATCTGATTCGTAAAATTTCATTGGTCTGTGGCTTCATTCAAATGAAGAGTAGCAGGTATACATATGTATTTCTCTATACAACATTTTTAAAAATGGAAAAGGCAAGCTTCATAAAGAAAAATCCTTTATAAGTGATTATATTCAAACAATCCTGTATCAGCTTTATGAGTCTAGGGGTCAGAATTACTTTCCTGTGGCTTTCTACAGCCTTCATTTCTGGCCAGTTGCCTGAGGACTAGTTACAATGTTTGGTAAAATTGCACATTTACTTCCCCAATCTTTTATTTGCTGTTCTAGCTGAGACAAAGGTATCTGCCTGCCTATTCATTTTATCTAGCACAAGATCAATTCCCTCTCCTTTCTGTGGTGGAAATTATGACTTAGAATTTGTTCTGTTGAACACATATGTCTGTTTCTTAAGTGTTTATAAGCCTCTGATTTTGCTTTTTAAAAATCAGTTAGCCTAACTGGTCACTTGACCAAACAGATTTACAACTCCTGTCCTCTTGGGACACCACAAACAAGGGAAAGACTTGGTATTTTTTCTGGAATTTAACAGAAGAGCTACACATAGGCTGACTATCACTGTTGCTAGTTTTGAGTTGGCCAATTGCATCATATCCAATAACCAAAAAAGCCAATCAGGTTTCATGTAGAAACTTAAATCATTCAGGAAAAACAGTATTTAGAGTTCCAGTCCAACAAAACAGTTCAGCACAGGCTTAAGTGAAAGCAGCTGATATTTATTTCTGAGGATATTTCTTCTGTGTTTAAAGTGAACATATTCTGGAAATTTTCCTTTCCTTGAGAGAAGAAGTTTTTCAGTCCTTTAAGTAGGTTGAATCCTTGTACCTTTGTGTTTCTAAATAAAGCTTTTAGGAGTAGAAAATGTAAAAGGAGTGCAGAAGGGCGCAGTAATAAAGCAAGAATTTGCTTAGGTTTTATGAATGATGTAATCACAAAACATTTCCTAATTCTGCATAGGCCAACTTCCAATTAATCAATTTAGAAAACAGTATCAGCTATTCCCTACGCAAGGTTGTTTCTGCTGGCCAGTGTAAAAAATCAATATTGGGTTTGTTCCCTTTTGTGTATTGCCAGAAGCCCAATTATATGCTCCACAGTTGCAGAAAGACAGGATTACATGTTACCTTTATTCAGAGGAGCAAACCAGATGAGGCCAATTTTCCAATTTTCATGCATCAAAACATGAGTTTCAGTGTGGCTGAAACTACATTATGTAATCCAAGCAGCAATCTACAAAGCTGAGTGTTAAGAAGGTAACTCTCCAAATATATTTGTAAAAAATCTTCAGTAAAAATTCTTTGAAGAGAGTATAATGGCAGTAGCTTCAAGAAATTTCAGATAGCATGTCTAACAAATAAATACTTCACTGAACTTGTAATAGTTGTAAGTTTGTCCTTTTCTGGTAATCATACAAAGTAATCTGCCTATATGTGTCTAGATTTTTCTTGGATATTCAATATGTACATTCTTATGCACAAGTATATGCACATTCTTACATAAGAGAAAGACAAAGAATATACTAGACAGATGAAGCTTCTTCTTCAAATGCTACATCAGGAAATAAAATACACCAGGAGAAAACCACTTTGCAGCAAGAGCTGAATGCCATTATAGCTGCCCAAGCTAAAATGCTTGCTTGTGCCATGAACAATCATGAGCAATGGCACAACTAGTCCAAGTTTTGGCAGACATTGACCTACACAGGGGACAGTGATAAAGTCATTCAGAGTGTGAGACCAGGCCCAAGCCTATACTCTCTCCTCATAACTCCTTGGTTCACCTTTGCAAAAGACACTGCAAGCAAACTAAACACTGAGGTGCTTTGCTGAATTGTTTCCCTTTCACTAGAAGTTGGCTTTGTGTGCACTAAAATATGCAAAAGCAAAACTAGATGGCAAGGAGTTCAAATATTGGGACCATGACAATTTTCTACAAACAAAAGCAGGGAGAAAAGGTACAAGCATTTAAGCAAGTGCCATCTGCAATTGTGGGACAAAATATGACAAGGATTTCATGCTGTTTTTTCTTAGCCAAGCCACTCTCTAATTATTCAGACTTGGCTGAGCCTCTTTTTCTAACATATGCAACAAGATACTGCTTTAACCACCAAGGCCACATATGGGCTGCATATGGCCACATGCCACCCTGTGCATTGAGACTATGCGGTGAATGCAGATGAAAACCTTTCTGTTTAGCCTTCCTTCTCTCCATGTGCACTTGTGTATTTGCACTTTCTGGTTATACATTTCTGTTGCTGGTCAGGAAAAAAAAAAAAAAAAGAAGTCCCTGCCCAGATTAGTTTCTGGTAGCTGTAGAAAACCAGTGGAACAGGTGCGCACCAGCAGGTGCCACCTCAGCAGGTGCTGAGGGACAAGATTAAGCACTTTTGCACGTGGCAAAGACAGATAAGCACTCTGAAGGGCCATGGCACTTATACCACTGGCTCCTCCATTCCTCACCTGCAAAACTATTCTCTTTAGTGAGAAGTAGTGTTGAAGGAGGGGTACTGGGCTTGAAGGGCAAATAATTTAGAAGGACAAAAGACAAGAAGAAAGGTACTCATCCAAGCAGGTACTCCATGTTTAAGACTAAAGGGACGAGTCAGTCTCAGAATCCAGTCATGGATTTCTGTATAATCCTCCTCCGTAGAAAATCCCCCTGCAGTGCTGGAGACCTTTCCTTTTCAGCAGGTGCCCCTGTGCCACAGCAGTAGAACAGTAAGCGCACCAGCCCCAAAGTCTGGTAGGGTGCCTGGTTTGAAGAGTTCAGACCAGAATCTTATATACAAGGGGATGTGTGCTTGTTGGGAAACCTCTGCTGTCCCACATAAGGAAATCAGGGCTGCCTGAGCACAGGTACTGAAGGGCCCTGGAAGTGCCAGTTGAAGCTGAGGTATATTCTTCCTTCCCCATTCTCTAGATGAGATATTTTCATGGTGTCTCCAGGAATGGCCAAAGGTAAAGATAGTATTGGGAGTCAGAAAACTTGGCTTCAAGAACAGCACACAGCAACATGAAAACTTACCTGCCACCCTAGAAGCACCAATGGTCAACAGTGAAAATGAGATGCACACAGACAAACCATTTCTTAGTTAAATATTGCAAAGAAATTTGGGAGGTTGAGCAGGGGGCACTGTCCCACATTGCTACTTTCCCTAAAGTGCCCTACCATATCATGTGACTTCAGCGTACTCATCAGATCCATCCAGCTACTTCCAAATCTGAAAGCAGATGTCAGTCATGACCTGTTTCTTTCACAAATCCAGAGCCGAATGGCTACAAAGTCCTAGAGTGGCTCCAGATGCAACTATGCGCCCAGCTGGCAAGCTGTTAGCAGGCCAGGAGAACTGAATGTTGATGCAATTCGAGACTATCCAATCAAGCTACCCCAAGGGAAATTGACAAATAGCCAGTGTTTTCTACAGCAAGGTAGTAAAAGAGTCTTACATGCAGATCTAAAATCTCTGGCTGCCCTCTTACCAGAAGGCTATTTAAATTTAAATAATATTTTTAAATGTGAGAAAGTTAACACCTAGTCGATTAGGAGAGGAAAAAAAATAAAAACCCTAATTCCCCCAGTTCATCAAATCTAGTAAAAATGCTTTGGAACAAGATGTAAAATAATGAAAAAATAAACACACAGACCTTTTCCCTAAATACAGCTGTATTTTATTGCTTTGAAATTGCAATGTGTAGAAAACAGAGTGTATGTCTCAATGTAGACTTCTACCAAAAAGCAATATCCAGTTTGCTGAAAAGGTTGAAACTTACTGGGAAAAATTGAGAAGAAAGTCTACCAACAGATAGATTAGATCTTCCAGGGGGATTTACTTATTTGTAGAGTTTTGGTAAAGTCTTTTGGAATATTTATTTTCTGACTATCACATGAAGGACAGCAGTGACTACAAAACAATCTACATTATCTCTTTGCATTGTGTGGGCACTTGTGTGGGCAGGAGTTTTTTTATTTTCTATTTGTCCACAGCTTATCAGTGGAACTCAGATTATTCAATTGTTTTTACTATACTTGTGAAATAAAGATTTCTGCTATCCCTCAAATTGCAGTAGTGTTTAAACTTCTCACTTTATGTACCTATTTACAGCCTTTTTTTCCCCCAGCAGTATTTTGTCTCGTGTTAATTGCATCCAGGTTCTGCCACTCATTCTCACCAGCAATGAACACTGGTATCAATAGAAGAAGTATTCCACATGGAAAGTATTGCACAGTGAGTGATAATTTAACAGATGGGGTGCGGAGTGGAAATAAACTTTACATAATTTTTCCTAAACTAGAGAGACATTACTTTACTTTACTCTTAAGAAAGCTAACAAGAATATCCAGATAAAATATTGCATTAGGTGTTAAAAATAAATGTTTACATAAAAGCTACTTTACTCCTAATGCCTGCTTTAACATTTGGAGCCTTATTCTCTTTACAGGAATTCAAAGACATCTATAATCTATAACATACCGAGGAAGGCAAACATGATTGCAAGTTTTGTCCATTAATAAAGCTAACTTCTGTTTTCACAAGAAAAATTCTAGGAACATTTCCCTTCATCATAATATTACTCCTTCAGCAAAATCACAAGAAAACTTCAGCATTTGCTCAAGCAAGGTAACCTCATAGAACTTTTCTTGCTTATGAAATTTAAAAGTGATCTGAAGCATCTGAGAAAAAGACTGAAGTGCTGATCATGAAACCACCTTCTCACATGTGCATCCTGTTGGAACTAACACATAACTGTGCCTCATTGGTACAAGCTGACCCACATGAAATATCATGTCCACAGAACAAACCAGGCTGCTTTGCATCAGGCATTTGGTTGAAAACAGATCAAATGGAAATATGAACATCACCCCTGAGACCTCTCTACTTCAGCTGATATCATTTGTATATCTGTTTGTAAGAGACGGAAATGCATCTAACGCCTCAGACAGATATTTCAGCTAAGGAATTGTGCTGATTTTGAAGCATTATTCTCTTTTACCCTACTAGCAGTCTGCACTGAAGTTTAGACACACACACGCTCTAAGCAGTGCTCAGAATTTACTGTTTAGAGAGCAATGCATGAGAAATCCTTGAGCCTTAAAAAAGGTACCAGACCATGTACGGATGACTTACCTCATATGGCCTGTTGCAAGGGGCTAATCTCAACAAATGACCATCCTCTTCCTCCAGTTTTGTGTTAACCCCGAAAGTGCATGCCAGAAGCAGCTGACTATGCTATGTTAATATGGCAGAGTTCAGTCCCTTCTGGTGCTCCAAAAGCAAAGCAGTATTGCTGTTGCTCAGAGGACTCATTACAAACTGTTTATCATTTAATTCACAATGCGTCCTGACCATGTACTGCAGAATATCTTTTTCTGGTATTAGGAGGAAAAGATATTTGCTGTGCAAAGAGCACTTAGGTTTTAAAGCTTGCTGGTCAAATAATTATTTCTTATTTAATAACTGCATCCAGCTGCAGACAGAGAATGACTGGAAACAGTAACCTGACACAACAATATGTAAAATTATTTACTTGCAGGCTCCAGAGTGCAGTGTTTTTCTCTGCTATGAGCATGAAAGTCACTTGGCAACAGTTAACACAGATATATTTTTTTCATTCATCTCAGAGAAGGGTAGGTACATATCTCCTGCTTACAGCCACTGACGTGAAGCTATTAGTTTCATTTTGGCTTGATCACATAGTTTTATATATAAACTATATATGCACACATATATGTAAACTATATATCTAAATATACCTAATATATAAATATAAATTGAACATATATATACACACACACACATATATACACACATACATATACATACATGACCTGTGTGTGTGTGTGTGTGTGTGTGTGTGTCTATGGAGCAAACAGTAAAACAACAGGTAAAAGGGGACATCATCAATACATGTAATTGTTTGTGGCTTTGAATGTACTACTGAAGAGAGACAAACTCAAGCGGATTAAGAACGAGCCACTATGAGAAAGAGAAAACAAGAACAATTTAACTTCCCTTAAGGAAGGTTATACACATCACATTAATATAACAATAAAAAATAGCAATACTTGAACTGTTGAAATGCTGGGAATGTCTACTGGGCAAATCTAGACCAGGATCCCATTGTGCTAGACAGTGCAGACATATGGTAAACACAAACTTTTGTCCAAATGATTTTGAATATAGGTAGGAGAAACAATACTGTTGGAAAGTCAGGGAATGACTTTTTCCAGTTAGAAATAACATGGCGGGGGGCTAGGCCACTACATGGCATATGCAGATTGATTACGGAATCTGTATCAGAATTAGGAGCTAAAACTCAATTTCCAGTCCTCCATTGTCTTTACTGCAAGAGATCTTCACATATATTGTTCTTGCACTTTTCACGCTAATTCTTAAATTCCTCAGGTACTCCTTTGAAGGACTATTCTTTCCTCAAATATGGTAAGCCCCTCAATTATTTTGTTAGTTCACTAACAAAAGGACACATCAGATATCTGTGCAGTGTAACAGTAAAGAACTCAATGAAGAGTTCACAAAAAAAGAGCTCTAGTTAATCATCTCATCATCCTCAGGACACCAACATATTCCTACAATGCATACACGCTTGTATGTACTTACATGAGTTCATACATATTTGCTGGAGTTTTTAAAACAAAGCCAAGAGAGGAGCTCATGAAGGACTTCAGCATTACTGCCTTACAGTCCATTCACTGCATTCCCATTTCTTCTCGGCAGGAGCAATCTGTTCCTGTGCATCAAATGCAGCCTCACAGCAACAACAAATAACAGCTGACTTTGTCACAGAAAAGCATGAGCAGATCAACTCCACTGTCCAAACTCTCTAAACTGCCTCAAAAGAGCCTTAATTGCCAAGATAACCCCACTTGTCATTTAAGATCGAGAGAGAAAGAGAAAGAGGGGCAGCTCAGGAACTGCTACAGCAGGCACCAGACTGGGGAGGCTGCCCTCCATTACAGGTCATTGTGAGGCAGGTTGACAGTTCTGCCTACTCTACCTGGGCAGTGGCAGTGGTGGGACACGCTGTACTTAGGCAAATAATTTATTTGCTGACAGCAAGAAGTAGGTGGATATGTTTTTCTCCCAAGAAAAGGTTTTTCTCTGGCAGTCTAACAGGGTTTAAAGAGTCTCATTCTTTAACCAAGAACCTATCCTGGTTAGGGTTCAGTAATGAGAGTCTGGCCTAAGTCTGAGAGGAGACTGTGAAAGGTAGCACCGAGATTGCTCCCACAAAACAGAATATTAACAGCTGGAGGCAGGAGAAAAGAGGTGACAGTAAGAAGAGTGCATGTTGCTTTCCAAGGTTAAATGAGTGATCAGTAAGGGAACTTTGTTATCCAGAACTTGTTTTGCGCACTCAAGGATATATTCCTCCCTTTCTTTGAAGTCATAGGACCGCAGTGCTAAGGCACTTCTTCAGCAAACCCAAAGGATTAGTCATACGTCACCAGATAGCTGTGGTGTGCTGGTTCCCCAGGTCACCTTTCAGGAAGAAAAAATGAAAGTAAAAGGATCTGGTAATCTAGCATTTAAAGATGGTTGTATAAATACTGAGTGCTACAGAGGATTTATCCTCACAATATCTCCTCAGCAAGAATCTTGGTGATGCTGGAAATAAAAAAAGGTTTTGGGGAAAATGTCTCTTTTGCACTCTCAAAACCTTCAACACACACTCATGCAGTGTGAGAGAGGAATAACATTTGTGTTGATACAAAACATTACATATGATGACATATTGAAAGATCAACTTGAGTATTGAGTCTTGTAGTGGATAGATTCAATATGTCTACAATCACCTATGTTAACTATTATTATAGTGAGTCTATGGATGATGCTGTGACCTATATATTTTTAGAATATTTCAAAATCAAATATAGATAAGAGACAATAGAAAAAAAAACAGATTAGAAACAGTGAAATGATACTGAAGCGGTTTATCCTGGAAAAAGAACTCAGTTTTTCTGAGCTTTTCTTCTTTTTTTTTCTTTATTCTTCATTCCAGTTTGTTTTTCATTCAGCTCAGTTTGCTTCTAGTTCACTTAGTTTTGACATATGACTAGACAAAATTGCCAAGGGCGCATAGATGATGGATGATACAATGACGACAGACTTATTTTCATACCAATTCTAAATTCTTGTAAATAGAACATTTTTCTTTCTAAGTTCAACCTAATGCATGCATGCATGAAAGCAGAGACATTCACTTGAAGTGATTGTGAAGAAAAAAAAAAAGAAGAAAAATCTAGACTGCAGTTTTGCAGCTATATTAACTTTATTTGGATGCTTCATCTCTAGGAATCATCATCCCTTACAGCAATGCAAAAAGACACAGGTAACTGTTTTTATCTTCTGAATGAGCTTCTTGCTCTGTCCTGTTCAGGAAGTAAAGAAAACTACAGCAGAAATGTCACAGGTTTGAACTTGCAGTTACAATGGAGACCAGAGTGTCGGACACAAGTGGCAGCAGGAGAGCAGAGGGAGCAGTTCAGCAGGGCCAGCTGTTACTAGTGAATGTGAAGGAAATGCTGAAGAAATGGAGCTCTGTTATTCTTATCACACAGCTGCTAAAGAAACATGGGTGGTTCCCTAGCTTATGTGAGCTACCTGTGTCTGTGGCTGATGGCATAGCTTTTGCAGAAGAAAAGGAAGGGAAATCTTGCCAGATACACTATACGGAATGAGTTAGGCTACTTAGGCCTTTCCTTTTATCTCAGTTACCTCCCATTTATGAGAGTGACCTCCCATTATCATGTCAAGAAGAGATACAGTTTCTTTCTCCTTTTTTATTTTTTATTTTTTTTGTTAATATGGACCTCCTATCTTAAAACAAGTAATGGTAGTGAGACTAATCCTTTGGGTTTGCTGAAGAAGTGCCTCAGCACTGTGGTCCTATGACTGCAAAGAAAGGGAAGAATATTTCCTTGAATGTGCAAAACAAGTTCTGGATAAATTAAAGAAGAGATAGCTTGCTGTGAATCTCTTGCAAATGAAACAGTGCAGATCTCAGATTTTTATGGTGACCCATAAAGTACAGGAGCATCGTGCTGGAACACAGCACAAATCTGCTTTTTTAAAAGCAAGGCCTGACTATAACACAAAGCTACAAATATTCACTGTAGCACTTGATTTTCACATTACTGTTAAAGTCTTGTGCTTGAAATCACATGAAATCCTGATGAAACCAGCTCTCCTGTGATCCCTGAGCAAAGAGCAGAAACACGAAACACCTGTAGGTCTTGAATTTTTATTGATGATTCAGTAGTTGGTAGCAAAGATCTTACAACACAATAATCTACTGCTTGAGCTATAGTTAACCATAACTATGAAAAGCACATTAACCCTCACCCACCTGTAACAAATGGTAAAACAAACAAAAAACAAACAAGCAAACAAACAAACAACCCCCCCCCAAACCTCAAACACATTTGCAAGACTGTGTAACTCACTGGTTTCCAAATTTGGAACTGTGTAATTCACTAGTAACTCACGGGTTCCTAAAGCTTTGCTGGCCTCTTTTCCAACTACGGGTACTGAGTCACAGAATCATAGAATAGTCGAGGTTGGAAGAGACCTTTGGAGATCGTCTAGTTCAACCCCCCTGCTCAAGAAGGGTCACCTACAGCTGCCTCTCGTCCTGTTGCTGGGCACCACTGAGAAGAGCCTGTCTACTACTTCTTCTTGACACCGTCCCTTCAGATACTTCTACTCACTGATAAGATCCCCCTCAGCCTTCTCTTCTCCAGGCTAAACAGGCCCAGCTCGCTCAGCCTTTCCTCAGAAGAGAGATGCTCCAATCCCTTAATCATCTTTGTGGCCCTCTGCTAGACTTGCTCCAGTATGTCTGTGTCTGTCTTGTACTGAGGAGCCCAGCACTGGACACAGCACTGAAGGTGCAGCCCCACCGATTCTGATTAGAGGAGGGAGGATGACATCCCTTGACCTGCTGGCAACACTTTTCCTAATGCACCCCAGGATACCATTGGCCTTCTTGGCCACAAGGGCACATTGCTGCTTCATGCTTAACTTGGTGTCCACCAGCACTCCCAGGTCCTTCTCCGCAGAGCTGCTTTCCAGCAGGTCAACCCCCAACCTGTCCTGGTGCCTGGGGTTATTCCTCCCCAGGTGTAGGACCCTGCACTTGCCTTTGTTGAACTTCATGAGGTTCCTCTCCGCCCACCTCTCCAGCCTGTCCAAGACTCTCTGAATGGCAGCACAGCCCTCTGGTGTATCAGCCACTCCTGCCAGTTTTGTATCGTCAGCAAACTTGCTGAGGGTGCACTCTGTCCCTTCATCCAGGTCATGTAAGTTGAACAGGACTGGGTGCAGTGTTGACCCCTGGGGTACAGTGCTAGCTACAGGCCTCCAAGTAGACTCTGCGCCACTGATCACAACCCTCTGAGCCTGGCAGTTCAGCCAGTTTGCAATCCACGTCACTGTCTGTTCATCTAGCCCTCACTCTCTGAGTTTGCCTATGAGGATGTTATGGGAGACAGTGTCAAAAGCCTTGCTGAAGTCAAGGGAGACAACATCCACTGCTCTCCCCTCATCTACCCAGCCAGTCCTCCCATCATAGAAGGCTATCAGATTGGTTAAGGACGATTTTCCCTTGGTGAAGCCATGCTGACTACTCACGGTCAATTTCTTCTCCTCCACATGCTTGGAGATGGCCTCCAGGATGAGCTGCTCCATCACCTTTCCAGGGATGGAGGTGAGGCTGACTGGCCTGGAGTTTCCTGGGTCCTCCTTCTTGCCCTTTTTGAAGACTGGGGTGACACTGGCTTTCTCCCAGTCCTCAGACACCTCTCCTGATTGCCCTGGCCTCTCACAGATGATCGAGAGTGGCCTTCCACTGACATGTGCCGTCTCCCTCAGCAGTCGTGACTGAATCCCGTCAGAGTCCATGGACGTGTGTAGGTCTAGTCTACTTAAGTGATCCCTAACCCAATCCACCTTTACCAAGGGAAATTCTTCCTTTCTCCAGATGCTCCTGCTGGTCTCTGGGGCCTGGGATTGCTGAAGGCTGGTCTTACCAGTAAAGAGTGAGGCAAAGAAGTCATTCAGTACCTCAGCCTTTTCAGTGTCCCTTGTCACCAGGGCCCCTGCCCCATTCAGCGGCGGGCCCATGTTTCTCCTAGTCTTCCCTTTGCTACCGATGTATTTATAGAAGCCTTTCTTGTTGTCCTTGACATGCCTTGCCAGATTAACCTCCAGGTGGGCCTTGGCCTCCCTAGCCCCATCCCTGCATACTTGGACAGTTTCCCAGTATTCCTCTGAGGTGATCTGTCCCTGCTTCTGCCTTCTGTATACCTCCTTCTGATGTTTGAGTTTTGGCAGGAGCACTTTGTTCATCCATGCAGGTCTCCTGCCCCCTTTGCTCAACTCCTATTGTGATGGCCTGTTCCTGAGCCTGGAGGAGGCAATCGCTGACTATCAACCAGCTTTCTTGGACCACTGTTCCCTCTAGAGTGCTATCCCATGGGATTCTTACAAGCAGGTCCCTGAGGATGCCCAAGTCTGCCCTTGGGGTTGTGATCCTGCATTTTGCCCTGCTCCCTCCTCTCAGAATCCTGAGCTCCAGCATCTCATAGCCACTGCAGCCAGTGCTGCCCCTGACCTTCACATCTCCAACCGGCCCTTCCTTGTTTGTAAGTATGTGGTCCAGCAGAGCACCTCTGCTCATTGGCTCCTCTATCTCCTGTATCAGGAGGTTGTCAGGGATGCTAACCAGGATCGTCCTGCATTGCTTGTGTCCTGCTGTGTTGTTGCTCCAGCAGGTATCGGGACGGTTATGTGAGGCTACTTCCAGCTGTCTGTAGAAAGCCTCGTCTACTTCCTCTTCCTGATCAGGTAGCTTGAAGCAAACACCCACAACAGTGTCACCCATGCTAGTCTGCCCCTTAATCCTTACCTGTATGCTCTCAAACAGCCCATCGTCCACCCCTAGGCAGAGCTTCGTACGTTCCAGCTGTTCTCTCACATAAAAGATGACTCCCCCTGCTTGCCTTCCTGGCCTGTTCTTCCTGAAGGGCCTGTAACCATCTATTGCAGCATTCCAGCCATGTGAGCTATCCCGCTGTGTCCCCGTAATGCCAATGAGATCATAGCCCTGCAACTGTACACAGATCTCTAATTCCTCCTGTTTGTTCCCCATGCTGCGTGCATTTGTGTACAGGTACTTCAGAGAGGCACCCAGCAAGAGTGCTGATTTCCCAGAAGGTTTCCCTGTAGAGTTGTCTTGTGGGTACTTCCTTGCCTGCATGCAAGTACTTGAGGTATTCCCCCCCCCCCCGCCTTACCCACTTAAGCCCTGTTTTGCTGATTGGGTGGTCCCTCTAACTCTCCCCTTCCTCCATCTTTCCTAGTTTAGAGCCCTCCTTACCAGGCTGGCCAACCTGTTGACAAAGATGCTTGTGCCCCGCTTAGCGAGGTGGATCTCATCTCTCCCAAGCAGTTTTCGATCTTTGAACCATGACCACAGAAATCAAAACCCTGTTGCCAACACCAGCTGCGCAGCCGATTGTTGACTTGCAGTATCCGCCCACTCCTTCTCACATCCTTGCCCCTCATTGGCAGGATCGAGGGGAAAACCACCTGGGCCTCCATACCCCTTACCTTGGCCCCCAGACCTCTGTGGTCACGTTCGTTACTTTCCAAGGTCCCCTTGGCAGTATCACTGGTGCCAACATGGAAGAGCAGCACAGGGTGATAGCGGGGTGGACAAGCCTTGGCATTTGTGAGGAAGCCAACCTGTGGACCCACCAACCTGCCCCGCTTCCCCCATTGGCTGACCTAAAATGGCCATCCTCCACCATTACCCTGAGGTGGGTGTAGCATGTGCTGCCTGTATCATTGTGCTGAGGAAAAATCCCCAGAATCCCCAGTGCCAGCGTAGGCTATAAAAGGCCTCCTCATTCTGTGAAACTTTGTGGTCTTTGCCGGACTCATGGTGAGCACGAAACTCCCAACCAGGCTGCGGAAAGTGGGGGACGTCCCACTGGAATCAGGGTCAAGGCAAGGTAACGGGACCCCTAAAAAAGGAGGAAAGTAAATACCTTGTGGTTACGTATTAGAGAGCTGAAACAGTATTACTGCGCGTGGTTGTTGTTGAGTTTGTGTGTGTGTTAAACTTCATCCTTTGGCTCAGAGTCGTAGTCACTGAGGAGCTTTTCGAACTTGCACAAAACACTCTTCTTCAGGTGACAGCAGTCTCCCCACAATGTCCCAGATCCGAGCCCCTGCCAAGCGACAAACCTCTCTAGATGACAGGTCAGATCAGCAGATGGGTGCCTCTGACCCTGCAGCAGCGAGTCACCCACTAACATCACTCACCACTTCCTCTGGGTGCTCCCACGTGGCTCAGGGTCTGTCGGCCCAGATGCTTCACTCAAAAGCACGCCCAGCTCCTCCTCAGCTTTGAGGGCAGTGAACCTGTTCAGTAGCTGCCATCCTTCAGGAGGAGCAGGAGTCTTCCTCCGGGTGCAAGAAGTCACCAGTTTCCAGCCTTCGTCATGCTTGAAGTTACCTCTTACTCTCCCACAAGGCTCAGACTCCACCTGTGTCTTCACTGCTGTTTGGGGTTGGGATTCCTGAAGCTGTTGGGTTTCTGGCAATACCCTGTTGATCTCTTTCATTCTCTCTGCTGCTGCACAGCCTGCTGACTTCCTCCTGTGACTCTTTCACTTGGCAACATGGCTCTTAACAGTAGCCATCTTCTGCAGGAAAGATGACTGTCAGCCCCAGCCTCATGGAGAGGCCCTAGGCACTGCCCTGCAGCCTGAGACTCTCATAGCTGCATCCTCTGTTGGAAGGTCCGCCTGGGTTGAAGCCTCCAACAGCTGCTGAGGAATGTGACCTTTGGCATGTTGCAGTCATAACTGAGAATGTGTACACTGCTCTGAACTGGGATGAGGACTCCTTCTTTGTTCCCTTAGGTGTCAACTGCTGCATTATGTTCTGCTGAACTACTGCTTTGTTATGTTCCTGTTCACCCCCTTTTCCTCTACAGCTTCCTTCCCATCTCCTGAAGCCTCGTTCTCTAACCCTCTGCAGCTGTTTCTTTTCTTAACTTCTCCCCTTTGCTGTTGCCTTCTTGTTCTCTTTGTGCCCAGTGCTGGCAGCACCAGTGTGAACAAGGCTGATAACACTATTAGCTTGGGCCCTTCCCTGTACTCCATCTTTAACCCTGGCTTTAATCACTGATAATGTGCTTGCTGGTTAGGGACTAGCGCAAGACATGTCACCATTTCCACTAAACTACAACTTTGTAGTTTGCCAGGGTCAGATCATTTTAATCTTTAACAGAGATGCTACCAGCAAGGAAACAGATACTACCATGGGGAAAAATCTAGCTGGTATGCATCCAGTGTCTACAAGGTTCAGACAAGATAAATCCATGGATCAAAGTGGGGCATGAAGCTAGAGAAACAAGTTGCAGGAATACTTGATTTTTGGCTAATGGATGGCATAAAGCACTTAAGATTTTTAACTTTCAGGGGTAAATTGTCAAAAGGGCCATTTCTCTTAAAACTGCATACACAGCAATGGTCGCATAATAGCAGATGGAGATTTAAATGCTATTTAGTGAGACTCAGACCTGCAGCTTGGGGGGAAAAAAAGGAACCTCCACCCACATTTTTATACATTCCTAATTCCTCAGTTTCCCTAATAGCTGGTGAATCAGACAGTACGATAATGCCGCAAATTTCAGACACATGCAGGCTGAAAAATATATTTGTTAAGCAGGAATAAAAAGCTGTTTTAAGAGGGACTAGTACTTCCAGAGTGTCTTTTCACTCAGTCCTCCTTGCTTCACAGCAGCAGTTTCATTCTTCTGAACTTCAAACTGAAAACCTCAGCCTCTGGGGACATCTTTCAGATACTGTTTCTAAAGCAGCCCAAGCACTCGGGTGCTGCACAGTGTTGTCTCGATTAACCCCTTACAGGTATTTCAGGATAACAGTGTAAACTGTTAGGTGGAGGTGGAAGGTAGCCAGACGATCCAGTCTGATCTCAGTAGATCAGTTCTAGATAGCAGAGGCTAAAGTTAAAATGTGCAGTTCAGAACAATGTTAAAGATATCTAAACTAGATCAAAATGCATGCTAAGCACCACAGAGATGCTATTTTGCATCCAAGAATAAGTGCAAATTTGTAATATTGTGCAGTACAAATGTGCCTTGAATTCCACAGAAGAAATACTGCTCTGTGTAAACATTTTCACACATATCTTACATAACATGACTCCTTCCTCCTTTCTCTTGAATGTAGTTGGTTTCTTACATGCAAGGAGATCATTCTCCCAGTTCTCCAGAAGCTCTAAATGGGATCTTTCCCCACAGTCTCCTAAAGTCCATTTCTTTCTTGAGCAGAATGGAAAGGTATTCTTCAAAGTTGATTTTTACTCCAGCCCCATATTTCTCTATCTCTTGGGCTGTGTTAATGGGTAGGTTTGATATATTGCAAAGACCAATAAAAATCCTTTCTCTAATTCCTTTTGTGAGCTATAAAGCCTCCCACAGGAATGTAGGCTGTATTTACTGCTATTGGTAGACTAAATGATTTCCACCAGCTCTTATCTTAATAAATATTTAGTCCAGGAACTTCTTATGAAGTAAAACATACAAAAAACATAATCAAAATGTGAACAGGATACATTCTGAAAGGAAAGCGTGGCAGGAAGCTATAAAGTGCAAGGATAGTTGATGGCTTTTAGTAACAGAGCACCTTCATTTCAGAGACAGGTACTGCTTATTTGACTTCTTTACCTGTGACTGAAGCCCCTCATAAGCTGCCCTGTATTCCCTGCAATTCCCTGTAACCTGCCAAAAGGTTTGGTTGATGAATTGATTTCAGTGGGATCCCATGCAGAGTCATCATGACCAAGAATGCTAATCCTTAAAATAGATATCCAAAACTGGGCCATGATGACTCACTGTCATCATCTGCAGTCAGAATTCTTGTTATTTAACATTTGTAGGTAGTGGTACAGTGCTCATGGCTTAAACTACAGATTTGTTTTCCTGGCTCAATTTTATGACTGAAAAGGGTTCTTAACATCTTAGTCTAGCTGGATCTGCTTTAAGCTGGAGGTTAAACTGCTTGATCTCCATAGGTCCCTTGAAATTTAAATTATTCTATTTGATGGTGTTCTCTGTGTGCGTTATAAATCAATGGATCAGCCAACACTAAAACAGGACTATTACCCTGCCATATATTTCTCATTTAGAAACAATCTAGTTCCCCCCCCTGCCTCCCCCATCCTCCATTATGAACTTATTTAATCAGAGAATCATGGACTGATTTGGTCTGGAAGGGACATTAGAGGTCACCTAGTCTACCCTCCTGCTTAGAGAAGGGTTAACATTGTTCATTCAGACCAAGGTACTCAGGGCATTATCCAGTACCTTCAAGAACAGATGGTTCACAATTGCTTTTGGCAACCTACTTCAATGCTTAATTATATTCAGAGCGATTTTCCCCCCCATATATCCAGTCAGAACTTCCCCTATTTCCATTTATGACCACTGTCTCTCATTCTGTTGTCATGCACCTCTATAAGGAGCCTGGCTCTGTCTCCCTGATCCCCTCCCCGTAGGTCCCAGGATTTGCTGTGAGGTGCCCCAAAGCCATCTCTTCTCCAGGCTGACCCAGCCCTGCAACCTGTCCTCACAGGGCAAGAGGCCCAGTGTCAATGTCGCAGTGGTGTCCCTCGAACCTACTCCAGATTGCCAATGTCTTTCCTGTATTAAGGGACTGAGAAGTGGACACAGTATCCAGGTATGGTCTAACAAATGCAAAGTAAAGAAGAAAAATCATTTCCTTCAAGCTGCTGCTTGTGCTCTTGTCCATACAGGAGCTCCCCAGTACAAGAGTGACAGACATACTGGGACAAATCCAGAAAAGGGCCGCAAAGATGATTAAGGGACTGGAGCATCTGTCATGTCACTATTCAGCCTGACGAAGAGAAGACTTAGGGGGATCTTGTCAGTGTGAAAAATATCTAAAGGGATGGTGTCAAGAAGACGGAGACAGACTCTTTTCAGTTCTGCCTAGTGATAGGATGAGAGACAATGGGCATAAACTGAAACACAGGAAATTCCATCGGAACATAAGTTTTTTTTTTTTTTCCTGTGAGGGTGCCTGAGCACTGGAAGAGGTTGCCCAGAGAAGTTGTGGAGTCTCCTTCCTTGGAGATATTCAAAAGCC
The DNA here is from genome assembly GCF_036417845.1 of Apteryx mantelli. Classification (NCBI taxonomy): domain Eukaryota; kingdom Metazoa; phylum Chordata; class Aves; order Apterygiformes; family Apterygidae; genus Apteryx; species Apteryx mantelli. The sequence goes on from NC_090020.1 coordinate 3,854,053, forward strand.
ATCTGGACAAGGTCTTGGGCAACCTGTGCTAGCAGCTCTGCTTGAGCAGAGAGTTGGACCAGATGATCTGCAGAAGTCTCTTCCAATCCTGACTATTCTGTGATTCTGTAGTCAGTAAAAAAGGGAGAGTAGCCAAGACTGATCCATAGCAAACTGAGAGATGCAAGCTGATATATCATAGTGAGATGACTTTAACAGTTATCTGTGGTATACATTGCAGTCATGTGCACAATTTCTGCACAGAAAAAAACAACCAGAAAAACTCCCCACTATTTTATGCACCGAGAGTGAAAATGCAGTTTTCAGGAAAAAGATAGTATTTGTGGGTGATGGAAGACATATCTTTCATAATGCAGTAACAGCAGAATATTGGATATTATTTCCAATTTGCAAATTCCCCATGGAGTAATTTTAGCTTTACTTGAATTCAGAATTAGAACATGTTATGCTGAATGGATATCCAGCCAGCAAAAGAAACACAAAATTTCAGAATAGTCTGAAAATTGAAGACCTTCTTAAAAAATTAGGACAGAAGAACAACAAGATTGGATCATAGTAGAAGCCATACAATCCCACTTCCATCAGCAGCAGACACTTAAGAAAAATATCATCCACGGATAAAAAAACATCTTGCATGAAAGAAGGGAAATAAGAATTTCTTTTTTAAATGTTTATGGGACCACATATAAGACAGTCTGAGAACCCTTGCAATAACAAAAAATTATATTGTTCTGTTGTAATGACTGGCAATGCTTATGAAAATCGGAACAGAAGCTGGAAGAGTGATGACATTAGCATAGGCATATGCCAAGTATATTAGGCCCAAAGCTGTTTAAAGGACTTGGATACCACTTCCCAGAAATGTAGGTCTAACAGGCAGAAATTAAAAAAAAAATCTAGGGGGAAAAGAAATATTTAAACTAGTTCTAAGATTTTGAAAACACAGAAACAGAGAATATGGTCTAATTCTGAAAACACCTAAGTACGAGCAACTTTTCTCTTGTTAATAATCTCATTAACTCAGTGGAACTCCTGACATGAATATGATTACCTCATATATACATAAGTATTTTCAGGTTTTTGCATATCAGAGACAATACATCTCAGCACAAAAAAATAGAGCTTTAATAATAAAATCTCATTACTTGCAAGTGTCTCTTTACAAATGTTTGACAGTAAATTTACTGGCAGAATGAATACTGTGGCAATGAAATATTGTCTAGTTGTGCTTTGGAGATGATAAAGTACACAAGGTATAAATTAAGAGAAACAAGTTTTTTAAGCTAGGTGTCTACCAGTTCGTTTTACACTTGGGATTCAGTTCAACTGATGAAAGTATTACTTTAAATTAGAAGTGTTTTAGATTAAGAATAGTTGGTGGGAAGTAGTCAGTGGGTTAATCTAACAACAATTTAGTTTTAGCAACTTCCAAGCATAAACAACACAAACAAGTGTCTAACTCTTTAAGATATTTCTCATGAAACAATAACTGGACACTCCAATTAGCTGGACACTCCAACAGCAAAGTATTTTTAGTCTTCTGAGAGAGCAAAATTACTCCATGTAAAATGACAAGTATAGTATTCAAATTCCGGTAGTAAAAGTTCATTTTGCATAATCCAAGGAAAAAAATTCTTTTCAGGTGACTTGTTGTAGCTGATTTTAATCAGCCAAAAAGCAAGATGAATCCATTTAAAATCACTTTCATTTCTTGTAATTTACACTTGATTGATCATTATTTTTTAAAGTATGTACATTTCTACCTACTGATCAATAAAACCTAAACCATACATTCTGAAAGTAAAGCAACATATTTACATTTCAAGAAAGGATTGAAAATATAGCCTCAGGAGTAACAGAAAGCCATGTGATTGAGCGATTTATTTAGATCAAACCAACAGGTGTGTGGATTTGTCTATATCTGGTGACACTGAGGGCAGGACCTAAAATTGTGCAAGGGCACAACTGAAATTAATGAAAATCTTCCCTTCTAGATGATTAATTCCTTATGAAAAGAATTCATATCACTCTGTATGTGATGTATCTAACATAAATATATACAAATATGTATATGTAATATAATCAATTTATCTGGCTTTTTCACAGCTTTGATTTAAAAACCTAAAAAGGATTAACTTTGAAGGAGTTCTGAGCTCAGATTCTCAAAATGAGATATTGATGCCATATTAAACATTCAGGTAGATGCGCTTTTTTGAAGTTTCCAGGCAAATTACTCTCTACATTCAAATTATGGTGGTCGTAATGAACTCTGAATTATTAGCTTCAGGGCCAACCTGGGATGTCTATCAAGAAGGATTAAAAAATTACTTCCCTGTCTGTGTTGCTCAAGCCATTGTTGTTCATGTTCAGATTGCCTTTAAGATTGTAACTCAATGTAAATTCATGATACAGGAACTCACGTATTTGGTAGAAACTAACATTACATTTCACATATATGTATTTGAACACCTATCCTATTATCATAGAAACATTAGACTTCTTCTGTCCTAAGATGCAGGAGAGTACTAAGCTGTTAACACTCCATGAGTCAGAAAACATAAACTTGTTTCCACACTTAAATAAGCTGTTCTAGCATATAAAATACTGGAATATAAAAGAAAGTGGAACCTGAGAAATATTAAAAAAGTTTGGCAAGATGAGTGGAAAAAGTATATTTATAATTTAAAGAGGACAGCATTTCTCAGGCATTCGCTGTGTTCCTTTGGAGAGAGGAGTCAAAGCCATCCTATATTTGCACATAGTGGCACTTATATCAAATCTGTAGCCAGAGTCTTGCCTATGAATCAAACATGTCTGATGCTTGCTATCATGGAGGCAAGATCCTGGTCACTGTGCCTTATTTGTTTTTTACATTTTCACCTTTTCGTCTGACCACCTTCACCATACTATCTCTCTACTCATTTCCTAATTGCCAGAAGGAAGTGGTAACTGTGGAGGAACATTTTGTAATTACATAGAACATTTCTAATGGAGAACAGCAACATACAAAATATCTTTTCCATTACCACTGTAGTGACAGTCTAAAAAAAAACCAAAACACCTTTCCACCAAAAAGTATCATAGCAGCCTCACTTTATTGCACAAGTTGAAGAGGCATCATCTGTTTTCTGAATACATAATGAATATGACTGACACCTACAGTAATATAAATAGATTGGCAACCCCAAATTTGCAGTACTGAACATGGGTACCGTGAGTGTATATTCACATAGCTAAAGAAGGAAGACTTGATAGCAACCATACTAGTTCTGTAAAACAGGGAGCAAATACAGCCTTTTCATTTCTGTGTGGTATGAAGAACTGAATGTGAACATTCTCTTTCATGCTTACCTGGGAGCTTGAAACCAACCAAACAATACAGCAGAGGGGGCTTATCTTCTCTCTAATGTTTCATTCTTTATTTTAAAGAGAGTTTGAATAAACATCATTGTCATCTTGGCAACAATAGTTTGCAGTTTCCCCCACTGATTGGTGCTGAGGGAGAAACTACCTGTTACCAGTAATGATTACACCTGCATAGCTAGGAAAAAAAACAAACTCCAAAACAAAACACCCTCCAGTAGTTGCAATTAATATTCTTCAGCTGATCTCTAACAGCCTTCTTAAAAGCCCTGATTCATCAGCTTACCTGGAAATAAGTGTAGTCTCACTGAGAGAGCATGAAGTATAACAAAATCATGAAAGTAGTAAGCAAGATGAATTCAACTCATTGACATTAATATGGAATCAGATAAAGCAGAAGAAAGAAAATATATTTTTGCACAGTGGATAGTGAACTTTTAGACTGGAGGCTGTGGACAAATACAGTATCAGGAACTTTGAAAGGGAATTCATGAGATCCACAAGTAAGTAAGAAAAGGAATACATAAAAATTACCTCTGATATATCTTATCCAATGATTACAGATGGTGGGGACTGCAAATGGCACAGATTGCAGAGTGGTCAGGTTTCCATACTACTTTTCTGAAAGCACATCTCCTACTGTCACTATCAGAGATGACTTATTGTGCTAGATGGATGACTGCTCTGACCCAGTATAGCATTTCTTATGTTATTGTGTCACTGTGATTACTGTCATGCTTAACCTAGATACAAAATCAGCAGGTCTGCTAAATCCACCTTTGGCTATGCCATAGGAAAAAATGAGTTGAAGAACCACTCATACAATGTACAGTAAAATAAAGATGAGAAGTTGTCATGCAATGGGCACAAATGAGGCACTTTAGCTTGACTTAGTTCAGGTACGAAGGTGATGAAACTCACAGTAGCCTTTACTTAAAGTTTCTTCTTAAAATATAAAACTAAAATTCAGGGAATTTTACTAATATTTGCTTAATTAATATTATTTTTCATAATGTATGAAATTTCTTTTTCAGAGCTTTGAGAGGTGGGACATTAACATTCATTCCTCAGTGAATCACTGTTTAATAAAGCTTTTATAAAAGATTAATATTGTGATGTCTCATGTTGTCTTTCCAGCTGTAATCTCTGGAATTCAAAATACCGACTTTGCGATATTCTGTGGTGAGTTTGGTCGACAAGTTTGCCTTCCCCACTGTGCTCAGATATGAAAGATATTTTCGTGGTTTTCTGTATGTCACTATAGTGTTGTGTTTAAAGACCTGGAAAGTAGGTGGGAATGGGTAAGCTTGACTGAGTTGACTGAGTAATCTGCAGAATGGTGAAATGATACCTATCCTAATCTACCTATTGGCAAGGATAGGTAGGTGTTAATGCTGTGCCTGCATTCATAAGGAAAACATAATGCTAACTATCAATTACTGCAGAACAAATGAGTCAAAATTATTTTCTAATTGCCTTCTCCGCTCCCAAATATACTTTACCTAACACCAGTCAGTATCTCTAACTTGATGCATTTGATTCCTTATATGCAAAACAGAAAAATCTGTATCTATCACTGAAAGGCTTAATCTATTAATTCAACCTCAGACATATTTATTTAGTTTTCTGCTCATATTTTTTCTGTATATTCAGAGTAGATCTCTCTTTACAAAAACAAACAAACCAATCAGCACCACCTCTCTCTTAATTGTCTAATATTCACTAGCATACTTCTTTCTGTCCATTGTTCAAGAGATCTTCATATATACTTTTAGAAATAATTTGATTTTATAAGAGAAACTTTAATAAATTTAGGCAGAAAAAAACTAACAGTAAATAACCTCTGGAATACTGTTTTTCCTCTCTGGCCACCAGCCAGGTAAAGTCAATTATAATCAGCCACAAGGGATCAGAAACATGCATATTATCTTCCTATATGCTACAGTGTTGCATAAGCATGTTTCTAAAATGCCACTGTTTCCCATCTTTGCTAGCTTTCATATGCAATTCACTATGCTATTCTTGATCTGGTAAAGGCCTTGAAAGTGACTGCAGAATGAATTTGGTCATGCATTGGTAAACAGCCCTGGAGCATGTAGCTGGAAAGGAAAAGGAGCTGGAGGCTCTTTGACCTCCACCAAGGCATTGCTTATTGCAGAGCTGAATGGCAAGTGAACAGTGGTGGGTATTCCTTAGGCACAAGTGACTTCCAAAGCCAACTTTGGTACTGTGGCAGCCTATATACCCTTGTACCCATGGCTCGTGGCTGTGCTTAAGCACTCAACACAAGACTGATTTTTTTGTCTTTTTCCAAGTAATCACAGTTAACATCTGAATTTCTACCACAAATTGTCTCTTCCTAGTTATCTCTATCTTGTTGCTTCAAACCCATAGAGACTTTTAAATGTGGAGCAGTTCATAGTGCAGATAGCTTTCCAAAAAGCAGTGCTGTCAAATATTTCTGAAAATAAACAAAACAAATCATATATTTTTATCATCTAACTCAGAAAGAGTTGGTATCACTTCTGGGAATCTATCCTACTCTTCCTAACTTTCTTAGAGCCTCCATGCACCGCTACCCAGCAACTTGCTTGCTTGTCTTTAATTTGCTTTGTCTTTATTCAGGTTAAAGGATAAATTCTTTCAACTTATCAGCATACCTATATCCTTGTATTTCTGTCAATAATGAATAGCTGAAAACATTTTAGAAGTTCTACCCATTAGCTTTCCTAAAAATAAGACAAGATTTTGGTACTCTCCTTCATGGTATAAGGAAGACCACTACAATCCACAATACAAGATAAATTCATAAGACTGTCAGAAGCCTTTATTACCTACTCTGTCATGCATTTTATTCTGAAAACTTCCATTTTGGAGAAATATCCTGAAAAAGTGCATCATGTAAAGTGCATAATTTAAAGAAAATCAGAATTATCTTCAGATTGACAGAAGAGATACTCTGATCCTGATAAAATTTTAATAGAAAGTTCATGTTTGTTTTTTAAACAGGACATAATCTGGAACAAATTTCCTTGAGTTAATAAAGTCTACCAGAAAGATTTAGAATATTGATTTATCATAGGCTTAGCAAAACCCAAGGTACTTGTATTTGGTTTTAAAGTCATAAAGTAGGATCATATTAGCTATACCAATCTAATCAACATTTTTAAAACATCATCTGTAGTTCAGCAGTTATAGAATCATAAAAATAGGGTTTGTTGGAAACACCCTTGAGGAAAAAAGGGTTGGAACTCCACCTTGCTATCTCCATACAGAATCAGATTTTTCTGAGACGTTTGTCTCTGATCATGGAAGTTCTACAATTTCTTCTACCTATCCTTGGTTATTACACTTTTCTAATATCCTATACCTTTTTTACCTCTGCTTAAGCCCATTGATTCTTCCCTTTTACATAGTGCATAGGAAACTGTGTGGTACCTTCTTGCTTGCAAGGATGTTTTACATAGTCAACAAATTATCTTAACTCCTAGCATTTTTTTTTCTTCTATAGGTTAAAGAAAACTAAACCCTTATTCTTTCAGTCCTTCCTGGGAGCTCATCTTTTCTAGTCTTCTAATTATATCTTGTTATTATCTATTTCATCTTCTAGGTTATTTGTTCAAATATTTATTAGTTTTGTGCCCAGTTCAAGCCTTGTTCTAATATATCCTCCTAGTTTTATAGCTCTTGATACTTCTATCTAATCTTCTCAGATGGTTTTTAATAAAATGAACACCAATTTATAGTGCTTCTATTTAGATTATCATAGTAAGCATTAAAGTCAGAAACTTCTATTGAAACTTCTTGCTTTCTGGTCTTCCCTTTACTGTCTTTTTTTAGTGGTAGATCTGTTCAGTGCCCAGTGGGAATTCATGAACTGCAAAATGCCATGGGGATGGGAGGAACCGATGTAGCTGCAATGCTCACAGCTTCTATGTTACTTTCCCTGTCTTCTAGCTGAATACAAGGTGATAAGCTATGTTGTCAGGCACACAGATCTTTTAGAATACAGCTATTTTAAGTAAATAAACAAAACAAAAGGATAATAAAAATATCAAACAAAGCCCCCCACTGACTCTAGAACAGTGATTCCTCCAACCATTTCTCTTCTGAAGAAAATCCACACATTTAATTCCTCTTGAAGTCTCCCAATGGGTACTTTCAAAATTACCAGTGTTGCAGTTGTCACCAGTTCTTTAGATAGAACTTGTACTTCTAATCTGACTCTGATTACAGTTTTTGCACAAAGCAGAGCTGTTTAATTTTCATATGTGCTAAAAGGACTTTAAAGTCCAGATAGCTCTTAATCTTAGTCTATCCTAGTCTAGTTAAGACATCAGTGGACAGATCAAAAAAAAAAAAAAAAAAAAAGGCTCGGTAAAGGAATGCTGTCTGTTCAGAGTAACCAGGAATGCAGGAATGTTAGTAAAAACACCAGTGAGAAACTAGAAAAACTGACATATGTAACATTTCATAGTTGTTATAAGAGCCTTAGTCAGCACACGAATTACCAATATTATCATGTGTAAACCAGTCTGCAAATGTGTACACCTTTAAACAAAAAAAATACAAGTAAGAAAACAAACAAAATTACCTGGTAATGAATTGGAAAGCAGAGAGAATGCAGTACTATTGCAGCCCATGAGTATCATCAGAAACACAGACACAGTCATTTTATGTGTATTTTATGTACCAAGCATATTTACTTCAATAGGCAACAAAAAATGTTTACCGTAGCAGATGTTATGTCACATATGCTACCTTCTTAAAGATGCATACCTTGTGATTCATTTCCTTGACAGCAGACAAATCTGAGTGCAATTATCAGGTTTTAGGAGTTGACTACATGACTGAATCCATCTCCCTACTGTCCTAAAAGTCTTCTTGATTGTTTGCTGTTATATGCTCTTTTTCCAAGTAATCATGCAAAATGGTACCTAACTGCAAAAAGCTCCAGCAACTCCAGCAAGAACTCCAGCAAGTATAGTAGTGAAGAAAAGAGAGAAAATTCTCTTCAGAGTGCTTAGTGTAGTGTATTGTAGCTTAACAGAAAAATCCTGTGAATTCCATATTGCTTGCTGAAGTAAAAATAAATTAAAATGCAAATAAATCTTTAAATGTTTATATTAAATAACCATTACTCTTACAAAAGAAATGAAACAAAAAATATGGTGGAAATATACTCTTGATCTGAGTGTCAAAACTTCAAGATTCATTTATATTTAATTTGTAAGAACGAAGTGAATAGGCATGGTTTGCTTTTTATGGGTAATTCTAGTTACCAATAACCAACAGGAGATATTGCTGCATTGTATACACAGTGCATTGCCAGTATTTTACCATTTTGAGTCACACGGTCAGAAACAGATTGTCATAGAGTGCTCCTTCACATATGGAACCAAAAACACATTGTTACAAAACCAAGTGTTGTGCTCTACTAAGAAGGTCCAAAATAATCAAGCATAGTAAGTCTTTCAAGACTGAAAGAGGAAAAGAAGTAATCGCAAAGGTACTTGTTCTTCCAATATTTGTGGTTCTTCATCCCTACCCAGCATCTGCTACGGTTCTGCTAATGGTTCTTTCTATTACTGGAGAAGATACTTCAGGTGACTGTAGTTTTGGATAGTAATGACTTTTTGCTTCTAGCTCACCAGAAGCTATATCAAAGACTCCATAATATTATGCATTTACAGCCTTGACCACAGACACCACCTGCAAAAGCCAACTTTCCATCCGCATGAAAAGAGTGATAGGAGGAAGAAGCTTCTATTCCCATCTTGCATAAAGGGGTGGGGATGGGGAATGCGATGGTTACCTAAAAACAGGGCAAGAAGAAAGGCAATGCTGAAACAGGGAACTGAACAGTCATCTCCAAAGCTGCATTTGGATGTCTTTGCAAGAACACTGTCTTTCTCTTACCTTTTCTTGGAGGCAGATGATACAAACAGCATTCATTAAAATCTTTCAAAGACTTTTCTTCTACCTAAAAAGCCCTTGGTTTCAAAGTTGAGATCAATCAAATTCCTTTGAGAGTGAGAACATGTATTTCATAATCATTCAAAGAAATCTCAGTAGAAATTCTTAAAAAACAACTAAAGTCTTAAAAACACATGAAACTAATTTTTCTGCCTAAGCCAGACTGTGTATAGTATGAGAGAAAAAGAGGATCCAAGATCTCTGTCTCAGGCTATATAGTTCTCACAGGACTTAAATCCCGAGTAGTTCTATTTCTCCCTGTATTATCTCTATGTCTTATAGTCTGGATACTGCTTTTCCACTTCCTTTCCCTTTTCTGCAGAGGAGAGTGGTAAACTGAATTCTTCACAGTTTTATATAGATGACAGGGCTCATTTCTTTTATTGCTGCTAGTGTTCCTCTTAGCCTCTTTCAGAATGAATTCTATGAACTGCTGGGGAGTCCCTGAACAAAACTTTAAATGTTTCCACTGATTTGCCTAAAACATTTCAGAACAGATTTATTAGAACTTTCCCTCAAATTAGCTAATTAAGCAAATATTTATAGTTCTAAAAAAAAAAAAAAAGTGTGGTGTAAAACAGAAGGAAAAAATTCCAACAGCTGAACAAAACAAAATGATCAATTTAAGGAAAAGAAGATCTAAATGAGTTCTGTGGTTCCTGACAACAGTGAAATTAAATTGGCCACCCTGCTCCTTGCCAGCCATTTGTCTGGCAGTAGCTAGCTCCCAAGTTAAGGATGGCTTTTACAAGCAGAGGACAACTATGAGCGCAAACAGCCAAAAAAGAACAATCTATGCCTGAAGAATACAGCAATATTAAATAATATGTAGTAGTTAGTAGAAATAGTAATTGGATCACAAAAGGCATTAGGGATGGTGTTACTGTCACATGAAGGGAGGGAAAGGAATAATCAACATTTGCCTGCCAGAGCCCTCCTCGAAAGGCCTTTCACTGAGTCAGATTCGCAAAGTTGAACAAAATAAACAATTTATTAAAGCGACAGATCAACACGTTCAGGAGTGCTGGTGATAAATGAACTTACAGCAACAAATTCTACTTTTCTGACCTCAAACTGATAATTAAGTGCTTTCAACAATGGTATTTTTCCCAGGGTAATGTCTGACGTTGTCGGAGGCACAAACCTTACCAAAAAGGCATCCCTGTTTTGGGGAGGAAAGAGGTCCAGGCCTGTCAACCTGTCTGTAGGTTGATGTTCTCATCCTCAAAATGGAGGAACGTTTATGTGCTGAATTTACTCTTGGGGGGGTGGGGCTGAGTCAAACACTGTGGGATGGTTGGTCCCTGTTGAGCTCAGTGGAGGGTGTCACTGGCTGCTGGCCCTTTTTTTTTCTTTTGCCCCTATCAACAACACCAGGCTGCAAGACTCCCGCCTCGCCCCAGGCATCTTTTTGGGTTGAGCAATGTCAAGTGGGAGACTTCTGCCTCGCCCTGGGCGTTGCCTCACCAGCATGGGCATTAGACTGTAAATCACCCTTTGCATCCGCTGTTTACCCCTGGCGGCGAGGATCAAAGATGATCATAGACCAGTATCCCACAGATAGGGGGAAAAAAAAAAAAAAAAGTGGTAGGGGAGTAGGCCTTATGGGAAGCCATATAACCAAAGAAGGATTTCTGAAAAAGATGGAAGATCTAGGAGAAAACATGACAATGATGGGGACTGCTTAAGAACCAGGGGGGCCTGAGTGGATATATGAGTCATCTTAGAAGGTAAAATAGAAAGAAGTGGTAGCAAGAGGGGAAGAAGAGTATTTGAGGACCAGTTTGAAGTCAGTTTGGTATTTGGAAAACATCTGCATATATTATCACTGGGGAATTTAATCTTATACTTTTCAAATTTCTGCCACTGGAAAAAATTAAAAAGAAAACCTTCCGCATCTAAAATTTACGACTTTCAAACACAGCTCTTCAGGCGTTTGACAGTATCAAACCTCCACTTAAAAAATAAGAAGCATCTCTAGCAAAACTCTTTGAACATTAACATTACACGTTCATTAGAAAGTGATTGAAAGACAGTCTATAGAATAACATTTGTTTTATCATGGCACAACTCCACTGTCAGCTGTGGAAGAGTCTAGCCCTTTTCTCCTCTCTTCACAAATTCAAAAACTCTCAGTCCTATCTTGCTGAAGAAAGGTAGCAATAATTACAAAATTCTCAAATGAATCTGTGGGATAGGAAAAAACTGCTTCCTGACCAATTTTATTTTGAAGCATACAAAGTTTCATCAGCAAAAGAAATTGATATAGCTTGAATACACAGAGGGCCTAATACTGATGTAAATCAATATATTTCAGTGTAAGTCAAGTTAAATACATAAATTTACCCCAGAGGAAGATCTACCCCAGAGAATCAATCTGTTAGGCACAGAAGTGTCATTGTAACAGTTACTTTTCTAATCACAGAAACCATGTCATTCTGGCCTTTAAGAAATACAGAATGCTATAAAAGGCATCCGTTCTAGATGTAAATAGCATATGCTAATCTTTCATTTCATATGTCTGACAGATGGTGAGGTATTGCATATGGACAAGAAAACAAACAACAAAAAAGATGAGTGATTTTTATTTTCAATCATTTGTGGATACAGACCCTAGAAAGAATATTTTTATTATATTCTTTCTCCCTTAAAAACCAAATGCTGTCCAGTCTGTCTTCTTAACATTAAAGATGATAGAATTTAAAAAGAAAATCCATGTCTCTTTTATCCATTAAGAATGTCTATTTACACTAGAAAATATTTTTTCCAAAATGGTTGAAAAATGATGATTAGACAGTCTCTAATACTAGGATATGTTGTCTTTTTTCCATCAAAAATGTTTTGATGAAAGATTGTTTTTGTAATAAGAAGCAGTTTCTACAATATGTTTACTTTGTATGAAAATGTTCCAATATATCACTGAATAATTGAAATCCCAATCTAAATATTATTCCATATAACCATGTGCTTTAATTCAGAACAGCACCGCAATGGTCCATAGATTTCAGTTAGCCATTCACTTCTTTTGGGCTCCCTGTGTAAATATGTATCATAATCCAGCAATGGCAGTGACCCAGTCCTCACTACTTTGAGAAGGAGGAAAGTGCTGTGCTATGGAAACCGTTGTCTGGAGAGAGACCTCAAAAAGGGTGGGAATGGGAAGAAGGGAACCACAGTCTCTGGGGGACACAGCAGCACCACTTTGAATATGAATTTTGTGAGTTTTGATGTTTACATGTAAGGAATGAATAGCCATTTGCTACGTAGTAAAAGAATAAATAAGAACATACAAAGAACTTTTGGACTTGCTGAACAGAATACAAAGGCTATGTTAGTTTTCCAGGTACTGCCACACCTATGGCGCAGTATAAAGATATCTATTTCCCTGAGATATTTGCAATAATCCATTTATAGCAACATGGAGATCAGCACAGCAGTAGTTATTCTGCCTCTCAGTCTCTTAGACATGTTGACCTTGCACGATTGACCAGAGATCTCAATACTAAGCATATTAGGAAATGTACAGAGTAGCTTCCCCTGCAGGTTGAAATACCGATTCCTCTTTCTCTGTGTCCTGTCTCATCCATTGAAACAGTAGTCATTTCTTCTCCTCCAGACTATGGCAAAAGAAACACTTTGACCTAATCACTCACATCCTTAACTACAGTGGAACAAAAATCTTTCAGGAACCTCTAGATTCAAAGCAGGAATTCTTTGGCTTTCAGAGTTGAAAACAGTTTTTAAAAACTTGAAATAGCAAAAGTAATCTGGTTATATTTTGTAGGTTTTATTTACATAATATGTAAACTATTTATTTACATAATAGTTCATTTACGCTTGTAATACACAAAACTCAGGATTATTTTTCTTTCTTCTTTTCCTAGCAGTATTCAAACAAAGCTTTTAGTACTTCTTTTTATGTTATTTACAGCACAGCAAAGCACATGCAGATTTGGCTGTCCCAAATTTGATATTTGCTATTCTAAAACCTCTTTGCAAGGACAAATTACATAACACTGAAACCACAGAACAGGTGCTATATTGCCGCTTTGGGACAAAGATGTATTACATAGACGGAACTAATGCAACAAAATTATCTACAGTCTTTAAGGCCCTTTAATGTCCATTTGTAGGTGTGCAAGGGATACTTCAACTTCAGCGGCAGTAAGGGCCAACATTGAAAGTTTTACCAGGACAAGCCAGCAACCAGTGTCTTTTATTGTATGTGTGTAAGTATTCCACAGTGGTCTAATAACAAAATACAAATAACAAAAATACAAAAAAGAAAAAATAGTTTGGGCTTTGACTTTGACTTTGGCTCCAAGAGGTGTTGAGTTCATACTGTTTCATATGAAGTATGTCACAAGTATCTAAGACTGTCATCCTTTCCCCACACTACCCATCTATCGTTGTCTATTTCCAAACTAAGCATCATCAAGCAGGTCCTTATCCAGTAATTTTCTTGCTCTTTTTATTGTCATTAGCATTTCTTAATGATTTTCCAAAATTAAAATTTTTAAACCACAAATAAATCTCAGATAAAGTTTCTCAGGTGGCATTTTTATGGGCTATTTTGTCTGATCAAAACATTTTCCCTCATTGAAGATTTCTGATGATAACATTGATAATACATTATTAAACACAGTTGTGGTTCTACATGAAATGTATATTTGTGTACCTATGATCTCTTCAAGAAATTCTTAATTGCTGCAGGATCTGTTCATAATTCATGACATTGTAAATTGTGCAACTGTAATGTATATTTTACTAACAGCATCCCAGTTCTTCACATTTTTAAGTTTTATCCTTCTGCCAGTTAATCACATAGCAGAGATCTGATTTTTTGATGGCTTATTTATGTCTCAGTGGCTGCCCTACCTGTACTCTTTTTCTGTATTCCTAGTCTGACCTCTCATGCAATAAAGCGGATACATATATTAATTTCCTCTGACAGTTCCGGCCAGAACTTTAGGGTGGAAAGTAACAAAGAGAGGGATGGATAAAATATGATAACTCTGACTGGCACTTTCCAAACCAAATGTCACTGGCAGATGGAAAGAAGGGAGTATTAGAAGGATATGCTACTGTTAGCCAACACAAATGTTACAGTAGCTCTGTGAGAAAGACAAATAGCAGATGAGTGACGTATGAATATGATGCTGTTCAGACTGTGGCCCTTTCTGCTAACAGTGACATGTCCTTCTGGAATCAATTATACACAGTTTTATAAACCAATAGAGTTGGGATGGGGATTTTCCTTCTTCTTATATTTGATTGTAGGAAAAGCTAAGAAATTTTATGAAGAAGAATTTCAGATAAAGAATTATCCTTATTTGAATCCTTGTCCACCATTTGATTCATACGTGTGTGTTTGTGTGTGTGTGTGTGTGTATGTGTGTGTGTGTGTGTGTGTGTGCAAATGTATGTATAATTTGCTGTATGGAAATAAGTTATAGATGAACCACTTTCTTTTCATGGATAAGTTAGTTTTCTGTTTTTGATTATTTATGTGATGTAGAAAGCTTTCATTGATGTAAGGTTCATATTAAATCAGAACACAGAAGAAATAAGGAAATTCAAATTAGGTCTAGAACAGTCTATTGGTAATATAAGGCAATGATCCACTTGGGGGAGATGATGAGTTGCTCAGATGGTAACTCTGTGTAGTGAAGTACAGCTGTCAATTAAGAGGAAGTAATTTGCTTCTAGTATGGCTGGCATAAGAAATTCGCTTCTGTACCCGTAAGTCTATGGCCTCTTAGCAATGTATGGGTGTATACCACAAATGAGAACAAGGGGTCCTTTCCTGAAATCTAGCTGGGATTTAAGTACATCTGAGATTTAAATGATATATGTGCAATAGTGGCTGTTCAGTGGCTATCCATGAACGGCTTCCAGTGCAGTAAATTACCCGCTGATCCGACACTCAGGTGGCACAGCTCAGTCAACGTCAGTGGTCCTATGCCAGTTTGCAGCAAGCAGTGCTTTAAGCAGCCTTGCCTTTTAGTATTAGTACCTATAAAAATCTTCTTTCAGCAGAATCCCTAAGCTGAAAACACTTAGCTAGCCACATTATGCAGCTTCATTTTCCAGCTGTTAGAATGACAGTTGTGAAAACACAGTCTCTAGTTAGTCCATATTTCTCAATATTCTATAAAATTGTCATTGTAACAGTGATGAACCAGATTCTTTGGTGCAGCCTGAACCCTATGAGTGTCTCTGGTGACAGAGCCAAAGGAAACAGTGGGTCACTAGCTCAAGCTATAGGACACTAGCTACTTCTGTGGCTATGCAGGAAACATAAAGCCCTTGGAGGCCCATGGCAGAATGCAAAGGGCTCTAGGATCAGGAAAATACAGCATTTCTCCCTATCCTGCCCCAGTCTTCACTCAAATTATGTTTTGATGTAGTCATATTAAGCAAAAAATGTGGTATAATTTAAACTGGCCTGTCGCGGTCTGCGGGAGTGACGGGAAAGAATCATACGCACTCACAGAATGCAGATTCAATTCCAACTTTATTTGGCAATTTGCCCATCTTATATATGTTTGTGCAGTCGTACACTTTGCTAGGCCAATCACCATGCAGATTATGTCACAGGTAGCCAATCATGGCACCGATCACGCACGCAGCGATCATGCCTTGTACCTTGCTACTTATTTAGCAAAGCTATCTTACCCTTAACCTTGGTTCCCACTGGCTTCTGCTAGTTTATCTGTACTTTCTCAGGATGTATCATTTCCAGCTGCACCAGTGTCCTTTGTGGACTACTTCAAAGCACGTAGCAGTGGCTATAGCCTGAGGCCTAAGGCTTCAGCAAATTTAGCTACTAATGCTAAGCAAGTTGTGCTAAGCAATTAATCCTAAACAGTGTTAGTTCCATGCTCTATATCTCATATAGATTATTGTTCTGAAGTACCGCAAGGGCCCCAACACTGGCCTCTAAGAGAATAATTCCAGTGTTTCAAATTTACATACAAATGTGATAAAAAGTCTTTGCAATGAAGTGCTACTGATATGAGATTCAGGACCATTTTGACTGGGAAAATTCAGATTTTAAAATTCTTATGACCGGATTCACTTTCCCTAATTTACTCTCTCAATGTACTTGCCATAAAAGTTTACTCATTTAATGAAACTATAAGTGCAGACAAGCATGTACTTCATCAAACCACCTGAGAAAGTTTTTGTTCGCTATGAATTATTAAGTCAGCAGCATAATGTTAAGTAAGTCTTTAAGTTACCAGCCAAGAAAAAAAAATCCTTTTTAACCTCAATTCATATATTGTTCCAACCAGACCTCATAATAGCCAAGCATGTATACGCATTAAGGTCCACAAAAACTTGGTCTAAATTCCAGCATAATTCATGGTCCCTGTCAGACGCCCCTCAGACCTCCACCTTTGCTTCAAATTTTGCTACAAATTCTGCTACACTATTACCTATTCCCTATGTATTTATGTTTAATACTCAAGTTTATAATATGCACTTGCTCAGTAGAAAAGAATAGTTATGCTTCTTGACCTAAGTATTTAACAGATATTGATTGTTGGTACTGATTAACTGCTTTTGTTAGGAAGTTTATTGCTTTCCAGATTTGGATGTAGGGAATATTTATTTATATTTGCATTCATATAAATGTATACATATGTATGTATGCACAACATATGTAGTATGTTCATACTGTACTCTCTCTCTGTCTGTCTCTGTCCGTATACGTATACATACACATACACATATTATATATACTCACACACATATATATCTGGGTGTGCGTGTGTGTATGCATGATAACATGATGCCCTCACCTAAAGCATTCTCTCAAAACTGGCTTTATATAAATTCTGTGAGTTTAAAGCAATGCCAATATTTTCCCATGACCTCATTTTTCAGGGTGTTTAGTAATTTTAGTGCTGAATGCTTTCCTGAAACAGAATAATCCACAGAGTAATCCACTATAATCCACAAAAAGAAGGAAGTAATATAAGAAAGGGCTTTTTGTTGCTATACTGGACCAGGACAAAACTGGAAATGCTTAATGGACTGAATAAATGTCCTAAGGGATGATGAAATGTGACCTATTACCTCGCATAAAACAGTACATTCCCTCCTCTTCTTGTTAACAACAGACTTGCTATAACACTGTTGGAGAACCAGAGCCAAACATTTTCTGATCTTAAATACTAGGGCCAATTTAACTTCTTCCCAGAAAACTATGGTGGTGAAATGTCAAGAGTAAACTGTTGTCACACAGAAATTGGTGTATTATCCCCTTGACTTGTAGGTCTACAGGTGTGTGAAGAGGCTTGGCATGGAATTGGCTCACTGTAAAGCAACTAAAGAGCAGCAGGCAAATACACTTCCAACATGACAGTCTCTGGGGCAAAGAGCAGTACTGGGCAGTGGCGCTTTCTCTTCAGTCTTTTTTTCCTTTCTGGCAAATAAAACTTCAGTCCATAGAGTCACAGAGCCTCAGTTCATAACAAGAGTTAAATTAGTCTGTAAATTCTGTGCTTCTGGTGACCCTAATGAGGAATTCTGTGAGCAATACCCTCTCCAGTTTCTCTAGTTAGAAAGAAAAGCAAAACTTTAAAACAGAATGAGTAAGAAATAAGTTTGTTCACTGAAAGAGAAACTTCATATACAAACATACTATACATTTAATAATTAGTAATTTATAATTTATGTATACATTATATATATTACATATAGTGAACCAAATCAAATAAATAAAATTCTATTCAGACAACTAGATACAAACACTTATGCATATACAAACTGAAAACACAGAGGCTTAAAGAAGTGCATAACCCTATTCACTGAATATTTCCGTTAAAGTCCACCTATATAGAAATATAAAATCAAACCATGCAAGTGTGTAAGTATCTGCAAATCTAGTGCTATAGTTACCATATAAGTATTTAATTACTTGATCTTTCTGGTCTGTATTGACTTTTCTTCTAAACAGCAATGTGGCAGATTAAAGCATGGACTCAGGAGGGTTTGCGTCCTGAGACCCTGATTGTTTATTCTAACACATATTTATACTAAAAAGTTAGCTACTTCAGTGATTTCACAGATGCACTTTGCTAAGCCAGTCATCATGCAGATTATGTCACAGGTAGCCAATCATTGCACCGATCACGCACGCAGCGGTCATGCCTTGAACTTTGCTGTTTGCTTCTTTTTTTGGAGAAACGCTGTCTTGCTCTTAGCCTTGGTTCCCACTGGCTTTTGCTGGTTTATCTGTACTTTCTCAAGATGTATCATTCCCAGCTGCACCGGTGTCCTTGGGTAGGTTTGTCTGAGGCTCCTGTTGAGACTCCTTCTTGTCCGAGCTGGTAACAGTTCCCCCATCCACCTTTTCCCACGGCTTGCTACTTGCAGTTCCCCTCCAACTTAACCCTGTCATGACCCTCCACACAGTAATTTATTTACCTTTTCAAAAAGTAATTTAATTTACCTTATCAGGTGTCCTGATAATGGATAGAGAACCCATGATGTTTCTAGCAAAATTAGGTAAATGATTTATGCAAAACTATTCAGAAGTGAATCTGTGTTCATAGTGAGTTTGTGTAAGCATGCTGGCATTCAGTTCTAACCAGCATCTTCACAACTTTGTATACTGTGCAAAAATATTCTTCTGAGTTTCAGTGGGAAACCTCTTTCCACTTTCTCTTCCTATCCCATCCCTCCTACCCCAACCCTAACTACAATGGCAGGCCCACTTTCTGGTAACTATTTATACTTCAGAAAAAGGCATGATGCAAGTTCTGGGTCAATTCTCCATGGCAGTATTTTAATATGTACTTTGCTCTTGCTTCGTGTAGCTTGAAATGATTACACAAGATGCAAAGTAATGGAGAATTAGGATCAAGTGTGTAGAAGATTTGTAGGTGATAGTGCAGTCAGCCTGCATTTGTGAAATCCCATGATTTTGTTTAAAGTGAATATCTGGAGTGGTAATTATTGACAAGCTGTGGGATTACTAACTGTCTGACTAGCAAACTTCTAAGAGAAATGTCTTGTCTTTCCTAAGCAATGTGACTTACGACCCTAAGATGAGGAAACAGAAAAGAAACACGCAGAAAATTAGTACTATTGTTCACATTTGATTAAGGGTGAAAGATGAGGGGGAAAATGAAATGGAAGTGATTTGAATTTTCTTAATCCAGTACTACATTGATTAAGAAATCAAATGCTAGTAAGAAATGGTGAAGGATTAATTTTAAAATTAAAACAAAGGGGGGTTCACAGGATGCACTTAATCTATATCAAATATTTTTCCTATATCGTTCTTATCTGAATACAGCCTTAATTCATGAAAATGAAAATCTAGACAGAGTATCACTTAAATATGTGACGTGTTAAAAGATGATAAGTGAATAGAGATGGACTTCAGCCTGTGTTTCTCATAGAGGACTTAAGAGCTTATTCTTCTTGACACAGGACCAAAAGTCAAGTTCTTGGTCCAGGTTTACTCTCAGAAGAAACTCTTGAGGGAGAATATGTTCTGAATCTTTCAGTATTTTCTGAATCTTTCAGTATCTTTTCAGCAGGGAAGTACCAGAAATTTATGTTCAACCCACTGGGGCAAAATATAGTCTATAAAAAATGCTGTCAGTGGATATTGGTAATATTTATTGCATAGTTAGTGCTAGTTGCCATGACATTGAAGAGTAATGACTTTGTTTCTTACTCTTAAAAGTTCATATTCAGACAGTTCTTTTTTTTTTTCTTTCTTTTTTTCTTTTTCTTTCTGTTAACAAGCGACTGGGTAAAGGGTAGGACTTTTAGAAAAGCCTAAGATAGCATTCTCTTCCAGATCACCTATAATAATCAGAATTGTATATATAAAACTATCACTATTACCAGTATTCCCATTATGCTTCCTTTCTCCTCTAGCACAGTACAAGACAGAGGGTAGGTTCAGCTCACTGGTGTTTGAATATTGAATGTTCAAGAAGGAAACTGGTTCTTGGACGTACATTCCCCCAATACTATGATTCCTCCTGGATGGATGGACACAACCCATCTTTAAGGAAGCTTACTTTTATTGACTTTAGTGGGATTATCCATTATTGCAGCTGTAGAATAATATGGTCATGACAATCCCACCTCCTGTACAAGCAAGTCTGTGTCAGTTAGTTTTGCCAGTTTTTTTATGTATTTTGAGAGGAAGTAGGGAACAATGAAGCTTTTGCTTGTCTTCTGCATATTCCCTCCACCATTGTTTAGCTAGGTTAAACATGTGCAAATATCTGTGTGAAAATTCAGACAAGCTGTAATTGTTAATTTTTATGGCTAATAACTTGATTCTGACATTTCTGAGCATTATAATCATATTAATCATTATAATCATATATAATCATATAATCAGTCTTTTAGCCTGAAGCAGGCAAAATGTGGTATGAGTGACATCTTGACTACTGACTTAATTGTGAAAAAAAGTGGAGACTGTGATTCTGTAAGGTTTCATTGAGAAATCTGAATGGGTGCCAATGTGGGTGATAGTGCAGAAGAAGGTACCATCAGTGATCGTAGCAGTGTCTGTTCATTTCTGCGACAAGATGGCAAGGAAAGAATAGTTTAAAATGAACTATTCTTCTACTGAGCTACCAGGCTGCATTACATTCTTTCATATGCCATAATTTCCTGTTTATTTCAGTGCTTACTATATATTCTGAAAGGTTCCCATATTCCTTTATCTTCAGTTTATAACATTTGTTATGAATTATGTAAGACATAACTCAACCATATTAGAAAAGAAAAAAACATTACTCATTTAAACACTAAAAAACATTACTCATTTAAAAACATGCAGCGTTTCAGTTTTCATATTGGTTAAAACACTGAAAGCCTCTTAATTCCAGTGGGACAGAAATGTGCTCTGGCATGCAGAATGCATCCATGAAGGGAATATACATGACTGGGCTCTGTGTATTTCTTATTGTCTGTTGCTATAGTTAGGATTATTTTTTTTAACTTGTGTTTTAAAATAAACAAATTATCTCGTCCCACATTTCAGGGTGTAAGTAAGGTCAGAAAGATGTTGTGGGCAGTTAAGCATTTAACTTAATGCTATGATAGCTCATGTATTTGCCTGTGGGTGATCAGGTACAGGCCGCTCTTGAAAACACGATGCTGAACTCACTAGGTTGCTCAGCTAATTCAACAGCTATTTTAACGGAGCTTGGAAATCTCATCCTGCAGTGCTACAACCAAAGGACTACATCCCACTGGTCCGTTGCAAGCATCCAATTCTTAGTAGGTTCTGTATGTCAGTGGAGGAGAAAACCCACTCCTCTTTTATCGCTTCTTTAACACACTTGAAAAAGATTTGTGCAGTGAGATCATTATTTATGCAAGTTTATAGTCTTCAGTCAGTATCCAAGCTTATGCTAGTTTTATGGTTTAGAGGTTCTGCAGGTAATTAGGCTTTAAAAAATCTGGACTGTTAACTGGATAGCAAAATCTCTTCCTTCCTTCACAGACCTCTGCACCTGTTCAGCTTGCCTCTAATGCTGTAAAAACCTTACAATATTTGCCTTCAGAGAAGAATAAAATTGCTACCATTTTTCTCTTGCAAGCAAACTAAAAATAAAATAACAACAGTCCTAATTCAGTAACCTGACATTGCTCCTGCTTCAAAGAAATGCTAGGTGTTCAGATTGACAAGGGCACTCTCTAGCCCCTTTGATCCAACTCAAAGCCTCAGGTTCATAGCAAATTCTCTTACCACACCTATAAATATGGAAGCAACAATGAAACATCATTTACCTGTGTCTTATGCAAATACCAATTGAAACTAAATTCCTGGAGAAGTCCACCTCAAGTATGAAAAGCAGTTTATGCAAATATTAGACTAATAAAAATCTACATACATGTTTTCCCTTCATTTTAATAGATACTGTCTGTTTATTATCTTCCTTGAAAATTTCAATTTATATTCAGAACTAACTCCTTAACCAACTTCAACAAATTCATATTAATGTGAAATATAATGTTAATTCCTATGCTATATATCAGACACAGACAAGGGTTATAATATTTTCTTCTTTAATAAGTCTTTAGGGAAGTAATTCAAGCCAAACAAGTATTTACTATATTAATCCATAAAGACAAGAGAAAAATAAAATTGTGCCAGCTGAAACAGGATTTTTAACTATATGTGATACTCAGATTTCATGGTTACTGGGAGGAATTTTGTAATCATTTAATGAAGAACATGGAAAATACTTTCAAAACCATAGAACTCTCATACTTAACTAAACTTTCATATTCTCTAAGGGATAACAGATTAGTTATGCTAATAAACCTGGAAAATGTAGCCAGTCAAGTGAAACCCCCTAAAATACTTCTGTAAAGAAAACCTTTAATCTGTTAAAAGCCATATTAAAGTCTAGAATTTCTCTTGCCAGAAGTTCCAAGAAGAAAGCAACAGAGGCCCAGGTATTTTAAATGAGTACTTCCTGAGAAGACATTTTGTTCAAACAGCTGAAGAGGTCTGAATAGACTAAGGGTATTGTTTCCTTGTTTTGAAAAACATAGGAACATTGGATCCTGGGTTAGGATCCTGGGTTAGGTGTTAGTCATGTGAATTACTCAGAATTTCAATGGCTACTTTTCTCATGTCACACATATGTTTATCATTATATGGGTGATACCGTTGATTCTGCAAAATAATCCGAGCTGATGGATGCAGTGACCTCAAAGTTAGAACTATTCAGAATTTCTTCCTACTGTTGAAAATAGTCAGGCTTTCACCTTTTGCTGACAGAGTCCTTCGATATGCAAGTAGAATTAGTGACCTCACAATAAACATACACACATTTGACAGAATTATTGTTGCATGCCATGAGGGCATGGGTATAGTTAAAGTCTAAGAAGAGCTTCACTTTTTAGTTCATCTGCTGACCTTAAAAGGCATTATCCTTTAGGGAATATTTCTGCAATGGTCAGAGGCTAGAGGAAAATTATTTTGAAAGTTTGAATTATAGTCTCAGTTCAGTTTTAAATTTTGCAATGAAAGTGAAAATCACAGAATCACAGAATGGTTGAGGTTGGAAAGGACCTCTGGAGATCATCTAGTCCAACCCCCTTGCTCAAGCACAGTCACCTAGACCACGTTGCACAGGATTGCGTCCAGGCGCGTTTTGAACATCTCCAGAGAAGGAGACTCCACAACCTCTCTGGGCAACCTGTTCCAGTGCTCTGTCACCCTCACAGGGAAAAAGTTTTTTCTCATGTTCAGATGGAACTTCTTGTGTTTCAGTTTGTGCCTGTTGCCTCTCATTCTATCACTAGGCACAACTGAAAAGAGTCTGGCTCCATCCTCTTGACACCCCCCCTTCAGATATTTGTACACATTGATAAAATCCCCCCTCAGCCTTCTCTTCTCCAGCCTAAACAGGCCCAGCTCTCTCAGCCTTTCCTGATCGGAGAAGTGCTCCAGTCCCCTAATCATCTTTGTAGCCCTTCGCTGGACTTGCTCCAGAAGTACCACATTCCTCTTGTACTGGGGAGCCCATGGTCTCACCAGGGCTGAGTAGAGGGGGAGGATCACCTCCCTCGACCTGCTGGCAACACTCTTCCTGATGCACCCCAGGATACCATTGGCCTTCTTGGCCACAAGGGCACATGGCTGCCTCATGCTTAACTTGGTGTCCACCAGCACTCCCAGGTCCTTCTCCGCAGAGCTGCTTTCCAGCAGGTCAACCCCCAACCTGTCCTGGTGCCTGGGGTTATTCCTCCCCAGGTGTAGGACCCTGCACTTGCCTTTGTTGAACTTCATGAGGTTCCTCTCCGCCCACCTCTCCAGCCTGTCCAAGACTCTCTGAATGGCAGCACAGCCCTCTGGTGTATCAGCCACTCCTGCCAGTTTTGTATCGTCAGCAAACTTGCTGAGGGTGCACTCTGTCCCTTCATCCAGGTCATGTAAGTTGAACAGGACTGGGTGCAGTGTTGACCCCTGGGGTACAGTGCTAGCTACAGGCCTCCAAGTAGACTCTGCGCCACTGATCACAACCCTCTGAGCCTGGCAGTTCAGCCAGTTTGCAATCCACGTCACTGTCTGTTCATCTAGCCCTCACTCTCTGAGTTTGCCTATGAGGATGTTATGGGAGACAGTGTCAAAAGCCTTGCTGAAGTCAAGGGAGACAACATCCACTGCTCTCCCCTCATCTACCCAGCCAGTCCTCCCATCATAGAAGGCTATCAGATTGGTTAAGGACGATTTTCCCTTGGTGAAGCCATGCTGACTACTCACGGTCAATTTCTTCTCCTCCACATGCTTGGAGATGGCCTCCAGGATGAGCTGCTCCATCACCTTTCCAGGGATGGAGGTGAGGCTGACTGGCCTGGAGTTTCCTGGGTCCTCCTTCTGGCCCTTTTTGATGACTGGGGTGACATTGGCTTTCTTCCAGTCTTCAGGCACCTCTCCTCTTCTCCATGACCTTTCAAAGATGATGGAGCTTAGCAATGACATCCGCCAGCTCCCTCAGCACTCGTGGGTGCATCCCATTGGGGCCCATGGATTTGTGGGTGTCAGGTTTGCTTAAATGATCTCTAACCTGATCCTCCTTGCCCAAGGGAAAGTCTTCCTTTCTCCAGACTTTCTCTCTTGCCTCCAAGGTCTGGGATTCCTGAGGGCTGGCCTGAGCAGTAAAGACTGAAGCAAAGGCGGCATTCAGTAACTCTGCCTTCTCTGCATCCTTCGTCACCAGGGCACCCACCCCATTCAGCAAACACCCCATTCAGCAAAGGGCCCACATTTTCCCTAGTCTTTCTTTTGCTACTGATGTATTTGAAGAAGCCCTTCTTGTTGTCCTTGACATCTCTTGCCAGATTTAATTCCAAATAGGCCTTAGACTTCCTCGTTGCATCCCTGCATACTCTGACAACATTTCTATATTCCTCCCAAGTGGCCTGTCCCCCTTTCCACTTTCTGTATACTTCCTTCTTCTGTCTGAGTTTTGCCAGGAGTTCCTTGCTCATCCATGCAGGTCTCCTGCCTCCTTTGCTTGACTTCCTACTCATAGGGATGCACCGCTCTTGAGCCTGGAGGAAGTGATGTTTGAGTATTAACCAGCTCTCTTGAACCCCCCTTCCTTCTAGGGCTCTAACCCATGGGATTCCTCCAAGTAGCTCCCTGAAGAGGCCAAAGGTTGCTCTCCTGAACCCCAGGCTTGCGATCCTACTTATTGCCCTGCCCCCTCCTCGCAGGATCCTGAACTCCACCATCTCATGGTCACTGCAGCCAAGGCTGCCCCCAACCTTCACATCTTCCACCAGTCCTTCTTTGTTTGTCAGTACGAGGTGCAGCAGCACACCTCTCCTCGTTGGCTCCTCCACCACCTGTGCCAGGAAGTTATCATCAATGCTCTGCAGGAACCTCCAAGACTGTTTGTGCCTAGCTGTATTGTCTTTCCAGCAGATATCAGGGTGGTTGAAGTCCCCCATGAGAACCAGGGCCTGGGATCGTGAGGCTACTTCCAGCTGTCTGTAGAAGGCCTCATCAGCTTCCTCTTCCTGATCAGGTGGCCTGTAGTAAGCACCCACAACAGTGTCATCCATGCTAGCCTGCCCTTTAATCCTTACCCATAAGCTCTCGACTTGCTCTTCATCCACCCCTAGGCACAGCTCAATACATTCCAGTTGCTCTCTCACATAAAGAGCAACTCCACCACCTCGCTTTCCTGACCTGTATTTCCTAAAAAGTACATAGCCATCCATGACAGCACTCCAGTCATGCGAGCTATCCCACCATGTCTCTGTAACTGCAATGAGATCATGGCCCTGCGACCACACAGGGATCTCTAGTTCTTCCTGTTTATTCCCCATGCTGCATGCATTGGTGTACAGGCATTTCAGAGAGGTGATGGAGCATGCAGGTTTCCCAGGAGGGGTAAAAGAGGATCCTCCATAGCCACATCCCATGCGCACTTCCCTGGCTGCATTCAGGATGCAATTTAAATGGCAAAACAAAGAGTGTCGGAACTTTCTAGAGCAAATGCCTTATAAGGGCTGCATTTTGATTGATGAGTAGATTATGACTGTTATTATATAACAGAGACCTAAAAAACTGTAATAATTAGCCTGTCAGCTTAATTGTTACTCTTTATTAAAAATGAATGTGAGGGAACAATTAATCTCACATCTTTAGCATCATTAGGACATTCATTAGGACATTCTGTTTCTGCGTTGTATGCAGTACAATATGTCAATTAATCTTCAGAAAAGTATTATTATTCCTTAGAAAAAAGAGAGTTCACCTTCCTTATTTTGACAATGTACTTGAAGAGGAACATTTGAGTTGGTATAGATCCCAAACAAAATAAAATTGGTGAAAATGGAATTAAGATTGAAAATACAGTTTAAGATTGTAAAACTTAACACTGAGACCATGCTTATCTATTAAAACAGTTTCTCATAGGTTGCTTCACCAAAAGGCCTAAGAAGGCCAGAAGGCAATTGGTAATGCAGAAAAAGCTGAAGGTTACATGAATGAAGAGACAATTGTGCTGCTGTATATCTTTTTCTGTATTCATTCTCTTTGTAGTTGTATCAAGTGATAGTGAAGGAAATTTTACAAACCTAGAAAATTTGAGCATGAAACTCCAATTATGCTGAGAGGGAAATGCACACAATTCAGATAGCAAACAACTTATGTGCATCCTGTAATGACTACAGAATATTTGTGGTGCCATAGGATGAGTTTGATTAATCTGATCACACACAGGATTTAACTGATAATTTATAAGGCATTCAGTTTGCATATAAGCTTTTGCCAACTCGAACTTCCTTTCAGTTTTCAAATACCTGTTTGGAACAGAATTTTAAAAGTTTGGTTTTGCTCAGGTGTTCAGACTCTCAAGGATATTCAGTTGTCCAGAATTTATTTGTCTTACAAAATTTTCAAAAGCATTTACCTGTATCTTAAAACAATCAGTTACCTTCGATCTGGTATCCCCTTGCTTTAGCATTTCTTTGATGGATGCGACACTTTGCTAGTTATTGTCCTATATTATAAAGGCAGCTACCTTCCCCATTTCACCCTTTGACAGGCAAACAAAGAAAGGTGCAAGACCGAAGAAAATACATACTTGTCTGCCTATATGTCCTTATTTGATATACAGTGTTTAGTTTTAGTTGCCCGGTCTCAAGAAGGAGATGTTGGAATTGGAAATGAGAAGCAAAATATTTAATTAAATGAAAAAGTTCTCAGAGGGAGAAAATTTAGAATGTATTTGGTTTAGATAGTAATTGAAGAAATAAGACGTATTGAAAAACACAGAATAATTAAGAACGTAAAAAGACTGTGAAAGTCATGCTGAATAAAGGAACACTCAGTGAATGTAAGTGGAGACACACAGTAATCTAGTGTTAGAAGAGACTCTTGCACACAGTTCATTGGTACTTAGTGGAACTCACTGCCGGAAGGTATTATCAAAATATTTCGCAGTGTTCTACATTAAGATCAACAAAGTTTTGAGGTAACTTAGAATAGTGCATGTTAACTAAGGGACTTAATTATTGAAAGAAGTATAAATCTTCCTGATCCAGAGAACAATGTCTTTGTTCTTTGATTCTCAGAGACAGGCTGTACCATAAGGACCTATTAAATGAGTTAATACAGGCATACCTCATTTTATTGCGCTCCGCTTCACTGCACTTCGCAGATACTGCGTTTCTTACAAATTGTGGCAAGCCTGAGTCGAGCAAATCTATTGACTCCATTTTTCCAACAGCACGTGCTCACTTCTTGTCCCTGTGTCACATTTTGTACACTGTTTTTTTAGACAAAATGCTATTGCACACTTAATATATTGACTATAGTATAGTGTAAACATAACTTTTATATGCACTGGGAAACCAAAATATTTGTGTGACTCGCTTTATTGTGATATTTGCTTTATTGCGGTGGTCTGGAACTGAACCCACAGTATCTCCGAGGTATGCCTGTATTGGTCATTGCTAGTGACAGGGCTTGCTAAACTACACTCCAATACTAAATGACAATTATTTCAAGAAATTAAGATGGACAGTAAATAGTTTTTTCTGTATGCACAAATAAGGACCAGGTCTTCAACTGATTTTGAACGCCTTCAGATTCACTAATAGGCTACCAAGTAGTTCAGGGAAAGTCTTGTTCTATTGCCATTACCTGTCATTGAAATGATTATTAAATACTCTTGTTTGTGTCCAGTGTCAATGGCTTAACTGAAAGCATGATTCAGGAGAATGTGTAGAATATGACAGGGCCTCAGACTAAATCAGTTGGTGGGCTTCCCTTCACAGGGGATTTCTGCCAGGCCATGAAATAGGGAGTACTGGTCTGAGAAGGTTTACTTTTAATAAGATTGATGGGAATGAATAAAATCAATGTTAACAATTTAGCAACCAAAATTTATTAACTTGAGGTCATAATTCTTACCCCTAATATTCAGTTGAAGAGCTCACAGAAGTAAGAGGAGGCCTGAGTTAAATCTTGCTTCCACTGACATTTGGAGCAAACCTCCTGATAATGTAGGAGATGATATACACAAATTCAGCCTCAATGATCACAACTTCTAGAAGTAAACTGAAGACAGCATTGCTTGAAAAGAAGAAAGGTGATGAGTCTGCAGAGTACAAGTCAAAATTATGAAACTGGCAACATGTTTATCTCTCTCTCATTTGTGCATTCCAGGAATTGTATCATAATCACAGAATCACAGAATCACTGAATGGTTGAGGTTGGAATGGACATCTGGAGATCATCTAGTCCAACCCCCCTGCTCAAGCACAATCACCTACAGCACGTTGCACAGGATCACGTCCAGGTTTTGAACATCTCCAGAGAAGGAGACTCCACAGACTCTCTGGGCAACCTGTTCCAGTGCTCTGTCACCCTCACAGTGAAAAAGTTTTTCCTCATGTTCAAATGGAACTTCCTATGTTTCAGTTTGTGCCTGTTGCCTCACGTCCTGTTGCTGGGCACCACCGAAAAGAGTCTGGCTCCATCCTCTTGACACCCTCCCTTCAGATACTTGTACACATTGATAAGATTCCCCCTCAGCCTTCTCTTCTCCAGGCTAAACAGGCCCAGCTCTCTCAGCCTTTCCTCATAAGAGAGATGCTCCAGTCCCCTAATCATCTTTGTAGCCCTTCACTGCACTTGCTCCAGTAGTGCCACATCCCTCTTGTACTGGGGAGCCCAGAACTGGACGCAGTACTCCAGATATAATACCTGCATGTACAGGGCAGGTATATACAAACACAACTGTGTCTGCTGTGTGGGGGCATGATAATGCAGATAATGATGACTAGCACAGAAATGCTGGAATTTTTTTCTCTGACTATAATAGGTTCTGAATGTAGAGTCTGAAAGTCAACGAAGTGACACATGGTAGCTTATGATTCATAATGATTAGGTCATGCTTGCTGGCTAATACAATAGCTGGAGGAGTGAATTTGTGCTTTTGGCATGATTGCCTGTGATTGAAAAAGTACTAATGGAGCCTGAAGCAATAACAAACTGAAAACCATCTTATTTTATTTTTCTCTTCTAAGATAATAGCTCCGTGCAGCTGGAGTTTGAAATGGTTTTTTTATCTGAGAAAAAAAAAAAGGAATATCATTATAGACAACTTGTTTTCAAAACAAAGTGAAGTAATCAAAATGTAAAGAAACAAATACATTTTGATCACATAAAAAGAGAAATGTAAATTGCAAATCTCCAACTCACAGTTAGGGACTATGTAAGATTATACATGTTGTAAAGCTTATTTTGGATCAAAGTAGTAGGAGGCTGATTTTTCAGAAAGGAATCACAGGTTATTTTCCTTGACAAATATTTTTTAGGCTGAGTAACGTGCATATTTACTGAATGTCTGTCTTTGAGTCAGGGTTGAATTAAATAAAGACTTCAGAAAAAATTGTTATTTTGAAGTCTTTTTTTTTGGTAGAAAGCAAACATTTGATATTAAGAATTAAGTGTTGAAAGGGAGATAAGTAAAGATTATGCTAAACTATATTTTCTTTATAGCATTCAGATCTTGCATTATAGTCCTGAACTCAGAGGATTCCTAATTTAAGTCACAGGCATGTCCCTTCATGTAATTTAAGATTACTGAGTGTGAAAATCCAGTGTCCAATTTTTGTTACTCAAGCCATTTTCAGTACAGCTGTAACTGATTGAATGGAAAAATGGTTGATTTTTTGACTCTTCAAGAAGATTTATGGAGTGTTTGTATTGGTTCACTTGAGTTCAGGCTTTCCGTCACTCACCTTCCTCAGGTGTGTCCTGTATATGAATAGAAAACATCTTAAGGATTCGATTGTCTAAGACCTTTATTTTCTAAGAGATGGCAGATTAAAAAAAAAAATTACCCACATTTTATTCTTTGTTTTTTATGGAAATGAAGGGGGAGTGGGAGGATTTTGTGGGTGAAATTAATTCTTTTATGTTATTTTATTCTGCTATACTGCATCGGCCTCCCATCTTGTGCTAGGGGACCATTACAGATAACTTTTCTTAAAGGGCCCACCAAATGACAAGGAATTCTACATGAAGTGTCTCAGGAGCCAGTGAAATTGATTTGTTTGCAATGTCAAGTGAGTGAGGAAAAACACAAGCTGATAGTGAGAGAAAGTCATTTTATCTGAACAAGTCAACTGAAAGTTAAATCCTTCATAATTGTATAGTGATGCAGATGACATGTAAGAGTCAACATTACCAAGAGATACTTCATTGCTGTCACATTTATTTGTCATTCCCAACACAGCAAGAAATTCAGTATTTATATTAGAAGTGTATAGGAACTATGTTGTTAAGTGCTTGCTTTTGAATAATGTGTACTGTATTACTTTGTAATTTATTGATGCTCACCTTTACTAAACTCCATTTTTGTCTGTTTATTTGTTGTCTGATTATTGAGATATACATAACAATAAAATTTAATTCTGCATACTTAACTGGTTAAGAAAATTGAGACCAAAATGTATAGACCTTGGGTTCTCTGTACTAATAAATACTTCAATGGCATTTACTGACTATCAGAGAGAGAATCATAGCTTTTGCCTTATTTGAATAGGACCATGGAAACCTTGAAATGTATAGTTAGGGATTAGCCAGTTTGATATGAAATACACACTATCTGTCAGCAGCGTTTTGCAAAAGAGGTTTCAAAATAAGGCAAGCATAAGGAAGACACAGTTACCCATTCTATAAATTTGTCTTTAGAACCACATGCATTGCTTTTTGTTAAAAACAGAGCAGATGTGGGCTAAACTGGAAATTTTCCTCTCACTTTAGCAGTTCACATGAAGGTTCATATTGATTCTGAGACAGTGCCTGTGTTGAAGAGTAACACTGAGAGTACCACTGCTGAGGTCAGGCTTGCTCCACAGAACATAGAAAATCTGGAGAACGCTCTGAGGCTTTGTTTTTCTCATATTAACACACCAGTTATCAGCAGCCCGTTTGTGACATTAAAGTACTTGTCTAGAGTGAGTGAGCACCCTTTTTCTATATTCTCTCTTCCTCAGTTAGAAGCAAGGGCTTGCATGGCCTCTGGGTAGAAAGACAGTTGCCCAAGGAAACAGGAATAGAGAGACAGAATGAGAAAAGCCCCCAAAAGAAAGAAAACAGTTTAAAAAATTTAGACAGTGGAGGTGAAGAGAAATAGGAGGAATAGCAAGAAAAATCATGGGAAACAAAATGGGAAGGAAATGAAAGGGACTGAAAGGAGTTCTGGAGTTGAAAGAAATGAATTTTGCAACACAAATGTGTCAGAAATACAATGCGGGTGAAAGAAGGGACTGCTGAGGAGTTAAGGGGAAAGAAACTGAAAAAAGAAAAGCAGGAATATGTTTAGGAGAAAAGGAACTTGTGGGATTGTTACTGGTAAACATAGGGGGAAAATTGGAGCAGGTTAGTGAAAGTCAATGACACTTTACAATAAATAAAGACCTAGTTAAAGGTTTGAAATTTGCTTCAGATAATTAAAAGGAAGAAGGAAAAACTCTTGATGACAAATACTGTGTGGAAATCCCAGCAGCTGACTAACGAGCAAACTGCAGGAAAATCAGCTGTGGTAAAGGAAAAAGATGCTATGCACTACAGGTTGTTTTAGCAGATAGCATGTCTTTATGAAATAATGGAACTGCATGAAATCAGTAGAGATTCTTTTCCTACAAAAGCATTTTAGCTGAGTCGTTTTTGCCTCATAAGTGAGGTGAAGAGGTATATTTTCTAGATGTTTTGGAGTCTTTGGTTATATCTGATCCTCAATATGCCAGTCATTTGCTGGTGTCTGTGTATTTACAGAAGTTGTGATGGTTTTCTTCCAAAGAAATTTGTCCTTATTTTGTCACACTTTTGCCTGGCATATATTTGTCAAGAGTTCTTTAAATTTCTAAGTTATTTTAAGGAGTTGTGCCTGCAAGTATGTTTGTGTACATATGACTGCATTACTTTTTTGTTTGTTTTAATTTCTTCAAGAAGATCAATTTATTGCCATTAACCATGGGTGTGGCTGGCAGAATGTCATTCAAAACTTTGTAACAATCATTCAATTTAGCCAGAGTAGTTCCTCATAACTAGTAACTAATTCTGTGATTATACAATGATCTAAAACTGCTGCTGATTTTTAATACATTAGCTAAAAGTAAAAAATACAAGGTAACACCAGTTATTGCTGCTGAAATTAAAAAAAGGATACTATTTTCTGGGTACCTGCATACATTGCCTGCGTTAAATTTGTCACGCTCTGGAGGTTCAGAATGAAGTGACTGAATAACTTACAACTTACGTTACAGCTTACTTACTGAACACTTTGAGTGCTGCCTATATAAATCTATGAGAGAAAAGATGCTTTGCTTAACAAAAAACCCAAATAACAGTAAATAGCTGAAAACCTCTGATGAGTTGCACGTTTATCTAGGAAATTGATTCATTTTAATTTTTCAGTGTATTTCAAAAGGTTATTTCTTATCTACTAGAAACAGATTTTTTCTAAAAAAATTGATGGTTCTTTATTTAACAAAAATGTTTTATTTCTTCAAAGACAAAAATATATATTTTGTGTTTTGCTTTTGTGTTTTTTTTGTTGTTGTTGTTTTTAAAAAGACAGTCTTTAAAACGAAATTTCTCAAGTATAGTAGTATTAAAACAGCCTGTGGAAGAGCCTTCCAGTAGTACAGTCCTATCCTGCTTGGTTTAGGTATAAGACAGCATTGGATCATAATAAAATGTAATATATAAGAGTAAGACTCTATTAACACGTATCCTGAGAATCTATCTGAAGAATGTAATAGCATTTTGGTAAACAAGAAAATGTCTTAGTGGTATATATTTTTCTTACATTTGTAATGTTCTTAAAAATAAAAAAACAACTATTTAGATACTTAAAATCTTCCTTGTGTCTTGTGTTTCTTGCTTCTCTTTAAATAGCATATAGTTCTTTTCATGAAGAAAAAAAAACTGATAGAAAACCCACATTTGTGATATTCCTAAAGCTTTTGATTTAGTGCTTTGATTCTTGAAAAATCCCTACCTATTCTAAACCTCTCCAGTAGCACTGCTTCTTGCAACATCATTCTGAAATTTCCTTCTGTCTTCCTCTTGCTATATCAGCCACTTTTTTTGTGCTTTCAATTTTCATTTTCCTTACTTCAAAGGTTCTGCTAGGGCAGCTACACTTGTTTCCTTATGTTTCTCTCTGAAGTACCATTTGCTTGTGTCCTCAGTAATTCTTCTCAGGTGGCAATGTCTGCCTTCATGTTTTAAGGTTTGATTTAATTAAACAGATGTATGATGGAACATCATTGCCCCAGGATTCTGGGAGGGAGTGTTTCAGTTTAGAAAGAAATACAAAAGCCAAACTAAAAATGAGTCTGGTGGAGCAAGGAGAGGTGACATAGAAGACTCCCGATAGTCATCTTTTTTTTTCTTTTTCAATAATTTTCAACAAAATGCTTTCTTCAAAAATACATAAATAAAATGCAATAAGAACTAAAGACAATACTTCTGTTTAAAACTTTGAGAGCAGAATTTAGTTTCTCTAGACTGTAAATATATAAAGATAAAATGTTCCTCATAAAAGAGTGTTTACTATAATTGGCAAAACAGGTCTAGGGTAGATTATGATGGTTTCCTGGACTGCTATAATTTAAATTTGGTAAGACTTTCCAATACACTACATTTTAGTGAAAACTTAATTTTTGCCTGTCTCTTTTTCAGTATATATATAAATATATAATGTATTATTCATAGTGATGTGAGACTAAAGCTGGGGAGCTCACTCACATGCTCTCTTGAGTCTTTCAATAGTTAATAATATCAAAATTACAAAGTCGCAACTAATTAGACGCCATTTATTTAAAAAACAAATTAATATAGGAGTCAACTGCATGCAAAAGTGCCCATACAACCAAAGGAAAATCTTTTCAGAAATTGAAATGAAGATTGCCAACAATACATAACAAGCTGATAATACAAAACATTGAGACTTCAGTTTGCAGGTGGGAAATATTCATTGAGATGACCTTTAAGAAGAATTGACAGAAAGCAAGCAAGCACTGCCCAGTAAGTGCTAAGCCCATCTTCTCTTGAACATATGTAAGCACGCTAACAATAAGCAAGAGAAAGTTTTTGATAACTTCTCCGCTTTTAAATAAACTAGGAAACAGGTGTGTGTATGTCCTGCAATTCTGGTTGAAATAGATGAACGTGGGTTTATAAACAACAACAAGCTCTTGAAAATGTTGATACATTATGGTTATGCTCAGAAATGGAGCAGAGTCTCTAATATGCACAGAAGTATGTGTGTTGCATGGGTTCACATAAATGACATTGCAAGACCTTGAAAGAAGGTATGAGAAAAGACTGGAAAATTCTGAATAATCTGTTGCCATCATCCCTTCTAACTGAGTATCAGTGGAACAGCCAGGCTTGTGAGCTCAGCTGTGACATGATTGTCTTAAACGCTACTAAGCATTTTTTCTGGTAAATAAGAGTAGAAAAAATGTCATTTATATGCTAAAAAAGGAATGTCTACAGTGTTTGTGTGTTTTCATTCCAATTTTCACTCTTGAAAATATTTGCTCAACTCTGTCTAAATTCTATAGACAGGGTTGGTATTTCTTTCTCTTTCTGTAACTTCATACTCCCCAGATTAGAAAGTGAGGATTAAAATGAAAATGTGTTCCCTCTCTGTCCCTATTCCCAAATTTAAACAACACTTAGTGAATAGTAAACCCCAAGAGCAGACCTGTTCAGTCACAGAAAAAGAGAAGTCAAACTCTAACTTTGACACCTGCCTACACTTTTCAGATACAGATAGTTATCTGTTATACATTTCCCTTTCTAAATAGCTTCTACATGAGTGTGCTCCAGCACAATTATTTGTGGATTGATTCATTTGTTTAAGTAAAAATGATATATGGGGAATTACAACACAATTTTGTTATGATTCACACCAAAATTAAAGGTGATAATCTGTCACATGTATAGTGAGAAGACAGCATAAATAGCTTAACTGTCCCTCCAATACGCTTCTTAAAGCACACACAGACTTTAGTTTTGTTTGAACTCTGAGGGTAGAGAGTCTCTAACCCTCTGAGGAGAGGGGTGAGTTCTCAGGAGGAGCCTTGTCATCCCAGAAAGAGCTATACAGATCTGAATAGCATGCTGGAGCACAGTAGTGAGGAGGAAGGTCTCATGATCAGGCTGTATTTGCACAGAAATCATCAAAATGATGCTGCCACTGCAGCATGACCCAGGTAGGTAACACTCTGACCCCCTTCCTCCACCCCCAAAACGTGAACGCACAACTCCCACATAACCCCCAGGCTCATTTCTCACATACAGCTATCAAAAATGGTAGTAACCAGCACAGCTTCACACCACCTGAACCTATGTTCTGTGACAAAGCTCCACGGTCCATTTTTTTGTCTTTATCCTGAGGACTCAATTTAAAATGTTATCTCTGTATTTGACCTCTTGTGCTTTTGAAAGATCATAAGCAAGCCTTCTCAGGGATTTATTGAGAGGATAGAAGGTGGAGGGAAAGGGAACAAGCGTAGAATAGTTACTTATGAGTTGATTTCTGTGGGAAGATGCTCCCTGCTTCCCCCTCCCCTCCCCCATCTGGTGCCAGTTACCAGCAGTCTGCATGCCTGTGTCTCACAAGGGAGGATGTCAAGACTTGGAGACAAGGCCTGCTTGGGCACCAGGACCTTGAGAAACAAAAGCCTCCTCTCACTGCTGGGGCAGTGTTAATTACTCCAGTCTGGAATTGCCTCCTCCGCCTCCTCCGCCTCCTCCGCCTCCTCCTCAGGACCTTGAGAGACAGCAACTGCTTTCACTTCTGGGGCAGTGGTAATCATCATGGTCTGGAATTACCTCCTTCTTACCCCAGCTATGGGATCTCTCCTTGGGACCACCACTGCAAGAGCAAAGCACTCATTCGCAGTCACCCAAACTCCTTTCTTCAGTGCTGAAGAGTGCACAAGGCAGCTAGCCTGCCCTTGGGGGTGTTCGGCCACCCCCCACCCCATGACTGTGGGTGCGAACCTCATAACAACGACAGAGGAGAGTTGAAGCCTGCAGCAGCCAAGAGCCAGGGGCTGCGCCTGCGTGAAGGGAACTGCAACTGGCCTAGCGACTCCACCTCCACCTTCCCCTGAAGGGTATGAACAGGTTGCCCCGGAGGCCGTCTTGGGCTCTTCGTGGGTGACAGCGGGTCTGCCAACCCGGGGAACCCCTCGGGACGGGGACGCGGTCCCGCAGTTACTTCCCTGGGGCTGAGGGTACATTCGCCGCTAAGGCAACGCATGGGTGAGATCAATCAGAATTGGTTTGCCTACTTCATTCATTTGGGTAGTTATACAGTTGGTATAAATTAGCTTTTCTGTTTACTAAGTAGTTACTGTTAGCATAACTTTTAGTGTAACTAGAAAATAGGTATTCTAGTTGAGCTAAGTTTCTGTTAATAAGAATTGTTGCTTTGTACTGTTGTAACCTGTGCAGTAAATTTTGACCTTTGAGACAAGTTGTGGAGTCATGCAGTAAATCTCCTTCTCCCCCTCCTCCCCTCCTTCGCACCACATGAAACCCACACAGTCCAGGACTGTAAGGTAGTTGGCTGTCCTGCAACAATTCCTTTAGGATATTGCCCAGATAGCCTGAATGTTCAATACAATTCAGGATTTGGAAGCAAAATCCAGTAATGTTATGCAACACTAAGACAGAACTCAAACTCAGTTACATAGAGGCATGTCCTTATGGACATACATGCTGAATGTCATCTTTTCTAATATGATGAAAATGGACTTGAATCACTAAGAGTCATTTCCACCTCCTTATCTGACTGTCTTGTCAAAATGTAAGACAGAGCCACTTACTGAAATGTGTTCAAGATTGTAAAAGCTGCACTTTTGACAAGTGCATTTACCAGCAATCTACATCTCTTGGAATAAAATGTTGCCCTTGTTGTCAAAATCTACATATTAACTGATTTATATGCTCTTGTCAAGGCACTCGGGCAAGACTCCTCTTGACAAAGAGTTAAATGTCTTTACTGAAGAGTGAAAAAAAAAAGTCTAATAAAAACTGATTGCAAGATTCTTTGTATCATTACTACACTATGGACTAGGGGAAACTAGAGAGAGGTTTTTTTTTTTGTGTGTGGTTTAGGGGTCAAGATTTGCAGGCAGAGATGCCTCAGTTATGCTAACTAAGGACATGGCACTTAGCGGCAACTTAGCTCTGGTCCTGCTGTAGTGATTTGTGAGTTACATGAGCACACGCAAAGCAATATAATTCTCAGGAACAAAGTTCCAGCTGGATCACGATTTTATTTTTCCCCCCTTTTAAATGTACTTTTCTTGTAATTTTCTATTTTAGTTTGAAAACAAGGCCACCTGACTGCAGGTTTATCCAACTTCTCTGACAATTTGGTAGAAATGGCTCTGTCCAGCTTTATGGAGCTTTTCATCTACACAGCTCTGTCGTATTGTGAAGAGTATACACTCCTGATCTGAATACAAAATGCAGCATTAGCAATTAGACCAAGCTGAGTAACTTGAAAAAAGAATGTGAAGCAATGACTTCAGCTACCACAGATTATTGACAGTAACACTGCCCTTATCCAGCCTGAAGATTTTTAAAGTTGCAGAAGATGTTGTCAGTGACAAGTAAGGGTTTAGATCCTTTAAAATGGTAATTTCTTATGAAGCTATAAAGTCTCTAAAAAAAAAAACAAAGAATAAAAGAACTGAATTTCAAAATAGATTGTTAAACTGGTTTGGTCACACATTATAATTCTAGGCACTTAGTTTGACAGATGACCCTAAAAGAGAACACTTTTCTGTATTTTATTTCATACACAGAGTGCTTCTTTTACTTCTTAGAAAAATCAGCCATAGAAAAGCTATATATAACTAAAATATAGTCAGAAAATATTGAAGAACATAATGTGAATGAAAGATCCACACAAATTTTTTGCCTCGTATTCTATAGGCCTATTCTCTATGAGTCTTCTTGCAGTGTAAATTTTTTCAAAGAACTTGTGTGTTCATATTTTAAAAGCTCTTCTATTAAAGGAGCCAAAGGCAAGTAAAGAGCTGTTAATTGCAGCCTGGCTCCCCTAAATGAGGAGCACAAGGAAGGCTTGCAATGGCAGCTAATAAACACCAGAGTAGAGCTGTATTCTGGATGTGAGAAAGGAGAAACTGAACTGCAATTAAAAATCTCTTGGGGCTAACATTAAGTTAGTTCACGTCCACTTCTTTTCACAGCAACCACTTTACTAAGTGTATCTTTCCTGATGATATTTTATCTGTGATAATAATTGAGAGTGAAGGATCTCTTATTTCTCCCAAAATTTCTTTGAGAAGCTTCTAAGCTTGATGCAGATTGATATTAAATGGTCATTTATAACAGTATCACAGAATAACAGAAACACAAAATCACAGAATAGTTGACACCTCTGGAGATCATCTGACTCATGCAGAGCCAGCCAGAACCTGTTCCTCAGGACCTTGTCTAGTCAGGTTTGGAATGTGTCCAAGGATGGAGACTCCACAACCTCTCTGGGCAACCTGTTCCACTGTTCAATCATCCTCACAGTGAAAAAGCGTTCTCTTAAGTTCAAGTGGAATTTCTCATGTTTCAGTTTTTGTCCATTGTCTCTCACCCTGTCACTGGGCACCTCTGAAAAGAGTCTGTCTCTCTCTTGATACCCTCCCTTCAGATATTTCTACACATTGATAAAAAACCCTGAACCTTCTCTTCTCCAGGCTGAACAGACCCAGCTCTCTCAGCCTCTCCTCATATGACAGATGCTCCAGTCCTTAAATCATCTTTGTGGCTCTTCTTGGACTCACTCCAGTATGTCTATGCCTGTCTTGTACTGGGGAGCCCAGCACTGGACACAGCACTCCAAATGTGGCCTCACCAGTGCTGAGTGGAGGGGTAAGATTACATCCCTCAACCTGCCGGCAGCACTCTTCCTCATAGAACCCAAGATGCTCTTGGCCTTCTTTGCCACAAGGACACATTGCTGACTCATGGTCAATTTGTTTTCCATCAGCATCCCCAGGACCTTCTCTGCAATGCTGCTTTCCAGCAGGTCAACCCTCAACCTGTACTGGTACATGAGGTTATTCCTCCCCAGGTGCAAGACTCTGCCCCTCCCTTTGTTCAGCTTGGTGAGGTTCCTCTCTGTTCATGCCCCAGGTGTCTGAGGTCCCTCTGAACAGCAGCAGCCACCTGGTGCATCAACCACTCCTCCCAGTTTTGGATCATCAGCAAACTTACTAAGAGTGCATTCAGTCCCATCATCCAGGTCATTAATGAATAAGTTGGACAACATTGGACCCACTATTGACCCCTTTGGGACAGCAACAGTCACTGGCCTCCAGCTGGACTTTATGTCACTGATCACAACCCTCTGAGCCTGGCAGTCTAGCCAGTTTTCAGTCCACCTTACTGACCACCTCTCTAGCCCATGTTTCCTCAGCTTGCCTATGAGAATGTTGTGGGAAACAGTGTCCAAGGCCTTACTCAAGTCAAAGTAAACACCCACTGTTTTCCCTCTATCCAGCATGTCAGTCATAATAGGGAAAGCCGTCAGGTTGGTTAAGCATGATTTTCCCTTCATAAATCCATGCTGACTACTTACAATCACCTGCCTGGAAACAGTATCCAGGATTAGTTGCTCCATCATCTTCCTAGGGATCAAGGTGAGGCTGACTGGCATGTAGTTCCTTTGACCATCCTTCTTACCCTTCTTAAAGACAGGGGTGATATTTGTTTTCTTTTATTCTTCAGGAACCTGTCCCAGTCACCATGACCTTTCAAAGATGATTGAGAGTGGCCTTGCAATGAGATTGGCCAGCTCCCTCAGCACTTGTGTTTGCATGCCATCAGGGACAAAGGACATGTGTATGTTCAATGTGTTTACATGTTCTCTAACGTGATCCTCCTCTACCAAGAGTACATCTTCATTGCTCCAGACTTCCCCTCTGTTCGCAGAGGCCTGGGATTCCTGAGGGCCAGTCTTACCAGTAAAGACTGAGGCAAAGAAGGCATTCAGCACCTCAGTTTTCAGTGTCCTTTGTCACCAGGGCCTCTGTCCCATTTAGTAGTGGGCTCACATGTTTTCTGGTCTTCCTTTTGCTGCTCATGCGCTTGCAGAAGCCTTTCTTGTTGCCATTAACATCCCATGCCAGTGTCAGCTCTAGGCGGGCTTTAGTTCTCCTAACCCCATGCCTCTACATTCAGACAGTGTCTCTGTATTCCTCCTAGGTCACTTGTCCCTGCTTCCACCTCTTTTACACTTCATTTTTATGTATGAGTTTTGTCAAGAGCTCCTTGTTCATCCATGCAGGTCTCCTGACACCTTTGCTTGATTTTCTGCTTGTTGGGATGGGCCATTCTTGAGCTTGGATGAGGTGAAGCCTGAATATCAGCCACCTCTCCTGGACCCATCTTCCTTCAAGGGCTATATCCCATGGGATTCTTCCAAGCAGGTCCCTGAACAGGCTGAAGTCTGCTCTCCTGAAGGGCTGTGATCCTGCTTTTTGCCCTGCTCCCTCCTCAGAAGATCCTGAACTCCACCAGCTTGTGGTCACTGCTATGAATGCTTCCCCAGCTTTCAAACCTCTGACCAGTCCTTCCTTGTTTATAAGGTCCAGAGAAGCATGTCTCCTTGTTGGTTCCTTGACCACCTGAGTTAGGAATTTGTCAACAATGCCCTCCAGAAACCTCCTGGACTCCTTGTGCCTTGCTGTTTTTTCTCTCCTGCAGATATCAGGGTGGATAAAGTCCCCTATGAGGACCAGGGCCTATGAACACGAAGCTTCTTCCAATTGTCTGAAGAACTGCTCCTTGATCCTGATCAGATAGTCTATAGCAGACACCCACTACAATGCACCAGGTATCTCACTGCTGCCTGTAGTTTCTTCTTGTTTTGTGAAAAATGCATCCCCATTACGTTTTTACCTTTTTTCTTTTGTCATCTTGGCTTTGGAATTTGGTAGTAGAAATAGTTTTTCCTTAAGTAAGCCTGCCCTGACTTCTGTTGGAACTGGTCAGCCAGAAAATTTACTTTGAAATTTAGCATTCCTGGACTGATTCTTTTGGAAGAGCTCAAACAATTAAATGTTGGTTTATTGATACTTTCTTAGCACTTTTAGGTCAGTTAAATTTTTGCTTTTTACTGCTCCATGTTCGTACATTTCTACTGTGCAAAATACATTTGAAATGGCTTGCATAAAATTCCACGGTCTCCACAGTGTCTTTGCAATTAGATACTCACAGTAAGGTCTCTGTGCATTTTTGCTTATTGGAGAGTTCTGCTCTGTTCAGTGGTGGCATTCCAAGAAAATTAGATGAGAGAGTCTGATCCTATTTATGTTTAAAGGTGCCTAAATAGCCACTGTTGCATAAACCTTTCAGAAAACAGTTGCTATCTCTCCGCTATGTGAAAACAGTACCGTGGATCTGGGGATTCAGTGTACTTCTTAATACTTGCTATCTTACAAACACAAATGCCAGCCTTATAGGGGTAGGAGCTGAGTATTATTTAATGTTTGTGTAGCTTTGTTAGATTTGGTGGGGGAAAGGGACAGGAGATCTTTTCTTGTGTGGAGAACCAGCCACCACTGCAAAAAGCAGCTATTTTAACTCACAGCTCAACTTTCCTAACTTGACATTTGATAGCCATGGATCTACATCCAAGTAGGCATATGTTACTGTGTTATTTTTGTAAGAAAATGGCTATGTGAGGTACAAAGTACAATACACTTTAGAGAATAATTATTCCTAAAGGAATTGTATATACAAAAAATAGTGATAATTTCATTAAGATCAATTTGTGGATTCTTAGACACTACTTAGACACTACTTCCCTGGCTGTAAAAACAAGGACTGATATCCAAGAGCGTATTCAAGTTTTACTTCTGCTTTTGTATCTTGGGAAGTCTGATTGGGGAGTGGTCTGCTGATGACCCAGGCTTCCTTTATTCCTGACCTACTGGATGTCAGAGCTAAAAACTTATGAATGAGTATCTGAAAGTGTATCTGCCTGGTGTATCCTTCTGGCAGCTTGTATTGCCATAACATGTCTACCATTTTCCTTTATAATCTGCAAAATCCTTTATAACCTGCAAAAAATTCACAGAAACTCTTTTACACATAAAAGTGAAACATTAGTTACTGTATTGCACCTAGATACTGACAATAACACTTTAAGCATTTTTGCTTAAATTGCAATTAAATTAACAGAAAACTGTGTATTTTATGATTTGCTAAGGATAAGCCAAACAAAGTATTAGTGATTTGTCTGTCCTGTTATTTCATTTGAATGCTGTTTTTGATTCATGCTTACTGTTTATGAGCTGAGGATACTGCACTGACTGTGGTGGAACTTCAGGTTTGCTCTCAATTCACCTGAATACAAGTGGAGTTCAGCACAGCAGGACTGCTGCTGTTACTAACATGAGCAAAAGGTCAATGTAACTTGCTTTTCCAGAGGTCTGGGATGAGCAGCTTTATTGACATGAAGATAGGCTGGGGACAGGGAAAAGAAATCCCACACAGAGAATTCTGCTGTGGTGGAGCTGATCACCACAGTGATGGGTAGGCACCACTCTAGGCTCTGGCCACTTGCACTCTATTTTCTCTGTCACATTTGTGTATGTCACCAAAATAAGAGCATGCAGTGCCTGTTGACCAAGCCACTTGTCTTTGTGACACCATGTTTGTAAAAGGTTAGTCCAAGTTCTCTTCCTGGTGCAGGGAGGCATACAGTCTCAGACCTGTGATGATTTCTATCTATGATTTCTGTCCCTGCCTTCCCAACTTGCTACTGTAGGAGAGTAATACCTGACTCTGTTTTGAATATAGATAGCCTATATCTATATTGTAGTGGTTGCTACATCAACAGCATGTAATAAATGATAAATAATAGGAAATCTTTGAGTTTTACATTTAAGCAAATACTGTTCTTCTTATTCTCCTGTCATTCATTCACCCACAGGATTAGCTCTGTGTGTCAGCCTGTGGTTTGCCTGCAACCTTTTTCTCTGCAGTTTCCTTTTCCTAATCCTCATCAATAGGTGTAACTTTACAGGTTATTAGTAAACTTCAGT
Source organism: Apteryx mantelli (assembly GCF_036417845.1). Taxonomy (NCBI): domain Eukaryota; kingdom Metazoa; phylum Chordata; class Aves; order Apterygiformes; family Apterygidae; genus Apteryx; species Apteryx mantelli. Next base: position 3,898,033 of record NC_090020.1, read on the forward strand.
ATTTCTTCACAGGATCACAGGAATTGCTGAGTAAAGGAAAAGAAGAAAAAAGTTCATAATTTAGTAGCCAAAGGTGATTATTCTGAAGTAACTTTAAATATTTGACATGTGACTACATTCTGAAAAAAATATATATTTTCTTGCTGTTAAACTGAAAGAAAAGAAAGCGGATGAATTTTCTAAGCTGTCCAGTTCGTTTCTGTCTCAACAATCTTATAATCAAAATTAAGTGTGAAGTTCTAAGGTTTTATGGGCTAAAAATGAATAATAAACAACACTTCATGATGGAGATGGTCAGAGAACAGGAAAGATTTCCAGTTCATATGAACTGACTAGCTCTTCCAGGCTATGTAGAATAACTTCAGATCAGGAAGACATACTTCGTTCTCACCTCTAAGGGCTTTCTGGGACAATAAATACGCTTTGTCATGGTTACGACACTCTGTACGGTTACTATTCCTTCCTTTTAAGTTAAATTAATGCTATAATTACCCTAAACTTTATTTCAAACTTTTCTACATCTACAATAATTTAGCTGCCATATTGTTTAATCACTTGTTTTGGTAAGAAGTTCATTACAAATAACTTTGTAGATAAATTTTCACTTTAGTCAGAATTTAATCTTAATAAAATCTCTGTATATTCTTGAAAAACAATTTAAAATTCATTTTATGCGAACTTTCAGAAAAGTGAGAAGTGCCAGGCTACATTTCATCTATAACCCACATCATAATAATACAACTGAAATTTACTTGATAATGTACAATCCATTGGTGTTAGAAAAAGCTGATCTGTTTGTATCATGGAAAGTGTTTATTGCATAATTGCACTAGCATGTTATCTGTAAAAAACAGTGGCAGATTATTGAATTGAAAAACAGTCTTCCCAAACAAAATGAAACAAATGTTAAGTCTTTGTTTATGGGTGTAACTTTAACAAGTTACACAGCATTTCAGTGACCGTCATGATCAGTATTCACTTTGTTAACGACAAAAAAAGTTTGCAGGATTATGCTGCTGGTTTGTCTGCGGCTCCTGCTGCTACTTTATGTAAGTAACACAGAAACATGTTTTAGTTTTGCTTTCAATGTACTGTATGCAATACATTTACCAAAGAGTATATTTGTCCTGAAGATAAACCTTAGTCACTTAAAAATTTTGGTTTGCATTATTAAATTCAGTTTGGGATTTACAAATCAACTCATATCTCTGAAAATGAAATTACTATTTTTAAGTATTTGGGGAAGGCATCTAGGGACCTGAAGAAAAGGAGTGAATTACTGGTTTCCAAATCACACTTAGACTTTACTGAAAGATTTGAGAAAATGGAAATTTAAGAAAAGCCTATTCAAAAGAGTAGAATATGGCTCCTCAGACTAGGAACTTCAATCAGAAGAACATAAAAATTAAGTCTTGATGGGTGAGGGGAAGGGAATAGATGCTTTTCTTTTAACTTGGTTGGCAGTCTTCCAGTGCACATTTTATTTTAATGGCAAAATCTTAGGTATACCACTTAATTGTAAAGAACCTGCCAAAAAATGGGGAAAGCTATCATTACCCAGTGGCCTAAAAATTTGGTCTTCTCTTATCTGGTGGGTTTGGGGTTTTTTGTTTTTTTTCCTGTGTTCATGAGAACTAAATAAACATACACTGAAGCTTGCAGCTGGCAAATCAATATCAGTTTTTAATGCACAGTAATGGAAGGAAGTGTCATTAACGTGTTAGAACTATTATTGTATTCTGACTGGGAACAGAGGGTCCTGTCACAGCAAAACCCAGCCTTACCACTTGCTGCAGATATGTTGATTTCTTTTCAAAAAAGAGCGGCTAAATATGTTGGAGAAGAAACAGAAATAGAAATAATAAGTGTAGGTCTTGTGAGTCCCAATCAAGTGCCTCATTCCTTCAGCAACGTAAAGCTGCATCTTCTATACAAGTAAATAACAATCACAACTGGAGATAAGCTGGGTGAACAAACTGCAACATGTAATGTAAAGGTATACAGGCCACAATAACAGAGCCATTGACTGTAGATATAGCTTATCACAATGATGACTGCAGAAAGCATTTGTCTTTGCTTTGCACAGCCATTTCCAGACAAAATCTGTTTAGCGTTACCAGGTTTAATAAAGATCACATAAGTAGCAAATATACTATTGAAACTCCAACAAAAAATAAATCTGTCTCACCTCTCAAGAACTTTCCACTAGTTTTACAATAAATGACAAAGGAGACAGTGTCAGATAACTCCTGTAAGGGTCCGACGGGGGTAACGCCTGGACTCCCAGCAGGAACAGATACACAAACACAAGGCACACTATGGTCGATACTGAGCGTTTATTACCTCTGCGTATGAGCATCTGGTTCCCCAGTGATTTTCCAGTTGAGGCAATAATGGAGCAGGAGAGTCCCTGGCACCGCTGAGTGTTGGTCTGTGCCAAGGAACGCCGGGGGGGCACTATAGGAGTTTTTTATGTACTATACACATGTGCAGTGAGCACACTGAGCTCATCGCTAGTCTCGATTCAAAGCCCAGGTGTAGCGTACACGGGCACAGGCTCAGCCACGTGACTGTGGGTCAACATGCCCTGTTGATGCTCCTTTTCCCACGGAACAGTCTGGCTAGCTTCCATCGCCTGTCTTCTTGACATTCTTCCGCATTTTCCCATACAACTCCTATAAGAGACAGGAAATTCAAAAATGTCTCCAGCCTTTTTTAAACTCATTTTAATCATGATCTACATGATTTATTTCAGAATGACAGGATTACTGAATATCTTTTGGCTGATGGATGTAAAAAAACCTCCAAAGCCCGTTTGTCACTCCTAGGTGACACCTACAAAATTACCTGCAGTACGAAAACAGCCTATGAAGTAAAGGATGAACGTGATGTAGAAATATATTTGGCCAAGTATTATATCCGCATTAGTACTCTTCTGACAGTAGGAACACTGAACACAGAGCTTAGATGAGTTAGATACCTCATCTGTGATTTCTATAGTATATGGCTCAGTATGGTTGATCCTCTGGTATAGTTCCTCTACGGGAATTTTTGAGATGGTGGCAGATCAAGAAAAACTATTAATGGAAAAAACAGCTTTAGTCAACATTTTTTTCATTCACATAAAGTTTGTCTATCTGCAGTGAAGCATAGAGATACCTGGACAAACTCTACATAAAGTTAGTTTAGGTGCTGGAAACACCCTAGCAAAAGCAGCACAGTCTCCAGAAGATCTCTGTTTTGTGTCAGCTGGATTTCTCCTAAGCCTTTGGCAAGTGGTAAATAGACCCAGCCAAAATGTTTCTAACTTAGCAGGGAGTGCACACATACTCAAATGCACATGGTCACATAATAAATTTTATTTCTGTCCATTTCATCACTAAAAGAATAATCCACTTGTCTAGAAAAGACTCTTAATTGACAAGACAAGTAGAGAGGAAAAATCTTGATTATTAAACAGAAGAAATGTCTAATTATAATGCCATTCTTTAACAATGCCTCCCTCCAATACTGACAGTGGGAAGTATGCCTCCCAGATTTGGGACAAGTAAAGTGGTACAAGAAAGACAAGGCCTTTCATTTAGTGTGCTGAAATAAATGGTCTTCAACTTTATTTCAGGACAAAAAAAAGTCCCCCAAGAGGGACTATGAAGACAGACACATTCACATTGAGTTGTAAAATACAGCAGAGTAATGTGTAGGAACTAAAAGTGGAGGGAAAGGGTCACTCCCCTGAAAAGAAATAGCTCTTCTCAGATGTAGCATAAATTATACAGACACACATCTACCTTTACTGTGCCACAGAACGGCTTGGTGCAGAAAAATAGGGAAAGAGATGATGCCAGAGCAGAGGTTACAGGCTCTTAATTTGTTACATGGATAGAGACCAGATGCCTTTCTTTCCAGGAACTGGTGCTAAATTTATTTCTCCTGTTTATGAGTAGCTCAGCAGACAGACAAGAATACCTTACCTCTCTCACAGTATTATCATGTGACTGAGATGAAGAGATATTTTAGTCAGTATTATTAGATCTATACTGCTCCTAAGTCAGTAGGTTCCTGCTCCTATTCATCAGCTGTATGTGGAAAGCAATGATCAGAGCAGAGATATATGAAATTGCCACTTTCATTACCTTCTGACTCTTCTCAGTAGCAAGGGTGATGATGTTGACGCCCAACTTGAATTAGAACAAAATGGAAGTAAGTATTTGCTGAGTTCTTGCTTATGCTGGCTCCTGAAAAGTAGGGCCTGCCTTGTGCTATCCAGTGTTTTGTAGTAAATCTTGCCACCCTCAGGCATTTATTCGAAGCTATAATTCACTGATTATTATAGTAGAAGCCAAGCTGATGATACATTTATTGAGCAACTTTATATTTCATATGGTGATGGAAGGCCACATCTTTGTCTGTTTTAAGACACTACAATTTCATTAAAAAAAAAAAAAAAAAAAGAATGCAAACTTAATCCTGTTGAGATAACACCATAGTTAGGAGATGGAAACTAAAGGCTAATAGTTCATTACTGATGGGATAGTGATACTATTTAGTACAGTGGCTAATACCTGATATTTCAGAAAAAAGTGAAACTGTAGTCAGAGAGAGGAATACAACGCAATATAAGATTTAAACACTCTCCTGTGAAATAAAAGTAATTCATAATAATGCCATAGTGTGTGGTGTTAGGAACACTTATATTAATTTGAAAAACAGTTGTGGAAGGTTTATTTTCAGAGTCCAGTACTCTCTGACCAGGTTCTTTTAGATATTCCATACATGGAGCCAAATGTTTATTAACAGAATTTACTTCTTTGAATATATTTGATGTTACAAGGGATTTTTGATTTAGCAGAGTGATACAGCAATATACTGAAATCACAATACAAGCTTAAGTTACACTTACCAAAATATAGCAATTGCAATATACAGTTCAATTACAATACCAATGTGATTTCCATTACAGGTCTCTATAATATGCTCACCATCACAATGCTGGGTGTCCCCAGTCACTAGGAAGGAATATATGGGTTGAAGCCAGCATTGCTTTCTTCAAAATTCTTTTCTTAGTTCTTCAGTTTTTAAACTCTGTGTTGGGCTGAGTCAAATATACACTCCACCCATGCTGGTCTGACTAACTCAGAGACATTCACAATCTTTTGATGAACTCAGGGAGAAGCATTTACACCAGCTGATCCACTCAACTGGGATGTAGTCAGTTGTTCCACTTTTATCTAAAACAAAGGCCACCCTCTGATCCCCTTCCTGTTGAGATAAAATCAGCCATCTGTGCAACAGCTGTGGTCAATCACACCCTTTGTTATTTGGAACGTCATGGGCACATCATCCTTGCCATCTCCTCTGAGTTTTCTTCTCTTGCAGGTGTTTATTGGCCTGTCATATCTGTAAAGCATTAGAACACTGGTACTGTTTAGGCCATAGGTCTGAGTAACTCATCATCTTCTAACTATGGCCAAGAGCAGATGCCTAGGAAAATAGCAAGAAGATAGCAAACATTAGAGCAACTTTCTCCTGACCTCTCTCCCAACCACTGACAATGTGTGACTCAGGGACTTTCTGCAGTTGAGGTGACTTCCATGTTCTTAGTTACTCTCAGTGAATTTCTCTTTCTGTTGTATCATAATTGCTAAATATTTTATGATGAATTAATGAGTTCTCAAAAATTCAGGACTGCTCTTCCATGCCAAAGTCTGCTGTTGTTTCAATTTATTTTGACTGAATCAGAGCAGAAAAGTGGAAGTAGAAAGTTCATTGATGTTTTCCAAATAGTAGCTATTGCTAAACTGTAATAATCGAAATATTTCATTCAGAGTAGACATAGAACATTTGGTAATAATTACAATAATAACAGTCCTGTTCTGAAGATTTGCTTGTCTGTTGTTTGTTTTATCTTGTGAGAAACGGTTCTGTTCACATAAAAGGTCTGATTTGTATATTTCAGCATTTTCCAGTAAAAAAATGACTCTAAGTGAAGAACTTTACTCTTGATGGCATTCTGCATTCCTTTACAACTACCTTAGTTTTCTTTATTTTATCTAAACAGTAGATATTACTTCTTTTTTCTTTCCTTTTAATAAAACCTTTTTTGCAGCATGATAATATTCCACCAGCAAATAGAAAGTTGCTCCTCTCTAACTTCACAGCATATGGCCTAGGTATTAAGAACCAGGATGTTCTTGTAGACATTGATTCTGTCTTCAGGCAAGTATTATTTCAACTCAGGGTGTAATTTAGCCTGAATGAGGGCTAGAGATCTCAAAGGCAATTCCTTCCCACTAAGTGATTTGAAAAGGAAAAGGGAACCAAATTATTGCCCAATAAGGGAAAGGATGATAAATGAGCTCAGTCATATTAATCAGACAACAGGGAATCCACCTGAGGAAGAGCAGAAGAGAAACTGGACTTTACACTTGCCACCAATAACAGGACAATGCCCTATTCTGTTCTAACTGAAATAAAACAGTATCTAATCTGACTTCATTTTCTTTTTGGAGGTGGCCAGCAGTTTATGCCTCAACTGTACCCAGCTAAACCAGTCTTTTTCTCTACAGTGGGTGTACTGAATGCAAGGGCATACCCTTGCATCTCGCTGTTCTGTTAACTCTTTCAGAAGTTTGAGAACAAAACAAGTTTTTTGTTTCTTTATTTTCAATTAAAATATTTTTCCTGTTAGGAATTAAGGCAACATGTTTCTGAATAATCTGCTATTATTTATGATTTTTTCTGCAGGTGAGGTGTATCTAAGGCCAGTATGCAAATTATAGATAACCCAAATTTTAATTTTTGTATAGATAACTGTGCTTTCTTTTCTTCCTCTTAAGCCCTTCCAGTCTGGGTTAATAATATCAGTAGTAGTGCTGGTGGTACTAAAAGCCATTGTTTATCTAGTGCTGAAAGCATAGTAGTCTCAGGACAAATTCACATTTCAAGTACGAAGGCAGGCATATACAAAAATTAACAGCGTGATTAACAAGCTATTAACAAAAAATAGTTTTCAACTCAAATTTGAAGACTTTTATTTTAGCTTGAAAGAGAAGTTCCGTATGGGAATGGACTAAGCAAAGGTCTAATGGTTCATGATATAGGAGTCACACTAATAATGACCATTTGGTCATAACCTCTCTTCATCCAGGAGTATCAGGATATTCAAAATATAAATTTAATTTCAGCCAGATAATCAGATGCAAGCAAAATAAGATGAGCAAATACATATTCTCCATTTGCAGAAGGAAAATCCAGGCCTAGCAATTAGTCACCCTTAGCAGTCCTTTACTACGTAGTGGTAGTGGCTAGCATGTCCTTATTACTAAGCTGTTGAATATGACATTCTTAGAGTTATGCCTCTGCCTGTGCTCAAGGAAAAGTCTATGGCCCATTCTGCAGTGAAAAATTGGTTGCCTATCATCATTGTGGAACCCAACTAGCAAACACTTGTGGAATTTTAGAAGTTAGGTAAAATGTCCATTTAAAGATACTATTGGAAGGCAAATATTAATTATGGCCAGCAGAAATTTTCTTCTGCTTAGAGAACAAGTACTGTAGTGATAGTCTCATTACTTGGGGCTTGCCTCTGACAAAGTTGTTTTGAAAAAAACCTGTGGCACTGAATCTATCTTGAGAAAATGTGTTATTTTAAATTTGAGCTATAGGTTTGTTATGGCGAGTAGGTTCACAAATATTCCTGATGCTTGGCTAGATATGTGCTGGATATGTGAATATCCTGTGTAACTCAAGTGGTGGTATTCTGTAATATAATTGTTATCTTGAGCAGAGTTGACTCAAATTATCTACATTCTGTTTAACTTTTTTTGAGGAAGGAAGTCCTTCCAGTTTCAGTTGCATTTTACCAGCAGCTTCTATGACAGCCTCTTTTGTCTTTGGTAAAAGCTCTTAGGATCTCTTGCTTCTGACATACCAGTGACTTTTACAATAGTCCATGAATGTTTTAGGACAGAGTCTGTAACTGCTTATAAACAATGCTGAGGAGGTGATATTTGCAAAGTTCAAGAAACATACCTTTCAAAAATTTGCAATTCTTCACAGGAGGGCACTGATAAAATTTTTCAGATGTCTAAAAACACTGTCAAGGTCAATGTTTTATACTCTTGTAGCACAAATCAGCATAACTGATCAAAAGACTCTTCTAAATTGTCTTTTTTTTTTTTTGACTGAATATCTTAATAAACTTCATAAGTATTACTTCTACATAGGTCTTATTCTACTCATTGCTGGAAAAAACTAGGAAGAATCTGATGATGATAAACATCTCATGTTTTGCAACTACTCCTAAAATACAGGAGTGACATCAGAACAAAGGAGGTGGAGCTAACAAATTTTGTCATAGTTGTTACATCATAAGCAAAGTTATCAGATAACTGACTACAGCTGTATACTACAGTGTACATGCACACCTCAGAGATTTTCCAATCACGAATACATTAGTCTGGTGATAGCTTTTTTAAAATACGAATTGCATCACCTTTAAAACTAAAGTAAATTTCATGAACACATAATGAATAAGAATAGTTTCAAACTCACAGCCATTCCCTAGATAGGTGAGGGAACAAAAAGCAGCATTAGTTTTTGAAAACTGAAGCTTGGGAGGAATATAGAAATGTTGTCAGAGTATGCAGGGATGTAACAAGGAAGGCTAAGGCTCGTCTAGAATTAAATCTGGCTAGAGATGTCAAGGACAACAAGAAGGGCTTCTTCAAATACACCAGGAACAAAAGGAAGACTAGGGAGAATGTGGGCCCGCTGCTGAATGGGGTGGGTGCCCTGGTGACGAAGGATGCAGAGAAGGCAGAGTTACTGAATGCCGCCTTTGCTTCAGTCTTTACTGCTCAGGCCAGCCCTCAGGAATCCCAGACCTTGGAGGCAAGAGAGAAAGTCTGGAGAAAGGAAGACTTTCCCTTGGGCAAGGAGGATCGGGTTAGAGATCATTTAAGCAAACCCGACACCCACAAATCCATGGGCCCCAATGGGATGCACCCACGAGTGCTGAGGGAGCTGGCGGATGTCATTGCTAAGCTCCATCATCTTTGAAAGGTCATGGAGAAGAGGAGAGGTGCCTGAAGACTGGAAGAAAGCCAATGTCACCCCAGTCATCAAAAAGGGCCAGAAGGAGGACCCAGGAAACTCCAGGCCAGTCAGCCTCACCTCCATCCCTGGAAAGGTGATGGAGCAGCTCATCCTGGAGGCCATCTCCAAGCATGTGGAGGAGAAGAAATTGACCGTGAGTAGTCAGCATGGCTTCACCAAGGGAAAATCGTCCTTAACCAATCTGATAGCCTTCTATGATGGGAGGACTGGCTGGGTAGATGAGGGGAGAGCAGTGGATGTTGTCTCCCTTGACTTCAGCAAGGCTTTTGACACTGTCTCCCATAACATCCTCATAGGCAAACTCAGAGAGTGAGGGCTAGATGAACAGACAGTGACGTGGATTGCAAACTGGCTGAACTGCCAGGCTCAGAGGGTTGTGATCAGTGGCGCAGAGTCTACTTGGAGGCCTGTAGCTAGCACTGTACCCCAGGGGTCAACACTGCACCCAGTCCTGTTCAACTTACATGACCTGGATGAAGGGACAGAGTGCACCCTCAGCAAGTTTGCTGACGATACAAAACTGGCAGGAGTGGCTGATACACCAGAGGGCTGTGCTGCCATTCAGAGAGTCTTGGACAGGCTGGAGAGGTGGGCGGAGAGGAACCTCATGAAGTTCAACAAAGGCAAGTGCAGGGTCCTACACCTGGGGAGGAATAACCCCAGGCACCAGGACAGGTTGGGGGTTGACCTGCTGGAAAGCAGCTCTGCGGAGAAGGACCTGGGAGTGCTGGTGGACACCAAGTTAAGCATGAGGCAGCCATGTGCCCTTGTGGCCAAGAAGGCCAATGGTATCCTGGGGTGCATCAGGAAGAGTGTTGCCAGCAGGTCGAGGGAGGTGATCCTCCCCCTCTACTCAGCCCTGGTGAGACCATGGGCTCCCCAGTACAAGAGGAATGTGGTACTTCTGGAGCAAGTCCAGCGAAGGGCTACAAAGATGATTAGGGGACTGGAGCACTTCTCCGATCAGGAAAGGCTGAGAGAGCTGGGCCTGTTTAGGCTGGAGAAGAGAAGGCTGAGGGGGGATTTTATCAATGTGTACAAATATCTGAAGGGGGGGTGTCAAGAGGATGGAGCCAGACTCTTTTCAGTTGTGCCTAGTGATAGAATGAGAGGCAACAGGCACAAACTGAAACACAGGAAGTTCCATCTGAACATGAGGAAAAACTTTTTCCCTGTGAGGGTGACAGAGCACTGGAACAGGTTGCCCAGAGAGGTTGTGGAGTCTCCTTCTCTGGAGATGTTCAAAACGCGCCTGGACACAATCCTGTGCAACGTGCTGTAGGTGATTGTGCTTGAGCAGGGGGGTTGGACTAGATGATCTCCAGAGGTCCCTTCCAACCTCAGCGATTCTGTGATTCTGTGATCCTGGTGTTCAGAGAACAAGGGCACTTTGTCAACTGAACCTTCCTTTCAGATTTCAAATAACTACTTCAAAGTTCAGGCTTGACTAGAGAAACAGACTTTCTAGGTTTGTTTTATGGATGTGATCTACCTGCAAGATTTGGAAGCAGATGCATTTTCTTACCTTTTCCAAAATTTAGAACAAGTTTCACTGACATATTTAAGGAGTCCATAGCAGATAACTGAAGCTGAATAAGAGCTGTTCTCCTGGAGAATCTTCCTGCAATTAACTCAATATTGTCTGTACGAATGTTGGGACAGAAAGAATCACTAATGTTGTTCAATTTTATATGTTTTTTTCCTCCCTTTTCTGAAAAACAAAAAAGTTATTTTCAGTAACAGAGAAAGACAAAATAAGATATTTGGATATATGTTAAACAATGGTGTCTCTTTAGAGGAAAATAAATGAATAAATAAAAGTGACAAAAAATGCCCAAACATACTCACCCTCACAAGATTAATGCTTTCTCTATTATAATGAACAAAAATCTTCCTACTGTCATCAGCGTGCTTAGGATTAAGACTCATAACATATCCTTTCCGACTCAGGTATCATTTTTACTTTTGTACTAGTGAAACTTTTGTTTGATATTGATTCTAAATGAAAAAAGAGCTCTACAAACATTTTTACTTGAAGGAAAATAGATTTTGTCTGTGTAAATAGAGTTGTTTTGTGTATCTTGAAGGAAATTTTCCCAAGTCATAGTCCTTACCTGGCTCTTGGGCTGGAAAATATGTGCCTATTCCAAGAAGACAAACCTTGAAAGATGGAAGCTAAACTCCCTTTGATGTGCCGTTCTTCCCTGGTGAAATCCACAGCCCCGATGTGGTCAACCAGAGGAAATTTGCAGAGAAGAGAAGAAATAATTATTAACTAAGATAGCCTGTCAAAAATTTCACTGACCTTAGAAGCAACAATTAAGCCAAGTAATTTCCCCCCCCCCCCCCCAAGTTTGATGGAAAGGAAACAATGGGCTTCTCCAATTTACAGGGGTAAGGCTGGAACAAATCTGGCCAGGATCACTAGAAGATAATCTCTTGCTAGTACAGCAGCAACTAAAATAAAACATGGTGAGAAATGGTTCACTTTCAGAACTCTCTGGCATGAGAGTCATTATGATGGCGCATGCTCCAGTCATCACCAAAGTTTATTCAATATTTCTGAAAACTATGAATGAGACAGCCTCTGATCTTGCTCAGGCATTCAAAAAGTATTCCAAAAATGTCTAGGTTGTATCACTGTGGAATATTGCAGTGGGAACTGGTTCACGCCCTTTGTGTACACCAAGTCACATATGGTGTAGACCTTGGAACAGTCCTGCAAAGTTAGTACTTGCGAGTACTTGTGAAGTCTGTGCTCTGGTAAAAAAATAATGCTACATTGAAAGAAAACTTAACATAAATATAGGCTTTATTTGATTATAAAGTCATTTAGTAACCTTTTTAGATGAGCTGCCATAATTTCCTTTACTTGTCAATATGCATTTACTATACTGCTATTAAATATGTTGAAGTTTTACGAGGCTTTATCCAATAAATTTGAGGATAAAATGTGATGAACTGGATAGGAAAAATGGCATCTTCTGCAGAATATCCTAATTATAAGTTTGACTTTAAAAAAATTAGACCAATTAAAAGACCAATTAAAAATAGATCTTGCCCTTCATGACTTAAAAGTTGCACAAATTGATATTTTGGCACCACAGTGATACTTGATCTCCACTTTAAGCAAATAAGCACTAGAATGAAAAAAAAATGACATGACAACATCTCTAAAAAGGATAACACATAAACATGAAAAAGCCAGAAGATGAGACAGACTGTGAAGGGCATCACAAAACAAAATCTGGGAAGTGAAATGTTGAGTTAATGAGGGTAAAGACTAAAATTCATATATTAATATTAGCTACTGATAAGTACATATAATATTTTTCTGTGTACTCAGTCAGAGAAACCTAATAACATATGACCTTTTGTGGGCAGATTAGTGAAAATGGTTTCAGAACTGATTTATTCACCAGAGGTCTTTTATTCCCAGAGGCCTTAGATACAACAAGAGAGCTTAGGGACAATGCTTATGAAATTTATCCAGAAGATTTGCTGCTTCCTAATGACTTTCTTATCCACAAATGGGAGTGGGGCTTGGGGGGTGGGGAGAAACTTTCTGTATAGGACCTGCTGCATTATGTTAACAGCAGTTTGTGAAATTGGCTTCATAGCTTATATGTTGTTATTGTCTTTGCTGTTTAATGTCAGGTTTCCAAATAGCAGGATGTGTATTCTCAGAGATAAACAAATCAATATAATTCAGGTTTCATATACTCTTGAACTTTTCTTGTTAATTTTATTCCCTGCACAAAATGCATGGAATACATGGAAAATTTGATCAAATTTATCATTTCACTTCTTTAGAGCAACTCTTTGCTTAAGAGGCTTTCTCACCTAAATCAAAGAACAACAGATGATTTCTTATCTAAAAATTGGAGTCAATGTGAACCCAGCAAGTCAGGAAAATGAAGCAAATGTTGGGTGGATTTTGTAACTAATCACAAGCAAATCAGCCAAAAAAGAAAAACAAACAAACAAACAAACAAACAAAAAGTCTTTGTACACATAAGTCTGAGTACTTTCTCTGAAAATCTTTCAGAGCTCCTTCTAGGAAATCTTTAGTACTTGAGAGGCTAGTAAATGTATTGTATGCATTCTTATTTTGTCTTCCTGAACTAAAAATCTCTGAAAATTTAAGAAAAAAAGAAAAATAAAGAAACTTTTCTAAAGAAAACCTATCATTTTTCTGGACAAACAAAGGAAATATTGGTCTTAGTGTAGAGGAAGACATATTATAAGATACATATTATAAAATTTCCATGATCAGAAATAGTGTACCTGAAGACTAATCCGTCTAAACAAGGAGAGAGTTAAAATTGTACATTTAACAATACAGCCAATATAAGATGAAAATTTTGTTTAAAATTATCATAAACAAAAAAAAGATAATGCAAGAATATCATAGCTATCAAATCAAACAATAATCATCTAAAAAATTTGTATATTTGCTAGGTTTCTGTGGAGAAATACCAGGTAGGCATATAATTAAACACTAAACTATGCAGAATAGACAAAAGGGCGTCAAACTCACATTACAGTGACAAAACTTAACTTTAAAATTTTCTTACTTTTGAATACTTTGCTTTGCCACCTTAGTGATGTTCTATCATATTTTTTAATTAAATATTTTCATACAGTAAGAAATATCACTGTAATTAAAGCTGCACACACACACACACACAAAAATCATTTCACCTCAGGTTTCTGTTGCCTTTAACTTTGCAAAAGATACTCAGTATAACTTTCCATTTGTGATCTTTGCTTTTGCTTGCCTTTTTTTTTTTTTTTTTTTCTTAAATCTGAGCAAGAGCAGGAAAGGTGTGGAAGGAGGTAATGAGTGGAGTTTTTCTTCAGCAGATGTAAAAATAACTGAGAATAGAAAGCTAAAATTTGGCATTGAAACTGTCTATGACAAGCATGTTCACCCTTATTTTGAAACAGGTAGGCACTGCAAACTTCATCATCTGTATTTTTTTGTTTGCTTTTAAAGACGAGAGGATTTCTCAATATTTTCTGTCTGTACATTAAGAAATGGGATGGTCATGGGAAAGGTGCACAGTGGATTGAAATGCACATCTGGATTACATTTTTGTCTGATTTTTTAGGTTTTGTGGTTTAAATGTAAATACCATTAACTGTTAGTATTCTCCTTTAGGGCACGGCCATTTAGGAACCTTATCTATTTTTATTATTATTACTTAACTTTTCCACATATGTAAACATTTTACTTTTTTTTTCTTTTTTTTTAGATTTAAGAGTATGCTCTGAAACTGAGAATGGAATCATGTATATTTTTAACAAATTGTAAACGTTATCCATTTGTACTACACTCATGCAAGTTTGTTCCAGTGTTTCTTTAAGAGATACTGTTTTCCATTAAGATCTTGCTTTGCTTTTACCAGGATTTTAGTGGCCTTAACTATGACAAAATTAAACATGTGTTAGCACTGAAAACTGGAAAGTGCACGTGATGTCCATGGAAGGAAGGAAAGTGGGGAAGGGAGAAAGGAGGAAATTCTTCACATACAGTTTTTATTAACATCCATCAATTCATCCATCAATGATTAAAAAAAACTATCTGTAAATTTTAATGGAATCTCTCTGATTAAATAAAGTCCCTTTTATGTTAATAAGAAGAGAATCTGAGGCTGATCAGCCAATCTGCTATTCAATGTTTCTGTAAGTACTTAAGCACTTTTTCAGTACAAACCTGTGTGCAGACTTCAGTAGGACTACTCACCTCAAATAAAATTACGCACAGGCCTTTGTAAACTAACTATTAATAAATATTACTGAGGAAATCTCTCAATGCTTTATTACCTGTTGATCTAGTGTATTCATAGTCTACAAGCATTTTTCCAAAATTGCTTCAATATAGTTCGTACCAAACTTAGAAAGACATAGTCCAAGAAATGTACTAAAAGTAAACTTAAAATATATCCATTTATGTGAGAAACAGTGCTAGGGGAGCTTGGTATACAGATACCTTTTCATCCTAAAGTCAAATGAGTAAGCATATCTTTACTTCTGGATGAACTGGGAACATCTTTTGTCTATGTCTGGAAGAAAGCTTGAATTCCAGCTTCTGTGCTGTACCCAAATTTAAAATGGTGATACTAGTATTTGAAGTCAAATTAGGCAAAAGAAACTGAGAATAAATACATTTTTTTCAGAATTTAATTCATAAACTGATGAAAGAGTCACTACAATTCCAAATAACTTGAAATTAATTGGAAAATTGATTTAAGCAGTTGAATAGATTCATGTGACTAAATTAAAAATATTAAGCTAATAATTCAGGAAAGCTGAACTGAAAAAAATTCAGCATGAACCTTCTGGGGGCTATGTGCCTGAAAACTGCCAGAATGTCATTATGATGTTTATTTAATCCCAACTATATGACAAACAATTTTCATAATATCTTGGCAGTAGAAATTTAATGATCACATGTTTTCCATACCAGACTCAGAAGAGGATGGGAAATGTCCCTTTCAGGGCTGTGACCTTAAGACTGTGTTGTTTGTACCTAGTTTTCTTTTCCTTTTTATTGATTTAACCAATACTATGGAAATTTCACTCTGTACCCAAAAGTGTTTTTTCTTTTTTTAATGTTGCCACTGAAGAAAAAAATATTTGCAATTCCCAGCACATATAGTAATGTTTGCATATACAGTTGTTCAGCAGTATTATCGTGTGACTGCTACCATTAACTGAGTAGGAACTGATAGTAAATATCAAGAAATCAAAGCATTAAGAGCTAAGACCATTTTTGACTTTTTGCTGTTGTCAGTTTATAAGACAGTATAGACGTTGATCAGATCAATTTTGGGCCCTGGAACCAACAACATGGAATGAAACCCATTGCCTATTTGCAGACTTATTCCTCTTCTGAGTAAGGAAATTTGGTGGGAAATTAGGGTGTGGGAAAAGTTGAACTTGAATGTAGTGGACTTTGGAGCAAGAGAGAAGTATGTATAAGCAAAATTTTTTCTTTCATGTTCTGCTACTGTTATTAAGCTACGTTGGTTTAAAAGGGCTTTTGGGTCACTCTGACCACCATGACCATGATCCAAAAATAGCCAAATGCTAGGAATTCCAAACATTAATTACATAAACATGATAGATATTTGGCATAAAGTAGATCCAAAGTCAGCATAAGACCTGGAACAACATGTGATAGTATGATCATGATAGTAAATCATCGGGTCTTATTACTACAGAGAATGTACAAGAAGACTGGCAAAATAACAGCGGTATGCATTGTCCTGCCACCAAGGGAGCAATGGTTTACCGTCACTACTTTCCATACTGGCACCACGAAATCTTTGATTGAAACCCATGGAAAGAATTATTATTGCTTTAAAACCCCTTTTATAAAATAGGCATCAGTAAGCATTACAAAAATATTGCCTTCTATTCCTATACATAAAAAATAATCAATAAAACCCCATACTTATTGTCAATTAACTGAATCTAAAGTTCTTCCATATATCCATATCTGGGTGAAATTAAATTCACAAGTTAGCATTTCATTCATGTATATTGTTGTTGATTTGCCATTTTCAAATGTCCTGCTTTTATATAAATTTTGTATATAAATAATGAATTACAAAATATAGGTTCCTGTGAAAACTCCTATGTCCTCAAATTCATATAATTTGTATAAAATTCTCTATGTTGAGTAAAATCAGTTTATTTTTATATTAAGTTAAGGTATTCAGCCCTAACCATCTAGTATGGCTTTCACATAAATGGTGCACTCTTGCACGCTATCTAATTTAAATCATTAAGCTCTATTCATGCAGACCAGTGGTATATCTTGTTTTAATCTCTTTTACTATATTGAAGATACAGACAAAAGAGCCATGCATTTGAATCAGTAAAGTTCATGAAAAACCAGCATAAAATGGTATATTTGATTTTCTTTTTCCCTGTTGGTTTCTTTTCTGTAGTCTGCACTCTTCAAATATAAGTCTATTAACCAAATAAATCAGTTTCAGAAAAACAGTTTCAGTGCCCTTTCTGATGCCAGAAGTGAGAGCAAATAATAATCTTTCTCTCTTTTTTCGTTTTAACCATTTTTTTGTATTTCCTATAATAGACTCACAGTTTAAGCAATCAACTGGATTACAGTGCTAAACAAATGTTTTCTCTTGTACTGTTTCTCATAGGTAACCTTCTTAACATTCACTTCAGTTATTGTCTGGGCCCCTGTGTTGTTGTCCATCTTGTAGGATCCTTAGCTGAATGGAGGCTGAGGTAGCCTTAGAATAGAAAAGAAAATTTATAATAAATTGGCAGAAGTTGTATCTGGAAGTTGACATACTGTAAGGAAATTTCTGTATACATAGTGATAGAATCACCACAGTGAAGAAAGCAGACCTTTGGCATTCATCTCAACAAACATTTGAAATTAGCTGCCTCATATTTACTAATTTCATTGCTTGTCCTTGAATAAAACTGATGACAAACTCTTATTGCCCTCAACAGTAACAAGAGTTCATTTGATGAATTTGATTCTCTCATACAGATTTTACACCAGTAAATGTTACTGAGTTAATTCTACTAAACATAGAGCTTGCACGCAATTAATAGATTAATTTTATGTCTCTCTGGGATATTGCGCGTCAGTCCACTACTTGCTTGGTCACTGGTTTGACTGAAAAATATTTATCACAAATTTGAAAGCTGGTTGGGACTGTACATTTTTCAGTCATCCATATGATCCTTAAACAACTATTGAAACAAAAAATCATTTAAGAAATAGAAACACAGAGAGGTTTAGGGAAGAGCAAAATAGACAATACTCATGATCTCATATGTCCCTAAGTGTAGTGGGAAATGGAACAAACATAAAAACAACTTTGTCAGTTAGGTTATATAGTTGGGTGCTAACATTATTCAGATGCTTATGAATGATATCACCTAAATGAAGTTGATTCTATCACTCTTGACACATTGACACACATATTGTACTTTACTCAGCAAGTTTTGCTGGTTAAATTGGGCCCATACAGTGCAAAGTATTAGCAACAGACTTCAAACTACAGGCAACCTTTCCCTCAAGAGCCCAGCTCTGCTGCTACTTTAACCTTCTATAGTCTGCTTTAGTATTTCCCCTGTCACTTATTTTCCATAAGCTAAGCACCTATTTTCACATTCCACTCACACCAGATAACTTAAGATGTATGCTAAATGTAATGAAACTCAGTATGAACTGTTTGTTTATGACTAAACTGCATCTTTAGAATTGACAGTAGCAAACAAATAATGCCATACAGTATGTGAATTAAACTATTTGGTTAAAACCCCCACTCTGGTTACCCCTAAACTAAACAGGCATCTTGCATCACTTTAGTAAGTTCTGCTTCTATTTTTCTACACACAGCCAGCAGCACTGAAGATAATCCACCATTACAGAACATCCATCTGAAGTATAATAGGGAAAGAGCACTTCAGAAAGGAGCACTGTTGTCCACACCTGTCCTTGTTTCAAACAATGTGTTTTTTCACCTTTAGTCCAAAAGTTTATTAAACCAAGCTAAGAACAGAAGAGTTTTCCGTATCGCCAGTACTATTCCCATCCAACATATCTATTTTATCATTCTGTTGACATATCTTAATGCACTGAGGACCTCCTTCAAGACAAGAATCTGAATCTGGATAGATTTCTGTCCAAAAGAGCATGGGGATGCCCACATTCATCTCATTTGTCCAATTTCTGGATTCAGATTGGGCACAAGTGAATACAGAGACACAACAGAATTGCCAATTTGAAAGCTGCCACTCCTAGGGGCAGCTATTCCCAAATCGTGTTCCCCTCTCCCCACTCTTCCTCCCTCACTGGTGCTAAGAAATTTTCACACAGAATCTCACACCCACATCCGCCTCACAGACAGGTCTTTCAGGAACTCGCTGGCCTTTATGGTCCTTTACGGACAAGTACTGTTAAAAGTGATGACAGATTTCCTCTGCAGATTACTGCTACCGTGAAGAGTGGATCATGTCATTTTTTCCCGTACATTTCAAGACATTTTGTATGTTTGAATGACTTGATGTAAATTTTAGTTGAGAAGTAGATAAACAAACTCTACGCATAATTTTCCCAATTATGATCTCACTAAGATTTGTAAGTATACAAGCAATCATAATTAGTGCCATATTTGTACAGCATGTACTTTCTTAACATTCTTATCACCTAATGGCTAGCATCTAGTTGTCTGAGTAAGCTGATGATAATTATCTGCTATATTCCAACACAGTTCTCATGCAAATGGTCCTAACTATATAAATTTTCCCTTTTTTTCGTTCCAGCTGCATTTGTGAAACAATAAAGATATTGGGGTTTGGGCCAGATTCTGACCTCTTCACTAATTGGTGGGTGTCATCCTTCATAATCAGGCCTCTGCTTAATGGGACCCGTAAAAGTGAACTTCTGCTCATCTCAGCAGAAGCAGGAACATCAGAAATGAATTTATCGTGTTAAAGGAAATTGGTTTAAAAGAATTTTCTTCTTTTCTTCTTTTTTTTTCTCTTTTTCTTTCTCCTCAAGTACAGTAAGTAATTACCACTGTACTTCCACTGGTTTGAGTGGCATTTGCAAGAGATTAGTAAAGTTTGAAAGCTCGCTCTTCATTTAATGGCAAGTTTGAATGCTTTTTCTTACAGAGTCAATACCATCAGCATTACTTAATGCTGTCTGATGTTTACAATGTGACTTCCCTTTCTTTTAGCATCAGTCTGCTTTCTAGATCTATTTGCTTGCTTAACCACCTACGACTTTGTCTAAAACCCAGCCTGATAAATCCTGGAAGGAAGAAAACTTCTAATTCAACCAGAAATTATAGGTATAGGAATTCCTGATATAGGAATTACTGTTGTGTGTTGAGAAGGAAATCAAATTCTGTGATTATTATTGGATCACTTTTGTTCTTAAAATATATTTACAAATCTCAGATTATTTTTCTGAACAGCATTTTACCCTCAGGACCCTTGTAGCTGTCATGTAGAATTTTATTAGCCATACTTTTTATAAGTGAGGTTGCCAAAATAACCATGTATCAGCTACAGTCTGACAGACTGTGAGTGCCATTGACTCCAGTCATAAACCCAGCTCAAGACAATAGGAAGAAATCTCAGAAAGGGGAATATCATTAAGAAGAGGAAATAGGAGACTAGTGACTGTGACCTTCTGAGCTATTTGGAAAATCCAGACCTGAAGACACCCAGGAAATCTATTGCAATTTAAGTCATACTGCATTTAAATCACAGCTTGGCAAATTAAACTTCATATCATCTTGGGACAACATGTTTCTATGAATCAATAAATTTTAAGTTATTGTAGAAGTCACATAGTCACAAAAAGAAGATTGCTAAAGTAGAATCAGGATTGCCCAGTGATTTTTTTCATGTCTCCCCTGAATGCTTCTGGGGAGCAAGCACACAGGAAACAAAAGACAAAGTGATAGCTATAGTTTCACATTTAAAAAAAAACAAACCACTTTTTGGATGTCTTAACTTAAGCTAGAACAGTATTTTTTCAAGTATTATTTTACTGTAAAAATCACTCTTCTAAGACTTCAGAAAACAAACCAATATTGCACTAACTTACAAAGTACACTGGCTGGATTACATCATATGTGATACTGTAAAAATTGTAACAGGTAAAGATCTTTTCCACAACCATATATTTTTGTTTACAAGATAAAGGGAAGTTTGATACATTGGAAAAATGTTTTGAATATTTAATTTTAAAGCATTGTTGCACCCAAGGAAATGATAATTTAGAATACAAGCAGTAAGGAAGTAGGAAAGACAGTCTGATAAAAAATGCACAGCAGGCTTAGTTTCTGAAGGGTGAATAGGTGACAGCTAAGCTTTCCACTTGAACTATAAGGGAGAGGTGTGTTCCATGAATCTGCAAGCTGGATTTTCAGCTTGAGGTTGTTTCATGCAAACATGACAAGAAAAATTTGGAAATGTCATTTTTATAGCATGCAGCTTGCATATTGTGCTCTCCTTTCAGTAAGTAATACTGCAGATCTCCACCAGATCTGAAGATAGGGCAACAGTTCAGAGTCTCTAAGGTAGAAGGAACCTACCAATCTGAAATAGAGACAGACCACGTTGGCTGTAGCAAAGAGCTGTGTGATATCCTAACCTCTCCCCCATCCCTCATAAGAACTGTCACTGCCCATTGCATTGTTGCTCTTTTTGTCCAGCCCCTTTCTGCCTGGGTCTGAGCTGCCAGAACTCTACTGACCTGATTAATTTTTCATTTTTTCTCCAGTATATCTTCTTTTCTAAAACATTTCAGATACTTAAGAAATTCTGCTCTTCTGAAAGTACATTTTACCTTCATTTTATCCAACACGACTCTATCCTTCCCCCACTGCCCTATCGTTTTCAAAACAGACTGCAAAACTTTGGGCTAAAATACTGTAAAAATGCCCTTCTCCCTTTGCATGTTTGTCAAGCATTGAATTTGGTCAGTGGTTTACTTCACTGATCACTGAAGGACTGCTGACTTCAGAAAAGACTGCTCAGTTTGAAGTGATTCTTCTATTATTGGTAAAAGTGCAAAGTTCTTTGTTCTCAGATAGAAACAGATCAGGCAATAGAAACAGAGGAGAAATGGAAAACAACGTTCTATTTAAATTACGTGCAACAAGGAAACCAAAGCAGTGGCACACATTCTTCTACATGTGTACTAGACATTTAAGAAATGATATGGGAAAAGTGATTATTTGCTCCTAAGCAAAAAACAGTAGACATACTGTAAAACTGATGGAAGGAAGATAATCATTGCATTATTGTAATACCGAGATAGAAACAAAAACAAAAACAAAACCCAAGAAACTTTGAAATAGGCCATGCTCATGTAGAGTAATCTTCTGTGTTCATGAGATCTCCAGATCAAGTCCAAAAAAATTGACCACCTCAGTGAGTTACAGAGAATCCATGGAGACTGTGGACCCAGGGTGGGGAAATAGAATTTTGATCTTTACTACTGTCTTGCTGATCAGGATGATAACACTGAGCAATGTATAGATAAAAATCCATCACAATTCTGTTCTTAAAAACACAAACAAACAAAAAAACAAAAACAGAATAAAAGTTTTTAAGAAGAAGCTAACACCCTAATGTCTTTAAGAAAGCAATATTTGAGCATAACCTGTGGTAGTACATTGTAGCAGGCCTGTGTCCAAGGTATGCTACTTATTAGAAAAGCTTTGAGAAAAGGAAAAATGAAAGTTGGAATGGCTTTCCAGCAAGGCAAAGGGGGCTAATTTAAAGCAAGAAGGAGTCCTTCCAAAAATTTAAGCTGTTTCCAAATTAAAAAAAAAAAACCATAAACTCCAGCAGATTAAATGAAAAAGAAAAAAAGGAAAAATACTGAAAAATAACTAGCAAAATAAAACTAATACTATATCCTTCAAACACATCAGGATTGGGAAGCCTGCCAGAGTGCCTGTAAAGCCAGTTGGTTGACAGGGTATAAAATAAACATTCAGAGAAGATAAGGCCATTGCAGTGAACCTTGATGTATTTTTTTGCATTGGAGTTCTCTGTAAGAAAAAAAAAAATACCCCTCCTATTCAGGAACCTTTCTTCATTCTTAATCAAAGAATGTATCTGCAAATGAAGTGGCAGTAGATGTTAAGGAATAAATGACAAAATGAATACCAAAGCTTTTTAACAGAACCGGACGGTACCCAGTCCATAGGTCTGTTAGAGTTCAAGGATGAAATAGCTTCTAAAGATGGATGACCAGAAAGTACAGAACTGCTTCTGTATGAGGAATGACTAAATAAGCTAGGACTCTCTGGACAGAAAAAGAGATGACTTGTGGGTGGCTGGGGAGGCACAACAGAGAGAGACACTACAGAATCACAGGACACCTGGATGGAGATCAGCCGCTCAGTGTCTCTTCCAATGTAAGAACAAGAATCATTAAATAAAGCTACTAGGAGCCAAGTTCAAAATAAAGAGTGGAAGGACATTTTTTCATTCAAGGGTGGTAAACATGGAGAACCTTTGCCAAAGAATTGAACAGGGGTTCAAGCGCTTGGAAAGAAAATACATTTGGGGTCCCTGAGTACATAGAAGATACCCAGGGAGAACCAGAGTTGAAAATAATCAGTGTGGAAGAATATTAGGGGAAATGTCATATATTACTGTTCTTTCTACTCCCTAGGTATCTAGTTGGTGCCATCTTCAAAACCAAGCACTAAATTAAACAGTCTGAACTGGCGTGATCATATTTGTAGTATCATGTAGATGCCATAAAG